>NW_006159926.1:550703-552472 GCF_000334495.1 Tupaia belangeri chinensis | reverse complement strand
GGACATACCTTCCTGCCATCTAACAGGCATTCCTCTCATTTTATCCACCTACCTCCTACCTATCTACGGGGAGCAGCAGAGCGGACGGAGGAGGAGAAGTAGATCCTGCTTTTTGACAGGGTCCTCCCACCCCAGCCCACCAGCCGCTAGGATTACAGGTGTGCCAGGCATGCTAAGGTGGGCTGGGACTGAGTCCAGGCCTCCCACGTGGCCTCAGCCTCTGAGCAGCAGCCCCCCAGCAGCGTGTGCACCGCGCTGAGTCCCTGCTTTCCTCTTTCTGATCTTGACTTACACACGTGACGCTTGAGACGCAAGGCCCCTTTCCCCATCAAGGCTTGGTGGCCAGTGACTCCGCATTTACTGAGAGAATATCCGTATGCGACTGACTCCACTTTAGATTTACCAGGAAAAGGTTTTCCCAGAAAGTCTATTTTTCAAAGACATCGCTAAGATGTCATGAAAAGATAAAGAATTGAAAAGAAAATTGTGCCGCTGATTCTTCTAGATCTCTTTGTTGTTATTTTCTAAAATCTTATAGGGGCAAATGGGGACACAGGGACACGGCCAGCCACCACCTTGGTGGCCCTTCACTGTCTTCTTTTGCATCTGTTCCCCTCCGTAAGGGCTGTACCCCAGGACTAAATTAATGAACGGGGCACTAACACATCAACAACATAATTATATAAAGGACACAGCGTCGCAGACTAAAACTTCCACCAGGACTTTCCATGAACCAGGATGCCTGCGTGGGCTGTGCAGTATCAGCTACCGAGAGCCCAGAGGCCCGCCCGACGTCTGACGGACGACCCACTTAGCCGGCTTCTGGTTGGATGAGCTCTGGAAGTGAACAGAACGTGGCCCTGCTCCTTCCTGCTAGGTTGTTCTCATCCAAGTCCACGGCGCACAGAGAAACGGCCATTCCATCTCCGCCCTCGTCACGCCCCTGGGGCCGAGCACACCCCACGGTCTGAGTCTGTGTGGTCATCTCCCAGGGCACCAGCCCCTGCATTCCAGCAGCAGAGGGCCCCTTACGGCCTGTAGGCTCTCTAGGCTTTCTTAATTGCCAGAGGGCACATGTGCTCACTAGAGAGAGGCAGAAAGAGAGAGAGGAAACACCCACCAGCAAAGCGCGCTCAGGCAGCAGTTCCTTCTCCATTTTACCATGCGCACACCTGAATCTGGGGCATACACACGCATGGGCCTGGCGTGCTTTTCAAGCCACTTGGGCCAAAACTTCAACTGCAGTCAGTCATGTGAGAGCCAGCTGTCTTAACTGCTGGGCTGGAGGGCCAGCCTGGCTCTCCTGTCTTTGCATTTATTGTTTCCTGAGCCTTACACTCGCTACTTCTCCCTTTTCCCGCCCTTCTCTTCACTGAGATTGATCCTTCACATCTCAGCAAAGACATGGCTTCCCCCCGGAGGAAGCGCTCTGAGACCCAGGGCCCAGCCACCCAGGGACCAGACGGCAGCACGCTCATCTCCACGGAGCACTCTCACGGCATCTCCGCACCTGCTCTCACGTTCCCCCACAGCAACGCCATTTTCTCCTCAAACGAGGACAGAGGGAGCCTGCAATATGTGAAACGTGTCTCCTGAAGCCAAGGAAATAAAGTTAAGCACCCGCGAGGAGGTTTCGCGTTGAAATACCATTTAAAAAAAAAAAAAAAAAACTTTGCAGGGAACCAGCAGTTAGTGTAATGGCTATGTCGCTGGACTCCCACGTAGTCGACAGCGGGTCGCGTCCCGCACCCGGTGGCCTAAAACACGCC
>NW_006159926.1:542909-550566 GCF_000334495.1 Tupaia belangeri chinensis | reverse complement strand
CATAGGGAAAACCCACAAAAAAAAAAAAAAAAAAAAACTTTGCAACAGGCAAGTTTGAACACTTGCTGGATAGTGGTGGATCATTTTCGAACCCCGCCAGGTGAAGCGTTTCAAAGATGCTATTGCTAATCTCACCAGACCTCTAACCAGGAAGGTGCCTGAAACCTCACTCAAAGATCACAAAAGTGAAGCCTCAAGGCTAAGTAACTGCCAGGTCAGGGGGTCAGGCATCATCCAGTGCTGCGTCCGACCCAAGCCGGACTCCGAAGCCTACCCTTCTTCCTCTGTACCGGCGGTTGTAAACGTACGGGCCGTGGGTCCTGGAGGGTCTGTGAGGTCACAGCTGCCTCGGCGTGCGACTGAGATGAGGGTTCCGTGACGATCTGCCTCGTCGCCCTCACTCCGTCCTTTCTCAGAAGCCCGTGACATGCGTACAGACTGCATTCAGGACCAGACGTGAGAATCTAACATGTAAGAAACGTAATACCACGCCGCCAAGTTTTTCCTTTGAGAAATATTTTTCATTGAAAAAGTGTTATGTTGACACATAACAGTTTATTTTTAAATTAGTAAATCAATAAGCTTTTACTCTTATCTTAAATTCTGGAGGGAGTAAAAGCTAATACATAGGGGGCCTGCAGGTGGCATGGTGGTTAAGGCAATGGACTCCCACATGGTCGACTGCTGTTCAAGTTCTGAACCTGGCAGCTTGCTTTCTCGCTTTCTCACTCTCTCTCTCTCTGCCTCTCTCTAGTGAGTGCAAGTTCCCTAAGGTGAAAATTTAAAATAATAATAATAAAAAATAAAATTAGATAATTCTTTAAAAAAAAAAAACACATCAACATAAGCTCCTTGGAGTCCCAGTAGTTTGGCAGAGTGTATAGAGAGGGGTCTGAGATTCAAAGGTTTGAGAACACTGTTCTAATCAGCTATTGAAAAGAAATATAATCTGGGACCAGCAGATGGCATAATGGTTACACTACTGGATTCTCATGTAGTCCACCACGGTTCAAATCCCAGACCCAGTGGCTTAAAACTCACACGAGGCACATGTGCATGTGTGCCCAAAATCCTGAAAGGAGAATGGAAAAGAAGGGACTACAGAGTGGTCATTCCCCCAGGGGGTGAGTTCTCACTTTCTCTCTGGCAAGTGCACATGCCCTATAGCAAAAATCTCTCTTTATAAAGGAAAAAAAAAAGGAGGGACCAGTAGTTGGTGTAATGGCTATGTCATTGGACTCCCATGTAGTCAACCACGGTTCTGGTCCCAGACCTGGTGGCTTAAACTTAAGACGGGCGCGTGTGTGTGTGCGCCCAAGATTCCGAGAGGAGAAAGGATTGTGGTGTGGCCATCTCCCCCCGGGGGGGGTGATTTCTCACTTTCTGTCTCTCTGTCTTTTTTTGTCTATCTGGCAAGCGCACGCACGCTATAGCCCAAAAAAAAAAAAAAAAAAACACCTTTCCAAAAATAAAGAAATACAAGCTAAGATTTCCCTGTAAATCTTATCAAATAATCAAAAGTCTAAAGCTACCATGAAAGAACAGGCCCCCGCCAGCCATGCAGGCACAGTGATAAACAACTCTCCACGAAGCTGAGCCCATGTGGGAGGGTCTCCTTATAGGCAGCCGGCATGCACACGTGCACCCATGATCCTGGCTGGCTGAGGCTAGGGGTGGCCTGTGACATGAAGATCATGGCATGAAAAGGCTGGGGTACCTTTCTCTTTCTCTTTGTCTCTTTCTTGCTCATGAAACAAATGGACTTTTTAAAAAATTACATATTTTAAAAATGAATGTCCATACACCATATACGATTTTACATATTTCATTTCAGTCAGCTTTGAGCTTTTGTTCTAACATTTCCCTTTGTTGACTCATAAAGGTGAGGTTATAAATGTAATATAATTTAGAAATATCCATTCAGAAGAACCCATGAAACACTTAAAAAGTATAACTTCTAATTTTTTAATTTTTTTTAATTATTTTATTTAACTTTATTTATTTATTTTATTTTGACCAGAGAGAGACAGAGTGAGAGAGAGAGAGAGAGAAAACGCGAGAAAGCAAGCTGCCATGTCCAGGACCTGAAACACAGTTGACCCTGTGGGAGTCCAGCACCACGCCACCTGCTGGCCCCCATAACTTCAATTTTTAAAAAGTGAAAAAACTCAAGAAGAGTCCATGAGCCTATCTAGCATGATAATTCAGTTATAAATTACAAGGACATTTCAACCCAATCTAATCGCTTCCTTAATACCTAATAAGGCTTTTTGCTTGATTAAGTGAGTTTATTTTTTTCTATAGAGTGCATGCATTCACCAGAGAGAGCACCTCCCTCGGGGAAGATGGCCAGCCACAATCCCTTCTCCTCCACGTCCCCCTTTGTTTTCTGCGCTCGCATGCACACACACTTGCATGAGGCTGTGAGTCACTCAGAGGAAGAGATTCTCTTAGGATTGTAGGACAGCATTTTGAATTACCCACGTGACTATCCTCCTCACACCTGGCAACATGAGCTAAAAACGGGGTAATATCTGTGTAACTCAAATGTAGCATTTCATGACCACGGCTATATTTCATACTATTTAACCTGCTTCTTAAAATTAACTTGGGATCAGGGTCAGCAGGTGGCATGGTGATTAGGGTGCTAGTTTCCCACATGGCTGACTGCAGTCCAAGTCCCGGGCCTGGTGACTTGCTTTCTCACTTTCTCTCTCTGGTGAGTGCATATGCCCTATAGCCAACCTGATAATAATAATAATAAATAAAATTAAATAATTCTTAAAAATAAAAAATTAATTTTATATCCCATGTTTACAGGATATGACATAACTTTATTATAAAGTTTACATGTCAGAAGATCTGAAACTAAAAAATAGAAGTGAATACTTATACCATGAATTGGACATTGTACCAGGCTCTTGGTAAAATTACTGCCACCACATCTCAATCCTTTGGGGTGGATATTATCTTTTCCTGCTTTATGCATGAAGAATCTGGGGTTCACAGAGGGTCACCCACTCGCCCAAGGTCATCCAGTGACCAGGTGGGACCCCTGAGAGGTAGCTATCTTTCTGACTTTAAAGTCTATGCTCTTCCCAAGGCTATACCTCACGGGCACTGAGTGTTTCAAAATCTGAAGAGGATACAAACTTCAGCAGAAATAAGAAAGTACCGTGAGGAAAACGTTAAACGTGTCTGTCTCACAGTGAAGAGGCCTCAAACGTGCAGTCTGCATGCTTTAGACGTTCCAAGTTTGTCTAAAATAATGTGCCCGAAAACAGGGGTGCATGAGCAGCCTCCGGCATTAGCACGGGGCACAGCGCAGGACTCCAACAGCATGATCCGCGCCCGCAGAGATGCCCTGCAGGCTGCGCACCCTTAGAACTCAGCACGCTGGGAGAGGTCAGCAGCTCTCCTCCAGGGATCCCACGGGAACACAGAGATCTCCATTAGGTGGTACTCACCATTCCCTTAAAGAGAAGGTGCTGGAACAACAAGACTAGGAAGCCTCTGCTCTAAAAACATCCTTCATTTAATAAAAAAATTGTCCAGAGAATAAGAAAAGGATCATTCCTGGAAGCTAAGTCGGAATTCACCTCTGCCTCAGAAGCCGGCCGGTCAGCAGCAGGAGCAGCACTCCGGTGCCTCCCGAGGAAGGGCATTCTGCTGAGGTGGATATGGAGGAAATCCAGCTGGTTTGTTCTTCTCTAGGCACTGGAGGCCCAGGCCGCGGCTCTCAGGCACCTGTGCAGATGGCCTGTCTCCCTCCCCTTTCTCACTGTCCTGTGCGAGGTGACTTCTGGACCACAGACTCCAGGGCCGCCTACTGACACTGGGGCTCTGAGAGTCACCGCTGTCCCAGACTGCTCAGGACAGCTGCCCTGCTACCCTTACATGGCCAGAGGGCCCAGGGGGTCTTCCTGACCTGTACTCCTCCACCCCAGCTGAGGCTGAAGCTTCGGAGTTTCTGGACAAATTCCTCCAGCCACAGAGATGCCAGGAGTGGCTTTGACCTTTGTAACTGTTTTGATCCCTTCTGCACCTACTACCTACTCTGCTCCCACCACCTGATTCCTGGTTCAAACTGTCCTCCCAGGCCTGCACGACAGGTTCACACTTCACTTTTGCTTCTGCATCACCTGTGGACTGTCTAATCACTATCACTGTCTCCCCATGGAAGTCCGAACTCAGTAAAAATGGAACACAGGACCCCAATGGTCTGGTCCTTCCACCTGGAAGCTCCTGCTCCCAAGTCTAGTCTCTGAAGGAAGCTGGACCTCCCGGCCGTCTTCACAAACCATCCCCAACCTGAAATGACTTCCTGGGTTCACGTCCCTGGATAAGTCCTGGCCACACTCCATGCGTCCTCACCTGCTGGTACTTCCTGTCTCTGGACACTTGTTCCAAGCATGGTCTTTTACTCCCTTATACATTCCCATTTTGTTCCCGGTTTCCCAAGTCAACTGTGTTCATCAGGAAAAAGCACTCTGCCTTAAAACCACCTGCTGCAATTCCCCTGGATGGCCAAAACCTTGGGTCGCTGGCAAGTCATGACATGTATTTGCATAGAAAAACATAGAAAAATACATCATGACTTTCCTGATGACCTAATATATATTTAAATTTAACTAGCACTCAGAATAATCCGTTCACATGGACAATAGCTTATTTTTCATGGACCTGGAGCAGAAACACTAAATACATTAACTGAACGGTGTCTTCATCAATACTAGAGCTTATAACTTCCTGGGTTGTCGGAAAATTGTGTCATGACACGATTTTTCTATGTTTTTCGATGCAAAAATGCATCATGACTTTTCTGGCGACCCAATAAATCTGTTGCTTTAAGTGCTGAAAGATCTCAGCTTATAAAAAGGAAGACTCCTTCTTCAGTGCTACGTATTTAAATCTCTTAAGAGACCAAACGTCTTCCGTAGATTTCTGCTTCCTGTGATTTTCTAGAATACAACTCCAATTCATCGCTAACATTCGACAGTTGGTAAAATGTTCTGTAAGTACAGTTTACAGCTTCCCAAGGGGGAAAAATATCATAATATAAAAGGACAAATAGGGGACTACCACAAACACATAAAACTTTGCTGGAAAGCATGCTCAAGTGTAATTTTTAATACCGGAGTCGGGGGAGAAGGGAGTGAAGGAACACAGAAAGAAGAAAGCAGCTCTGGTCTTGGCTACCTCTGCAGCCTTGGCACCTAGCACCCCCCTGGGACAGGGAGATTACACAGTTCTTCAACAAATAAGTGCACCAGTGAGTAAGTGAAATAAAGGGAAGAGGGGGGAAAAAAAGAAGAAGAAACGAGATTGTGGAGTAGGGTCCAAGAGAAAATGGAAGGCCCTCGTACTGAAAAAGCTCTTCGGGAAGTTTAAGGGGACGTCCTCTCGGACACGCTCACCGCACCGCATGGCCCACGCGGCGCCGGCAGGCTCTGCACGCCCTTACCTGATGCACAGGCACTTTCTGCGGGGTGTTCTGGGGTGATGGGTGGAGCTGTGCCCAAGGCTGGTGATGAGGGTGTGGGGGTGAAGACTGGTGGTGCAAGCCCGGGTGGGGCTGCAGCGGAGGGCAGGTTGGCAACGGCTGAAACGGCGGCTGCTGGCCAGGGTGCTGCTGGCCAGGAATCAGTCGCTCCTGGATGGCTTGTGGATCTGCGAGGCCAACGCCAGGACAACCATTTGGTCTCATGTGCCCGGTCAACTCCCTCGGTGCCGAGGACATGCCCATGAACGGACGAGACTGCTGCATGTTTCGGGGGCCCATATTCCTCTGTCCGATTCCCATGGCGCCAGGGGGCTGGTGAGCCGGCTGAGGGTGGGGCATATTTGGATAACTGCCAACTTCCATTGGTATCCCAGCACTTCCGGGCCTGACTTGCGGAGGAGGAGTGCCTGCTGGGTTACTCATTGCTTTCATGGGTGACATGGGAGGTGGAGAGGCGTAAGTTCCCTGAGGCTGTGAAGGATGCATAGTTTGTGTGTTCATTTGGTTAAGTGAGCCGCTGGGGTGGATGGGCTGCTGGTGCATTAGTCCTTGACCACTGTTCGACGGGAATCCTACAGCATTGGGGTATCTTGGTACGGACTGATTCATTGGAGTATTATTTGTAAGGCCTAAATTCTGATTCATCCCTGTATTGTTAACTAATCCCTGATTCAGGTTACTGTAAGGATATCGAGAGTACTGCCCTGAGTTGTTTATAGTAGGAGAGGGGACTGTCTGGCTCCGAGAACTGAAGTTAAGGGTTTGTGGCCTAACAGCCCCTTGTGGGGGAGGATTCGGGGAGAACCTGGGGCTGTGGGCGACGGATTCTCCGTGGAGAGCAGTCGGGGGGTGGTGATGGAACTGCTGCACCGAGTGGCGCAAGGAAGGTGCCATGCTGGGGCTCTGCGGGGGCACGTGGGACAGGTGGCCGGGTCCTGAGGTGGCGATGAAAGGGTTTCCCTGATTGAGGCCCTCTTGACCTTGGGAAAACTGGCTCATCCTCTGCTGCGGCTGCCCGTGCTGCTGCATGGAGAAATCCCCACGTGCCAGGTAGCTGCCCATCTGCCGCATGTGCTGCGGGTGGCCCTGCGCAGGGGGCCCCGACGGAGCCGGCTGCGGGGGCTGGGGCTGCGGCGGCTGCTGCTGGTAGGGGGCTCGGATCTGGGGGCTCGGATCTGGTCTGGGACCTGGACAGCCCGGGGGCCCCACATGGAGCCGCTGTCCACGAAGGACTGCCCGTGCCTTTCGCTCTGCATGCCAGGGTAGACGCCCATCTGACCGCCGCCGCCGCCGCCGCCGTGGGGCACCTGAGGGACGGGAGGGGTGTGGTACTGCGAGTGCGGAGACGCGAGTCCGTTCCCGGGGGCGTTGCTCATCATCCTGCCAGGCTGATCCATCAGATGCATCTTCTGCTGCTCGTACTGGTTATAGTGATCGAAATGGGTCAGCTTGGTTTGATTCTGATTCGTGGGGGGGTGGTGAAGGGATGGCTGCAGAGAGGCAAAGCCTTGGTCTATCGGCATCTGCTGACCCATGGGATTTACTGGGTTTTCAGGGTAACCACATTCTCCGAGGCCTTCGAGGCCTTCACTGAAAATATTCCCATCCTCACCAAAAAGACTCATCATTCCTGGATCCGCCATCTTCCAGCACACAGCTCCTCCAAACTACGGCTCGGAGCGCGTCAGTGCTTCACTTCACTGAGGTGTTTGTCCTCAAAGCCTATAATCCTTGACTAATCTTCTTCCTGTCATTCCATATTTCTTTAATGCTCTCGGACCCTGCAGTGTCAGGCCAAGTCTGGATATAGGTCCTGGAAGGGAGTGGGAGGTGGGGAGGAGGAAGGAAGAAAACAAAGCATTAGGAACCAATGAGAAAAACCGCCGGTCTTTTACACATTTGAATTGGGTTCCCATCCACAATACTAATCTAGCCCCCTCGCTGAGCTGTATTTTATAAATCTAGTTCACTTTAAGAGAAACTCATTAGCTTCTACCAGAAGCATTATTATGATCGGTTACTTAGAAAGCAAGCAAAACACTAACCTTAACCTTAAATTAATCCATTCACTACACTTCCTAGCGTTCCATTCTTGGATGGAACAGAACAAAAGAAAACAACATGAAGCAGCAGCAGCTGCCACAGCAGGCCAGC
>NW_006159926.1:520623-542393 GCF_000334495.1 Tupaia belangeri chinensis | reverse complement strand
GCTGAACCGAGCCCTGGAAACGCTCTGGTTACCAACAGCCCGCCCTTCACCCTATTCCCCCGAGCGCCGTAATCAGATGAGCAGCGGCAGCGCCGAGGGCTGTGAAAAGCTCAACTTAGTTAAATTGACTAGAGGATTATACAAATACCAAAATCAGTCATTTCGTACAAATTAGATATTTACAGCCCACGCACGACTTGGTAAGAGCGAGAGAGGCGTCTGATGAGCACGCGGCCACGAGGTGTGGAAGGCAAGCTCGAGAACGGCACGAGAGGCTCGCGATGGCCTGGCAGTGAGGGCGGCAAACACAGTTTGGAGATGGAAAGAAAAGCTTCCGTTCTCCGAGAGGATGATTTCACCCGTGGCTCTAGGCCCAGCAGGTTCCCGATCCGCACGGGTGGCAGGAGCGGCCCCACCACCAGGCTCCGGCTAGGGGCTGGGACCCCACGGGCCACTTGAGAAACTCCAGGGCGGGCTTGCTTTACCCACGACGACTCCTCTCCTTGCTAGAAACAGAGAGCTTTCTCCAAAACTCAAAAAGAAGACTATTTTAACAGTATCAAGTTTAGAAAGTCCGTGCAGCTCTCACTGCTGCAGCTCTCACTGCTGCAGTTCTCACCGCTGCCTGGAGCCCTTTGGGGACAAGGCAGGGCTGGAGCCAGAGGGGAGAAGTGTGCAGGGACATGCCTGCACTCCCTCTGTGCGCACAGCACTCGGGCCGCCACCAGACTCTCCCTGACAGATTCTGGGTCAGATGAAAATAACCAGTTTACAGAACGCTTCGGCAATCGGAACAGGAGAGTGTGTTTGGTGAGTGCTAATTAGATCAACAACCTAATAAAGAACTAATTCACACAGGAAAAATGCCTGAAATCTTAAACATCTTTGGAATTTAACTCATTTTTTTTTCTCTTTTATAAGTACATTAGGCATTGTGTAATACTGGCCTACTTGAAAAAAAAAAAAGAAACAACAATAGCTCGTTGAAGAAGTTCCAAAGTGATGTTATAAACAGGTCCAGTCAGAAATTCTCCTGGGCATGAGCAGGACAAGGGGCAGTCCATACCGCTGAGGCCCCCCAGCCCCCCAACACAGGAAAACCCCTCTGTCTGCCCTGCTCTAACGTATTCCTAACAAGGAGAGAATTTTGCTTACAGAAAATGTAAACAACATTCCTGTTCCCTGTCAGAACTACAGACATCACACCTGAGAGGGTCTCCAGGTCTGTGATTTTCAGGTGACAGCTGTCAGCTAAAGTCAAAGGGCTCCTCACTCCACCGCTAACTGCCATAAATTTTCTGATCTACTTTCTCCAAATGCGGAGGTCGGGTGGGTGAAAATAAGGTGAGCACGAAAGCCTTCTTTCTGAAAACATGCTGTTTACTACACAACTACTTGAAAATCCAAAATAAAGAAAAAGCAGACATTTCCACTTCCAAATGCAACAACGCTTTATAAATTGAATTTACTACTAAAAAGTCGAGGCAGTCAGTCTTCATTTATTCAAGGTGCATTCTAACTTTCAAGGAAATAAATTCTGGAATGGATTCGATAATAGCTTAAGCCGGCCGTGCAGACTAACCACTTACCAAAATAACCTTTCAAATTAGCTTAAGGAAAGTAATGTCTGTGTCTATGTCCTGGATGGCCTTGTTCTCCAGGATAACAGCTTCATCCTTTGGGGCCTGCCAAGGGTCCCAGGAGAAAATGCTGCGGACCGGAGAGGGGTCTAGGTTGGAGCTGGCTGGGAAGGAAGGGGCCCCAAGTGGATGGACTAGTCAGCTGAGGGCGCTCACTTGCAAGGCCTCGAGCCCAGGGCACAGGCCCGGCCTGGAGGAGGCGCACTGAGGAGGTGGTACTTCCTTTTATCAGCTGAAAGTTTAGCAGAAAAGGATAAAGCAGCTTCCTGCCGACACAGGAAGAGACACCACACGGACGTCTGAGAGTGATCTACACTACCCAACACTGGCTTTGCTCCCCTTCCTTCCATTTCTCTATCCTGCCCATTAAGAGTCCATTTCTGGGACCAGCAATTAGCGTAATGGCTACGTCACTGGACTCCCATGTAGTCAACCATGGTTCGAGTCCCGAACTGGGTGGCTTAAACTCATGCCAGACGCATGTGCGTGTGTGCCCAAGATCCCAAGAGGAGAATGGAGGAGAAGGGATTGCGGCATGGCCATCCCCCCTGGGGGGTGATTTCCTGCTTTCCGTCTCTCTGTCTCTCTCTGTCTGTCTGGCGAGCGCACGTGCCCTATAGCAAAAACGTCTCCAAAAAAAAAAAAAAAAAAAGTCCTTTTCCTAGACATGAAAAATGCGGGACCAGCAGTTGGCATAATGGCTATGTTGCTGGACTCCCATGTAGTCGACTGCAGTTCGAGTCCCGGACCCAGTGGCTTAAACTCACGCCCTGTGCATGTGTGCCCAGAATCCCGAGAGGAGAACGGGCTTTCGAGGTGGGCCTGCCCCCCGTGGGGGGGGGGGGTTTCTCACTGTCTCTCTGGTGAGCACATGGCCCTGTAGCAAAAACCTCTCCAAAAAAAAAGAAAAGAAAAAATGCCAGCCTGATGTAGCATCAAGTAGGCCATGTCACCCACCATAACTGCAACCCCACTCAGGTGTGGCCTGGAGAAGTCTGAAGTCCGTGGCTTTACGGTCTATCATTAGTGACCACTCACACTCAGGCAGCCACCAATGCCTTTCTGCCCCTCTTCTGACCTCGGGACCCGGCTGGCAACCATGCTAAGAATCCATCTGGTAGCTGCATTTCATATTTCTGATTGGAGCTAATCTAATTAATTTATTTTGGTCTTTTTAAAATTTGATCAAGAGCATGTGAATGCCTACTTTCCCGAGTCACAGCTGCAACGTGATTTTGTGCTTCTACAAAAGACACTTATTTAAAACTCCTCCTGAAGGCTTCTCCCTCTGCAGTGTGTACGTCTTCTGAGTCTAGATCGGCACTGTTCAATGAGCCAAAAATGAAATGCATAGGTGTTCTTTTTAATATTTTAGTAACATTTTAAAATTATTCTGAGAGAGTGAAATTAATCGCAGTAATTTCTGTTTAACCCCATTTAAGCAAAATATTGTCCTTTGAACATGGAATCAACATAAAGAAGCCAACGCCACTTGTGGGTAGTGAGTCTCTGAAGTCCAGCACAGCCCGCCCTCCACCTCCGAGGGCCCCGCGTTCCCAGATGAAGCCAACCGTAGACTGGCCAGGCCACGCTGCCTGTTACGGAATGGAGAGAGGCGGCTCCCTCAGGGAGGAATGCCACAAAGTCCGAATTCTCCTTGTTCTTTCCATCTGGTGCTGAGATCACTTACGAGAAACCCAGAGATGAATTAAAGTGTAAGGGAAGATGGAGTAGGTCACGTCCAAGCAATACACCATTTTATATGAGGAACGGGGATTTCAGTACCTGTGAAGGGTCCTGAAACCAATCCCCCACAGGACCCAGGACAACTACATGTATGTACACTCACGGCACATATTAATTTTAAGTGAAAGATATACACACGGGGCTGTGACTACCACAGCAGACAGCACAGCTGTGAAGTACAAAACGAGAACGCAGCAATGACAAGTCAGCAGTGGTACAAACACTTCCTGTTCCCCTCACTTGGATAATATATGTTAAATTGTATTTATGGCTGATTTGCCTTTAAATAAAAATATGCTCTATCTCAGATCAGACTCATTTATTCGAAATGCATTTACTGAGCACCTATTATGATCCAAACGCGGGACTAGGAGGTAGGTCAGTAAATAAAAAACAAAATCCCTGGGCCTAGCACATGGCGCAATGGTTACATCACTGGACTCCCCACACAGTCCACCGCATTTCGAGTCCCAGACCCAGTGGCTTAAAAACTCATACCGGGCGTGTGCACGTACATGCCCAAAATTTCAAGAAGAGAATGGAGGAGAGGGGATTGTAGCATGGCCATCCCCTCTTGGGGGGAAGGGGGACTCTCACTTTCTGTCTCTCTGTCTCTCTAGCAAGTAAAAATCTGTATCTACACCATAGCAAAAATCATATGCTGCCCTGTAGCAAAAATCTCTTTCTTTTTTGGACCAGCAGTTGGCATAATGATTATGTTGCTGAACTCCCATGTAATCAACCATGGTTTGAGTCCTGGACTCAGTGGCTTAAACTCACACCGGGCGCATTGTGCCTGCATGCCCCAAGATCCCAAGAGGAAAATGGAGGAGAAGGGATTGCAGCGTGGCCATCCCTCCTGGGGGGTAATTTCTCACTTTCTGTCTCTCTGTTTCTCTCTGTCTTTCTGGCAAGTGCACGCACCCCCCCCCCCAAAAAAAAAAAAAAACTTTCTTTTTAAAAATAATTCCATGCACAGAGTCTACATTCATCTCTACATGATGAATCTCTTAAATGAGATGTAAGATTTGGGGGTTGGCACCCCTTATGGAAACCAGAGTTCTAACCGGGGCTCTGTGAACGTATTAGAAGCCGTGCAGATAGAGAGAACAAGCACAGTGGTTAAGTCCGTCCAGTGCCTGCCAGCCGATGAAGGGTCCAGAAGGTGAGCTGCTGGGCCAGGCGGGCACGGGAGGCCGGAAGAAGCGCTGCTACTGCCCAGGCGCACTGTGAAACCATCAGTGTCTGAGCCCACGAGTGCCTGGCAAGCTCTGGAGACGTGATCCAAATCGTCCAACAGGTTAAAAACCCCTTTGGGGCCCAGCAGGTAGTGCGGTGGTTAAGGCACTGGACTCCCACACGACCAACGGTGGTTCAAGTCCCAGACCTGGTGGCTTGAAAATCATGCAGGGGCACATGTGTGCACGTGCCCGAAATCCAAAAGGAGAATGGAGGAAGAGGATTGTGGCATGGCCATCCCCCCATGGGGGAAGTGACCTCTCACTTTCCCTCTCTGTCTCTTCTCCGGGGAGCACATGCACCCTACAGGGAAAAAACATCCCTTTTACACACACAGGACTAAACATGTAAAATATCGTAGTGATGAACAATTCCCCGAAAATGAAATAAGTGGATGAAATGGCAGCTCGCTTGTGAGGCCAACATGCTGAAAGCCTGTTTATTCTGTGATGAGTCACTAAACCGAGGCCTGCATTACCGGACAGAAGACTTTCCCTTTCGAAATGCTATTCGAGCACCTGTTGGCACCAAGTCGGGCTGTGAGTAAATTTTACTGAGAATACGCAGAGTGAAAGGCAGATCCACACAAACACGTAAGCATGCTGAGAATCAGTGAGGACAGCAACGGGCTTGAGCAAACCAAGAAGAAACGAGTCATGGGGAAAATTATGGAAAAAAATTAACTTTCTTTTGGTGAAATTCTCTATCAAAAATGTATATGGTAATATCCTTGATTTACATATCAGTAAATAAAATGGGAAAATATTAACATTTCTAAAATATATAAAATGTGTTACTATTAAATCATAGTATATTGAATTATAACTTATCTTAGTATTTAAGTTACAGATTTAATAGAGAAATTTACATATAAATATGTATTAATGTAGTACATGTCTGACCCTCTAAAACTTGCCATCAACGCTTCTTCACTGCTACACTGTTCTCAAAGAAAAGTGGCATCTCTGTAGCAGTTTTAATTTGGCGCCATGGTGACATAGACCTTTACGTTGCAGAAATGTTGACTGGAAACCCAGCAAGGAGACAGCACATGCGAAACTCCGCTCACGCACAAAACAGGCCCCACAGCTCACCCACTCTTCACTGGACTGTGTGAGCAAATGCCATCCAAGGGAAACTGCTTTCATAAAAAGCCAACACACGGACAAGTGTGAGATCAGCGGACGTGTGCCTATGACATGCCCAAGACTATTTTGTTGTCACGTAGCTTGGATTTTTGAATTACTCTTTTTAAATTTCTCTCCTCCACCTCCAGAGAGCTGAGAACATAATAACTATGGCAATGATTCTGGGGGTGGTGGTGGAATTTCCAGGGGAGCATCTAGCAGCTGAAAACATGTCGCCACCCTCAGCACAGGCTGTGAAGACACCACTCCACCTTCCTACCAAGGGAGGAAAAGGGTCCGTCCACATGCTGGAGGGTGATAGGAGGGCCCGCAGGGAGGATACACAGGAGATAAAACACTCATACTGCGGTGCTTCTATTCAAAGTGAAAGTCCTTGAACCAAGATCTTAAAACCTATGGACAGTAATCTTCCCCTGCCCCCAGCCCAGGCCCCAGCCCAGCCCCCACAGCTGCTTGGGATGCAGAAAAGGCTACAGGGGCGATGCCAGCTACGGGAGAAAGCGTCCACCCAACGGACAAAGACCAGAATAGAGCATCAGGAGGTATCTCAGGGCTGCCATCAGAATAGCGGGTCACCATGAGTCAGTTCCAGATTGGCTTCACGGGACGAACGATGCCCTTCCGGAACCCTGGCCGAGACACTTCCCCTTCATTAACGTGCTCGGCAGTGCCGACACACTACGGCAGTCCTGCCCGATCCGGCAGCCACTAGCCACGTGGTGCTACTGAAATTAGGCTTAAATAAAATTTAAGTCCAGTTCCTTAGACGGGCAAGTCACACCCAGGTGCTCAACAGCCACATGAGGTTGGTGGTTACTCATTAGTGCACATGTGCAAGACACTTCCGCCACGGCAGGAAATTCCATCGATGGTGCTGCGATATGTTTTTTTTCCTCAAGAGGTAACATTTTTAGAGAAAGACCATATTGATTAGCAGCTACCACTTTTATGAGAAATATGTTCTCCTATTCAGAGACAAGTACTGTTTGAAGGGTAGGTAGCTACCCACAGTGACAAAATTTAGGGTATTCTTTCTATATGTAGAGTGAGCTCCCTAACCTGACAAACCAAAACGCTCCAAAATGCGGAACATTATGAGAACAGGAATGATGACGCAAATGGAAAATGCTACACCTGACTTCGTATGACGCGTCACAGTCAAAATGTGGACGCGCAACACACAATTCATTCAGTATCCCCGAGGGACCCTGTATTAACAGCATGCATTTTTTTTTTTACTGTTAAGTACTTATGTGTAACAAACTGATTGTTAGTCATATATAAATTCAGAATCAAGAACGATGCCATTACCAAAAAAAACACAGACTGTCCACACGGGTGACTGTAACGGAGACACCTCTGCCTTCTGCGAGTTCAATGTAACAAGCTTTGTCTCATGCACAAAATTATTTTAAATGTTTTATAAAATTCCCTTCAGGTGATGGGTATAAGGTATATATGAAACATAAATAAATTCTGTGCTTAGACTTGGGTACCATCACTGAGATAGCTCATTGTACACATGCAAATATCCCAAAATCTGAGAAAATCCAAAATTCAAAACACTTCTGATCCCAGGGAACCAGCAGTTAGCGTAATGGCTATGTCGCTGGACTCCCACATAGTCGACCGCGGTTCGCGTCCCGGACCCGGTGGCTTAGAACTCACGCCGGACACGTGTGCGTGCGTGCCCAAGATCCCGAGAGGAGAATGGAGGAGAAGGGATTGCGGCGTGACCATCCCCCCTGGGGGGTGATTTCTCGCTTTCTGTCTCTATGTCTCTTTCTGTCTGGCGAGCGCACGCGCCCTATAGCAAAAATCTCTCCAAAAAAAAAAAAAAAAAACACTTCTGATCCCACACATTTCAAAAAAAAGGGATATTCTACCATATTTTGTCAACTACATTTTCACCTATAAAGTTTCCCCTTTCTGTAATATTTTCCAACATATATTTTTATTTCTTAATAAATAATTTTTGGGACCAGCAGTTGGCATTATGGCTATGTTGCTGTGGTTCGAGTCCTGGACCCGATGGCTTAAATTCACGCCAGATGCATGTGCATGCGTGCCCAAGATCCCAAGAGGAGAATGGAGGAGAAGGGATTGTGGTATGGCCATCACCCTGGGGGGTGATTTCTCACTTTCTGTCTCTCTGTCTCTCTCTGTCATTCTGGTGAGTGCACGCACCCTATAGCAAAAACCTCTCAAAAAAAAATCCAATTTTTTAATTTAGTATGAATATGATAAGAATAATTCTCAGCTATACAAAAATTGAGAAGAGGATTCGGGAAGGGGGTGGGAGGGAAGCATGCGAAGTCCTTCAGAAGGTCTATGTTAGTCTAAGCACCATATTCAAAATAAAACAATAGGTACCAGAGGGTGGTGTAGTGGTTGGGATACTGGACTTCTGTATGCCTGACCACAGTTCAAGTCCCATACCTGGAAGCTTGAGGATCACAGAAGGTATATACACATGTGTGTCCAAAATCCCAGGAGGAGAATGGGGGATTACGGTATGGCCATCCCCCTGGGGGGTGATTTCTCACTTTCCCTCTTACTGTCTGTCCCTGGCAAACACATATGTTCTATGACAGACACCTTAAAAATAAAACAAATAAAACATAAAAACTAATCAGGACTACACTGACAGCTTCCATTTATATGTAACCTCAAATTCTGCTGTTATTAATTGAACAGGCACATTATTCAACAGGGCAAACTACGCTCTGTACGGATGCCCTTCGGAGCAATGCAGTGCCTTACATGGGCATTCCCTAAGTCAACCAACGGCATCTACTAACCTTGTACCTAGCCAACAGTGAGAAATGACCTTAGAGCCCTTGTCACCATTCACTTAAAAGACACGTGATGAGTGCTACTCTTCTTAAACAATTTGACAGACACTGGACACAGTGTTGGACAGACACTCATACCCCACGCTTGTAAGCTTACTCTAATAAATGCCCCCTATCCCGCATATTCAACCATCACCCAGCATGTCAATTCTGTGTCCTAAATGTCTCATAAGTCTACCACCTCTGAGGAAGTCATGCCTTCATGATTTAGTGAAGGACAAATATCATTCGTCTAACTAGCTCTCCCAAGTCCGGTTCCAACCCTTATCCATGCTGACCAAATGGTCTTCAGAAACACAGCTGCACCTCACACGCCCTCCCCCATTCCCCATCCCCAGCCCCACATTAAAATTCTTAAAAGACTTCTCACAGCTTTTAAGATCCAGTCCAATGCTCCTCATTGATCTGGCCATTCTCAGCTCCCCAGACTCCTTTCCCTCGGCCCTGTGACACCCTGCAAATACCTCACTGGGTGTGCCGAACACGGCCATTTACCCACCAGCCATTAGCTTCCTCATGCCCTCCTTGCCTCTACACCTGACTTCAGGCCTCCTTAGCCCTGCACTGTGCAGTCTGGCCTCTCATCTGGGGAAGCTTCCTGACCCTCAGCCCGCCCTCCTCGGGCTGGTCAGGAAGCCCTCCCTGGTGTTACCAGCACGCCACCAAGCCAAGCACTACAAAAGCACCACACGCAATTATTCCTGCGTATTTACTCCTCTCTCCCTGGAGGCTAGAACCTTGCACTTTTAAGTGGGGAGTCCTGCACCCATGACACCTTGGGGGTGGTAGGAGATGCAGCATCTCAGGCTCACCCCAACCTCCTGCACCAGAATCCACCCTGTGTTAACACAGGCCCAGGTGATGGCTGAGCCTCTGAGCGTTTTGGAGGGCTTGCTGTCAGACTCTGAGCTCCTCCTACATGGTAGCATGTACTGATCGCTCAATTAATGTGAGAATGCATAATCAATGACAAATGACACTTGTCCCCAAGAATTACAATGCACATTCTAATAGAAAGACACGCCACTAAAAGAAAGAAAAACAGTCATGGTATTCATGATTGACAAAGAAACACTACTGGCTTCATCCAAACAATTATGAATAGTGACAAATTTTCATCTGTAACAGTTTACAAGGAGTGGGCATCTACAGGTGGTAGATGAAAAGATACCCCCATTGGCTTGCCAATCATTTCTGCAAGACCAAAAAAAAAAAATGCAGTTAGCATTAATATCTAATGCTATGTTACATAACACGCTATTTCACAGGTTTCTTGCAGAAATCTTTCAGTTATTTCTACATCACTTTGAGGAGTATATTCTGAGCTGCCTTTCAGATAAAGGTTTTTTCCTTTCTACATACAGCGCTGGGGCTAATAGGTTTCCTTTCAAGGCAACTAATGAAAGCACTTGGTGAACAGCTTATACTAAGTGCGTATCCACAGCACTAATTATTTTTCTGAATGGTCAGAAGGCACATAATACTCCGTATGTATTAGTTGTGCCACAAAAGCACGAGAATCGAGGAAACCGTGTCCAGAGAACGGCCTCTGTGCTCGCAGCTCGACATTCAAATGCCGTTCCCTGGAGCTAACTCCTTGGAAGACGAAGCCCACTGAGCGGGTCGGTGGTCAGCACCTGACCCTCAACCAGAGACGGCCGACCTGCTGCCCATTCAAACGGCAGGAAAACGCGTCCAGTGTCCTCTTTCCACGCTCAAGCTAGAGCGGCCCAGCAGCGGCCCAGCACACGCTGCAGGGGTGCCCGGAGTCCTCGCCGTCGTGACAGCAGAGAAGTGAGGACAAACACCATCCTCGGCGCTGTACCCCATGGCGGTGCGTACATTCCATGCCTGTGAGAGACGTGCAGGCCCTACCTTTTCAACATTATCCTAGCTCATTTTAATACAGAAGAGGGCAAAAGCAAATGGACAGACAGGTCTATTAGCACGGAGATGAAAATTTGTAATGAACTTGAGACGAGAAAAAATGAAACTTTAGAAACATTCAACCCACCAGGCTAAGGTGATTATAGCAGACAGCTGAAAGGATAATATAAATTTCACAAAATGTGCTGGCTCTTGTTGAACATTGTAAAATATTCTGAGATACAATAAACAAATGAAACTTGTTCACTGTATAAAAGCCAATGGTGCCACATGATTATTAGCCCAATTTTTTTTAAAGCATCATTAAATAATATATTTTCCCATTTATTCTAGACTTATTTCAAGCTACTGACTTCTTTCACACACACACACACACACACACACACACACATACACACACACACAACTACCTGGAGGTGTCAAACCTACAAAAAGAGAGAGCAGAACAGGAGGAAGGGAAGGAAGGAGCCGCCCTGTGGCCACCGTCTGTCCAGGGACCCCCTGGCAATCATGAACTCCTAGAAAGCTCACACTGTCCTGCTGGAGGATGCTGGAGGTGGGATGAGGGCAACACGCTAAGGGCAGAACACCGGGCCCTGCTCTGGTGAGAACCTCAATCTCGGTATACTCTCCACTCGGCACTAACGATCAGACCCAGCGCCCAGCAGTTCCCTACATTCTTGTACGGTTTTAAAGATTCTGGGAAGCTAAAGAGTCTTTTTTCGTATTCCAGGAGTTGAAAGTGTACCCAGTCCTGCCTGGTTTGAAAGGCAGGGACAGAAAGGACATAGTTAAACAGTCTTTTCTGCTACATGCCACCAACATTCTTTTCCTTAAAGAAAACAAAACAGAACAAAAAAACCCTTGGGCAACACGGCTGCTGAAAACAGTCCATTCTCCTTTCTGGAGTAGGGTGTATGTGACATAGGAAGGAAGCCTTACTCATGAGGAGCACAAGGCCAGCGAGTGTCACAGACACCAGGGCAGGGGTCACACGGTGAGCGGGGGCTGAGACCGATGCCCACCAGGGCGCGGCATGTGGTGGAAAAGAGAAATACACGGGAATTACAAAACTTCCAGCTTCCATCAGGGAAGCAAGCAACAGATAAGCGAAACTGAACTGAAAGGAGGACTGAGATCTTTGGAAAAATATTAGAAAAAGTATTGTGGAAAACTGTACGTAATCTCAGAAAGGAAAATCTAGGGGCCGGCAGGTGGCATGGTGGTTAAAGGCACTGGACTCCCACATGGCTGACCGTGGTTCAAGTCCTGGACCTGGTGGCTTGCTTTCTCACTTTCTCTATCTCTCCCTCCCCCTCTCTCTCTGATCCAACTGGAAAATAATAATAAATAAAGTTAAATAAAATAATTTAAAAAAAAAAAGAAAGGAAAATCTACAGGGTGGAAATAAAATGGGAGAAAACAATGTAACAATATTAAATTCCTATTTCAAATAAATTTCACAAAGGATTTGAAATTAGGCTAAAAATAAAGCAAACGGTTTCACATCCATTATTTTATAATCGTATCAACTTTTAACAGTTTAAAAATGTGTTTTCCTCACCTACGTTAATTGTAAACACACAGACTAACATAAAGCTAACTATGAAGCTTTATCATTTAATTTTGTACTTGGTTTAAGCAAAGGTTACCAAAAAAAATCCAGCGGGGTGGGGCATGACTAAAGGTCCAGTTACTAGGAGGCTGAGGCGGGACGATTACAAAGTGGGTGGGGGGGTCCTATAATTCCACCATGATCACAACTACCCAATTCACGCACCTAAACTTGCCTGATACACCTTTCAGTCAAATTAAATATCCTCTTTGATGTCAGCATATGATAAAAGACAACAGTTTGGGGCTGGCATTGTCACCTAGTGGTTAAGAGAACTGGAACCCACATGGCCAACTGCGGTTCAGATCCCAGTCCTGGCAGCCTGAAGATCATGCCAGGCACGTGTGTGCAAATCCCAATGCAATGGAGAAACGGAAGAGAAGGGACTGTGGCGTGACCAAGCCTCGTGGGGGGAGGAGGGCCTTTCTCCCTCTCTCTCGCTGCCTCTGACAAGCGTCCAAGTCCTCTGGCAAATTAAAAAGTAAAAGAAGAAGAAAAGCCCACAAAGGTTTTATCCATAACTCTGCATATTTAATTTTATATTTTCCTACATCCCAAAGCAAAGGCTCAACCCTAGCTGAGACTCTGTCCTCCTTCCCCAGAAGTCTGGGGGTCTTTCCCCCACATAGCTATGTACTATGAGGAGAGTAATAACTTCATTAAATATCCTTTGCAATATTCTGAGTAAATTAATTCATAAGCTAAACCTGATTTTTTTCCTAGAAAGCTTGCAATACATTGTCTAACAAACCCTCTTATTATCTGTCTGTAGCTCCACGGCAGTCTACATCTCTGGAAGCTAAAGGTAACGACATGACTCCCCTCCCATATTTCCCCGGAAACTCACTGGACTCGCCAGTTCTAACTGTAACGACATGACTCCCTTCCCATATTTCCCCGGAAACTCAACTGGACTCGCCAGTTCTAACTGTAAGCAGTTCATGCACATGCGTACGTAAGATGCTTGATATCAGGACCTTATTCTAATATGTGGTTAAACGTAATATTTTAGTTTGAAAAAGAATCACACTGAAGTAGTCATAAATTTCTACACTGTGTCCATTTTTATCATAGATCAGGATTTAAGCATACCTCAAGTTAACAAATTAAAAGAAAAAAAAAAAAAGACTACACTAAGAAAAGGTAGGCAAAGTGAGAAGATAACGGGCCACGACCAGATAAGACACTGCTTTCACAGAATGAGGATGATCAAGATAACACAAAGCTGGGACCAGCAGTTAGCGTAATGGCTATGTCGCTGGACTCCCATGTAGTCGACCACGATTCAAGTCCTGGACCTGGTGGCTTAAACTCACGCTGGGCGCGTGTGCGTGTGTGCCCAAGATCCTGAGAGGAGACTGGAGGAGAAGGGATTGCGGCGTGTCCACCCTCCCTGGGGGTGATTTCTTGCTTTCTGTCTCTATGTCTCTCTCTGTCTTTCTGGTGAGCGCACACGCCCTATAGCAAAAACCTCTCCCCCCCAAAAAAAAGAGAGAAGGAGGGAAAAAAAAGATAACATAAAGCTAACTATGAAGCTTTATCATTGAATTTTGTACTTAGTTTAATCAAAGATTACCAAAAATTCCAGCTGGGTGGGGCATGACTAAATTCCCAGTTACTAGGAGGTTGAGGTGGAAAGATTACAAGGGGAGGCCAACCTCAGTAACATACTGAGACCCTGCCTCTTTAAAACACACACACACACACACAAACATACACACACACACAACACCCTCTCTGTTCCCCAGAATTTACTAAGGCTTTAGACTGTGCATGCACCCATTTGTATAGCTTTAACAAATTTAACTACTAGACCTAGTCGTTAAAAAAAATCATGATCCAGATTTTTAAAAATCTAAATAATTAAATTTCATCAGTGACCACTGACCTACCCACACGTTCAAGTTCCCTCCCTAAACGTACCTAATTCTCTGTACTCATTTTTCAGAGAGAAGTTGAAAATAGTCACTATTTGTCCTATAGAACAATTCTAAGAAACATAAATAAAGATTTCTCACTGAGCTCCTAACAGGTTAGTGCTTAGAGATACCCGAGAGCTGCTACAATCTCTCTCACATTTCCAGGCCAGTTCCATGGCACGACGGTATTGTGTCGCTCAAAAGACACTGGATCCCACGTGGCAACTCAGGGTAGAACCCTCGGCTCCGCCAGCCTGAAATAGGCCAGGCACGCCCAGGGCCCGGGGGGGTGGAGCGCTGTGGGAGGCGGGAGGGGACTGCAGTGAGAACAAACCTGTGGGGGTGCCTGACACCCTACACCCTCTCTGTTCCCCACATTCTCACGACTGAACACCTCAGGTTTTCTAAAACGGCCTTAAAGATTCTATGAGTAAATCAAAGTGTCCCACGCACAGAAGTCAAGGGCAGTATCCCTTATTTAAAATGCTTGGGAATACACATGGTTCAGACTTGAAGGGTTTTTTTGTTTTGTTTTTTTTTTGACTCTTGAAATATCTGGATACACACAAGCGTAAACTCGTCATTTTCGTGGGCTCCGCGTACACCTCATCCACCCAGCCTGTAGGGAGGTGAACACGTGCTCCGTGTGGCTACACGTCGAGTGCGACCTACCACGTGAATTTTCCCCTTGTGGCACGTGTGCTTGAAAAGTTTCGAACTGTGGAGTATCTCGGGTTTCAGCTTGTCTGATTAGGATTTTAGATTTTCTGATGCTCAACCCATACGTTACTGCCTACATTCCATCTTCCAGACTGCATCTTACTCCTAGAAAGAGAGAAAAAAAAAAGTTCTGGCACCCCCTACATCACAACTTTGCACTTCAGAAACGTATTCACACGTACTCTGCGCTCTGACGGGGCACTGTCTGGAGGCCACGCGTCCGACTGCCAAGGGTGCTCCGTGTTAAAACTCGGCCTTCCAAAACGTGAGCGCTACGGTGACACTTCTTAAATCCCGTGTGCTCGAAATCGCTCCGGTCATCCGTAGCGAAATAACTTCTACCGGATGCCTGTAATCTGAGAAGTCAGTAGCTTTTATCCTATCGGAATCACATTTAATTTTTTTGATATGGTGAATTTAAATTTTGTTACTTCTGAAAAAAAAAAAAAAAGAAGAAGATTCCGTTTTCTCCCATATTTCTTTGAATAAAGGTTAGCTTGCTGATACAAACTCTCTCCCATCACAAACCATGGCATTGGCCTGTCACATGTCTACAAGCCTGACCAGGGTCCCCAGCATGGGTATCAGGGAAGACCTTGCATTTTACGTCTATCCCGTTTTACGTGTGCTCCCAACGCCACATGCAGTGCCTAAAAACAATGTTTACAAAACCAGCCATCGTGTCACATCTCAGGGCATGTCGGCACCCCTGCCTGCAGCCACATGGAAGTCGCTAGCTGCACTGGCCCTCAGACTTCAGTCACAGAGGGAGCAGTGGGGCTTGGGGCAGGAGGGGCACTAAGCGTCTCCCAGCTCTCTCCTGGGCCATTTGAAAGAAGTGCACGTAGATGACCCTTCCCAGGTTCACAAGGCCTCACTCGGGCTGTCAGAGCCAGCCTACCCAGACGGCATGGCCGACGCGTTTCCCACCCACCGACAGGCCACCGACAGCAACCGCCTCTCTGCTCCCCTCCTTCCTGCTCTCCGGGAAGCTCGCGAACGACCCGTGTTGAGTATCGCCTGTTGTCTACAACACCCGAACACCTTCTCTCGGGGAAGGCCGAAGTTCTTTACACACTGCCTACTCCCCCATTTAGACTCGGCTAGCCTTTGCTAAAGCCAGTACCGGGGACCATTAGAAACTACCACGCTATCTGGCAACAGTAAACAACAAAAAGCTTAGAATAAACCTTGACTTATTAAGTTCACATGACCTCTTTACTGCACGGTTTGTATGTTAAGCATTTCTGATGCAGTAACAGTATAAATTTCCACATGAGTATGCTGAAAATAATTGGTTCTTGATAAGTCAAAATAAGTAATAAAATGATCTTTCTTGTACGATAATGGCCATACACATCCCTGTAAATATGCTATGAGAGGGACCAGCAGATGGCATGGTGGTTGGGGACACTGGACTCCCACATGGCCGACCACAGTTTGAGACCTGGTGGCTTCCTTCATTTTCTTTCTCTCTCTCTCTCTCTCTTTCTCTCTCTCTCTCTCTCTTACACACACACACAAGTCCTCTCTGGTCAAATTTAAAATAAAGTTTTAAAAATTATTAAAAAAATACATGCTTCAAGTTCTTGAGTTTGTTTTCTGAGAATTTTCCAGCCCCTCCAGTAGTGTCAGCTGTCCTGCTGTTCTCGGTGCTCTGGTGGAGGTGAAGACCTGAGCCCTGAGAGGCATGCAGCCTTCCATCAAGAGTCCATGTGCTGCTCTCCAGCACAGTAGCCACTAGCCCCTTTGGCTAAATTCCAATTAAAATCAAATAAAAATATTGAAAATCCAGTTCCTCCATCACACTACTTAGACTCAAGTACTTAACAGCCCTCTGTGGCTATGGCTACTGGAGTAGGCGAAGCAAATACTGAGCATCTTCATCACAGGAAACGCCCAGACAGTGCTGGTCTGGTGACCCTGTCTGGAGCTGGCAGAGGAGCTGCGGAGAGGACTGGAGGACTGCTGAGCCATCCCAGGGCTGAGGGACGCTGACCCGCATGGTCGTCTACAAAAGCCTCAGTGGCTTAAGTAAAGGTGAGATCATGAAATTTTTTTAGAGAGAGAAATTTTTTACTATAGGGCACATGTGCTTGCTGGAGAGACAGAAAGTGAGAACTCACCCCCCTGGGGGGGATGGCCACACCATAGTCCCTTCTCCTCTATTCTTCTCTTCGGAATTTGGGCACACACACACATGTGACCAGCGTGAGTTTTAAGCCGCCGGGTCCAGGATTAGAACCATGGTCAACTATATGGGAGTCCAGCGACATAACCATTATGCCATCTGCTGGTCCCAGATCATGAAGGTTTTATAGTTCATTCCGAATTCACGGCAAAGTCACCCCACAGTTTTTCAGTTATGCTTTTTAGAAAGATGTACATTTTAGAAAAAAATCCCACTGACCATAACACAGCACCTAGGCAGGGAGAGGCAGGCACAGTACGGACCAGTTCGAGGGCTCTTACAGGGCCACGGGCAAGAGGTGACAGTGCCACAGCAGGGAAAAGCAACTCTGCAAAGCTGACGCTCACGGAAGTTCTGCTTTCACGCCCACAGACCTCCCTGAGTCCTCCGGGTATGCGTATGTCCAAGGTCTTGGGCTGGACCACGGAGTCATGATCCCGTTGGAGGTGCTGTCTTTTTGTCACCAGTGGAAGAAATAAATAAGCAACTTTAAAAGAGAAGGGAGAGATGGACCTGATCCAGAAAGAGAACCGTCCGACCATCTGACTGTCTCAGGACGAAGCAGTCTAGGACGGTAACTAGCATTCTGGCTTTGGCGACTGAGCAGATGGCAACACCACTCACTGAAATGCAAGGGAGAGAGGAGAAGCAGAACGGCCCTGGGATGGGAGAGAGGTGTAGAGAAACACACAGAGCTCTCCAGGAGGCCAGAAAACACACAAGCACGCTCAAGAGAGAATGCTGAGTTAAGAGACGTGTTTAAGTCGCTAACACAGAGGAAGACAGAGCCTGGGCAGATGAGATGGCCCAGAGAACGTTTAGAATGACAAGAGAGGAGGACAGAGTCCCTACAGGGCAGGCAAGAGCCCAGGAGACAGACTCAAGCACCAAGAGAGAGCTGTGAGAAGGAAGGGATCAACAAGTTCAAATTCAAAAGCTAGAGAGGAAAGGGTAAGAAAAGTGTCCATCAGACCCCACCAGCAGGACCCTGTCGGGCACCCTGGAAAGGCAGAGACTGTCCTGCTCAGGATGCAAACGCACAGGCTGGCCTGGTGGGCGTGCCGAGAGGCAGTGAGGACCGCTCCAGTGTCTGCTGAGAGGCCAAGGGGAGCTGGGCAGCAGCAGACCCATCAAGGCCCACAGGACCTCCCACTGTGAACAAAACAGGGCTGAGCTCAGACCCAGCCAGCAGCCCCGGGCAGGCTCCAGAGCCTCCGGGTGCTGCCATATAAAATGGGGTGACAACGGTTATTTATTTCAGAGGCTTATGAGAATGAAGTGCATTAGTATTTGCAGAGCCTGCTGCGGAGCAAGCAGGCTATAAGCATTTGTTGGGTAAAATATACAAACATCACTAACAGAAGGTTGCACCGAGAGGGAGACAAGGTGAAAGCGGTACAACTGAGGGAGCGAGTCTCCAGTGGGGAGATGGGAGCTGGAGGGCCCAGGGTACAGGAGGCGGAAATCTGACTCCTCCCCAGGGACAAACGGCAAGATGGGTGTGGATGCAAAGAAGCCAACACACAGCGCCCGCGGTTTCACTCTGACGGTACAACTGACTTGGTGAGTTCGGAGGGAGGTGATGGGTATGGGGTGCTTGTTTGACAGAACTAATCAACGGAATAAAATTCCACAGAACACTATGAACCCGCTGAAGGTCTGAGACCAACTCTGAGGTAACTCGTCCTGCTCTAGACCCTCGTTCCCCATCTGTAAGTACAGATCCCCTAGCTCTAACTGGTGTGGACGGAAGTGTATGTAGTTGTGCATAAAGCACTTAACACGGATTCTGGTCCGCAATCAGCACTGAACGCAGTTGATCAAACACTTCCTGCTTCAACCTGAACGTTTGAAATATGCGAAACACATCAGCCAGGCTGTGTGGCCTCCATCCAGTCCCCTGGGCTCTCTCGACTGTAGATTTCTCATCTGTAGAGTGGGGACATGGAAAGGGGACTAAACAGAACTGGTGGGAGTCCCTCCACTCTCAGGTACTCACCTCACCGGCTTCACTATTAGAAATACGCTAAGTATAGCACTCATAAATTCTGAAACTCACACTTCCAGGAGGAGAAAAATCATCAAAATTGCAAGAAGTACAAAAATGGATAAAAAGTGATTCTATGGATAAATCAAATGTATATGTATTATGTAAATAATTCAGAAAAGCTTCGGGTTTCAATGTAAAATTACCAGGAAACTACTAGTAATTTGAAAGTTTCACTGCTCCTCCCTAAAAATAAATTAGCACCCATTGTTTTGGTTTTGTTTTGGGGTATTTTTTGGTGGTAAAATCGCGTACCTCTAACGTCTACTGTCACGAATAATCATTTCTCAGAACAGGCTGGCTTGTGATCCCTCGCAGGGGCTTCAGCGGAAGTGCCTGCTCTAACCCACCGACAAGAGGGAAGTCAGCAGGAGCCACCACTCCCCAAGCTCCCCAACCTCCGGCAAGCTGGCCCTGAAAGGAGAGCGTCAGCTGAAGCAGTTTCCTCCCGAGGGGAACCTCGACGCAGGCCCCTGAGCGAGCGGGCCTGGCAGCATGCAGCCTTGTCCCCGTCACCCATGCGGAAGCTCGCCACCACCCAAAGGCAGCCGGGCCGGGAATGACACGTCGCGGGTTCGCGCTGTGACTACGCAGCCTCCTGTGATGCTCTGAAGGAGGAATCAGATATAAAATACATTCCTTCCATTTCCCACGTACTCGCTGAACAGATCTGAGTGAGAAGGAACCTCCGTGACCTCCTTTCCCGATGACGAAACAGGCTGATGTCCACTGCTGTCACCGGGGTGCTGTGAGGACGGCTGTACTTCAAATTCCTACTCTTCCAAAACAGCATGCTGAGTCATATAAAAAAACGTGTTAAGTCCTATTCTCCGCTATGACTAGCCTTGACAGTCTACCGTGGGCCACCCTTTTCTCAGAGCCTGAGCACGCAGAGAAGAGACCCCCAGCGTGAAAGCACAAGAAATCGCCCTTTGAGCTGCCCTTGGCCTTGACTTCCACAAAGCTGCAATCCCCGAACGTCCCTTGAACACATCCTCACCTGCAGCAACCCCACATCACGGCCTCTGCCGTGCCTGGAACCCAGAGCCTGCTCCTGCGGTTTCCCTTTGCACGGCTCAGAAACCCAAGTCCCTCGCCCCTGAAGCGTGACTCTGGAAGGTGTCCCAGACACCCCGACCCTTGGTGCTCTGCTCCCAGAGGCTGCTCCTGCCCGGATGTTTATCCCTGGTCCTCTGCACACACCATTATGGCTAGACTAAAGTAGGCGCGTGCACACGCTCGCTGAAGGGATGAAAGAGAACTGCTCTTTCCAATGAGCAGCTTTTCAGTAAACTGTCCTTTCTCAGTAAGATGCACGTTTCTAGTTCTTGATGGGAAAAGGCACACTGGAAATACCTGGATGCCAGATTTGCACATCCCGTCCTTTCCGAGCCCTTCCCAGAGCTTACCTGCCCTCAGTTTCTCCTGCCTACCAGCCCTGGGCTGCCTCGTTTCAACATGTCCGCCACTGCACATCGGTGTTCCCGCATCTTTCGTTTTTGTTGACCATGGCCAAAAACTATGCTTATAAATGTTATTTATTGGTAAATCACTACCTCTTAAAGATTAATGGCATCCAATAATGACAGCTCTTCAACACTTTTAAAAGGGCTTAAAATAGCCACAGAGAAAAGTTCAAGAAAGAAATACCGTGAGGCTGGCCTCACAGCGCAGTGGTTCGGTGCAGTCCCTGAAAGCCTATCCCACATGGCCAGCTGGTCATAGTTCAAATCCAAGCCCCAGACGCTGCAAAGACATTCATGGCATGTGTATGTATGTGCGCAAACCCTACCAGCATGGAGAAGTGGAAGTGTCTGTCTCTTTCTCTCTGGTAAGTACACATACATTCTGGCAATGAAAAAGGGGGGGGGGAAAGGGACCAGCAGATGGCATAATGGTTACATCGCTGGACTCCCACACAGTCGACCACAGTTCAAGTCCTGTTCCTGGTGGCTTAAACCTCACACGGGGCGCGTGTACATGTGTACCCAAAATCCCAAGAGAAAAATGGAGAAGGGACTGCTGTCTGGGCATCCTCCCTGGGAGGGTGATTTCTTGCTTTCTGTCTCTCTGTCTGTCTCTGTCTCTCTGGCAAACACACACACTCTATAGCAAAAATCTCTTTTAAAAAAAAAAAAAAAGAAAGAAAAAGAAAAATGACTGGGTGGTGGGAAGATGGGAGAAAAGAGCAACATCTAGAAAATTGGGGGAAATGGCTGTGATGCCTGCTAGATCTGGCTCAGATACACTATCTCAGGCAAGTGAAATTCAGAGAACTCCAGCTTCCTCATTTATGAAAATGCATATACCACCGCCTTCAAAGGGCGCTTGGAAATGATTCCCTGTAGTTATCACAAGCAGCGTGCAACAGAAGGCCTAGCTCACGGCAGACAGCGAGTGCCGGTTGCTCTCCCTGTGGTCCTGCACCAACCTCAGCCTCATCTCCCAACTCGACTTGCTCCCAGGTTAACGCCAAATATACTGGCTATCTCTGTAGGAGCTGACAGTGTGCAAACCTCAAATGCAGTTTCCCCAAGTTCTGAACTCTAGTGCTATACCAAAAATGAAATAATACCTTTAAAAATCACAACCACAGGGCCAGCAGGTGGAGTAGTGGTTAATGCCCTGGGCTTCCCACATAGCTGACCACAGTTCAAGTCCCAGACCCAGTGGCTTGAAAATCATGTAGGCCTGTGTGCATGCATGCCCAAATCACAAGACGAAAGTGGAGGAGAAGCAACTGCAGTGCAGCCATTCTCTCTG
>NW_006159926.1:508560-520597 GCF_000334495.1 Tupaia belangeri chinensis | reverse complement strand
CATCTTCCCTCTGTGCCACTCCTGCAAGTACTTGTGTCCTATGGCAAAAATATAAAAATAAAAATAAATAAAAAAAAAAATCACCACCACAGGAAGCCTGTTCCCTGGCTAGGCCAGAGACAGGGCTGGACAGATGGGACAGGAGGGCTGCAGACCAAGCTGAAGACAAACTGTCTCCAGAGAGTGTGAAAGGAATCCTACCTTCATGTCAGAGTCTATGAATCTGAGAACATGAGAGCAAAAACGCTCAAGACCCAAGCCAAGTCTTGGACCCACACAGAGAAACTGAGAGAAGCCATCCAGCCAGTCAGAGAGGGCACTGAAGCCCGTCTCCAATGCAGAGAGTGCTCCACATCCGGCCGGGTCCTTCCTAAAGAATGTGTCTACGGGGCCAGCAGGCCGTGCAGTGGTAAAGGCAGCTCGATCCCACATGGCCAACTGAGCACTTCAAGTCCCAAACCCCAGTGGCTTGAGAAACATGCCAGACACATTTGCGTGCATGCCCAAAATCCCAAGAGAACTGGAGGAGAAGGGGCTGTGGCGTGGCTATCCTCCCCACTGCCCCCGCCCTTGTGGAGGCGGTGATTTTTCACTCCCAGCTCCATCTCTGGCCCCATCTCTCTCCAGAGAATGCACATATCCTATAGTAAAAAACACCAACCACCAACAACAAAAAGAATGTGCCCATGTGGTTCTCAGGTAGCAATGGGATCTGCTCAGACTGAATAACTATATTTATATGTAATTAGGAAAAGGTTAACAGCCATTGGAGGCCATTTAATTTGAAAGCAGTACACCCAAGACAATCCTGTAAGCTTCAAGCCATAACTTGAAGGGATTCCAAATAAGGTGGCATTCCATAAACGTGCTAACCGCTGGCACTGTCCCCAAGTGTGGTGTCCTGAATCCAAGGTCACTATGTAGACAGAGACAGAATCATTTACATAATTCTGATGTGCTAAGTTAACTTGATATGACAGTTTTTTTCTTTTAACCATTACAGTATTAGCCGTCCGAGATGTCTCGGAGTAGCCCCGACCATGAAGGCTTGCTCTGCCTTCACTCCTACCTGCTCCCAGCTTCCCAGATGGTGACTCAGTGTCAGAAACCATTCGACTCAAGGCAGATAAAGATACAGACCATGGGATTTATGTGCAAACTTTTTTTTCAAAGAACATAGTTTTTACTTAAAAAAAAAAAAAAAAAAAAACTTACAAACTATAGTTATGCAGACATGTGTCAGGTGTTTCCTAAATGAACAAAGTAAGTCTGCCACATTAAAGGAAAAAATTGATGGTTTTGTTTGCCAATGATGAGACCGAGTGTTCAGGCAAAAAATCAGAGTTTTGAAAAACATGTATCTGCCACCATGAACTTGACAGCTTCCTAAAGATTCAAAGATCTTTCTGGGGGTCAGCAGGTGGCATAGCAGTTATGACTCTAGACTCCATACAGTCAACTACAGTGTAAGTCCCAGACCCAGAGGCTTGAACTCAGGCTGGGCATGTGTGTATGTGCCCAAATCCCAAGACATTCAGAGTGAAGGCGAAGGAATCGTGGCACGTCCAGTTACCCCGAGGTGACTTCTCACTTTCTGTCTCTCTCTCTGGCTAGCACATGCAACCTATAGCAAAGAAATCTCTCTTTTAAAGAAAAGAAAAAAGATTTTTCTGATTAGACAGGTTAATATATATCATATAATGAAACATGTCAATATTTGAAAGACTTCAATGAGTGACGTTACAAAACTATCCATGGATGAAGAGCCATTCACAGTACAAGACAGACCAATGACCTGTAATGAAACCGAGCACAAAAAATTTCACTGTTACAATTTTGGACTCCACGCTGCAACTAACCTTTTAAAAACTACCCTCTTTTAGAGTTCTGGTGTAGTATCAAATTATCTGAAAAGGTTATTCGGATATTCCTCCCTTTTCAAGTATGTGTCTACTTGAGGCCAAACTCTTTTCATGTCCTTCAGCCAAAACGACTTATTTCACCAGACGGAATGCAGAAGCAGCGTGAATCTGTGGTCTCAAGGGAGGTGCTAAAGAGATTTACAGTAATATAAGGCAGTCTCACTCACCTCACTAAACTCGTTTTGGAAAAATTACTTTAATGCTATCTATATTAATATGTATTGAACTTAATTCTTTAATGAATTAAATATTTAAGTTTCTTGGATTTAATTTCTAATACAGTAAACAGTGGGAGATAAACCCACATAAACAAAAGTTCTTCAGGGTTCACAGTAAGAAGATAAAACGATCTTGAGAGTACCAAATTCGAGACCAGCAGACGGTGTAATGGTTACATCACTGGACTTCCACGTAGTTGACCGTGGTTCAAGTCCAAGACCCAGTGGTTTAAAATTCACATTAGGCATGTGTGTGTGTGCCCAAAAATCCCAAGAGGAGAATGGAGGAGAAGGAATTGCAGCATGGCCAGCCCTGAGGGGTGACTTCTCACTTTCTGTTTCTCTGTCTCTCTAACGAAAACACATAGCCTATAGCAAAAATCTAAATAAATAAATATAGGGACCACCAAATTCAAGAATCATAGCTCTAAGTGATTCACACCCTAACTATTGGTCAATAACATCACTGAGAATACAGTCTGCCTATACTGGAGTATGCAATATACTTACAACTCTTATATATAAAACACCTTAAGAAAGGTTTAAAAAGAAAATAAAAAACTTTCAAAGACCATATACTCTGGTCATGGAAAGCATGCCCATAATCTCACCTGCAGAGTATAACTAGAAAATAAGTAATACCCACTGCCATAATCTCCACAGACAGCCTGGAAGAGGGAGGGCCCCACTACAAACATGGGCCCAAACACTTGCTAAAACGCCTGGCTTTTAAGAGAAGGTGGGTGGGGAGTGTAGAGTAAAGCCCCAGAGACAGTAAATCAGACCCAGGTCATCTCTGGTGAGGAAAAGGAAGAAAACATCTTACTTTTACTTTGAAGTTTGCTATTAGAGTACTTTAGCACTGGGGCTAGCAGGTGACAGGGTGGTTCAGGCGCTAGACTTCCCACATGGCCGACCACGGTTTGAGTCCTGGATTTAAACACTTGAAAACACTCTGAGATGTGTGAGCACGTGCTCAAAGTCCTGAAAGGATGGAGAAATGGAGGGGAAAGGATACGGTGTGGCAGTCCGTGTGCTCGCTCGCTCTCTCTCTACTTTAATGCTATCTATATTAATATGTATTGAACTTAATTCTTTAATGAATTAAATATTTAAGTTTCTTGGATTTAATTTCTAATACAGTAAACAGTGGGAGATAAACCCACATAAACAAAAGTTCTTCAGGGTTCACAGTAAGAAGATAAAACGATCTTGAGAGTACCAAATTCGAGACCAGCAGACGGTGTAATGGTTACATCACTGGACTTCCACGTAGTTGACCGTGGTTCAAGTCCAAGACCCAGTGGTTTAAAATTCACATTAGGCATGTGTGTGTGTGCCCAAAAATCCCAAGAGGAGAATGGAGGAGAAGGAATTGCAGCATGGCCAGCCCTGAGGGGTGACTTCTCACTTTCTGTTTCTCTGTCTCTCTAACGAAAACACATAGCCTATAGCAAAAATCTAAATAAATAAATATAGGGACCACCAAATTCAAGAATCATAGCTCTAAGTGATTCACACCCTAACTATTGGTCAATAACATCACTGAGAATACAGTCTGCCTATACTGGAGTATGCAATATACTTACAACTCTTATATATAAAACACCTTAAGAAAGGTTTAAAAAGAAAATAAAAAACTTTCAAAGACCATATACTCTGGTCATGGAAAGCATGCCCATAATCTCACCTGCAGAGTATAACTAGAAAATAAGTAATACCCACTGCCATAATCTCCACAGACAGCCTGGAAGAGGGAGGGCCCCACTACAAACATGGGCCCAAACACTTGCTAAAACGCCTGGCTTTTAAGAGAAGGTGGGTGGGGAGTGTAGAGTAAAGCCCCAGAGACAGTAAATCAGACCCAGGTCATCTCTGGTGAGGAAAAGGAAGAAAACATCTTACTTTTACTTTGAAGTTTGCTATTAGAGTACTTTAGCACTGGGGCTAGCAGGTGACAGGGTGGTTCAGGCGCTAGACTTCCCACATGGCCGACCACGGTTTGAGTCCTGGATTTAAACACTTGAAAACACTCTGAGATGTGTGAGCACGTGCTCAAAGTCCTGAAAGGATGGAGAAATGGAGGGGAAAGGATACGGTGTGGCAGTCCGTGTGCTCGCTCGCTCTCTCTCTCTCTCGCGCGCTCTCTCACTCGCTCTCTCTCTCAGGCAAGTGCACATGCATGCTGGCGAATAAATAAATACAACCGCACATGGGTCTAGATCTCCTAAATCCAAAATACCTAAACTTCCTGGGCTGCGCCCCAGCCTTCTGTGTTCCGACATTCTGATGCACGAACACTAGCCTAGGAGCACTAATGCCACGACAGCCACCGTCCCCAGGACACGTGCTCTGCGCCACAACCCAGTGCCAGAGAGGGCGACTGGAACGGGAACTTCTTTCTCATAGCCCTGGAGCCCACTGTCAAGGTTCGGGTAAGGCAGGCTTCATCCTGAGGCACTTCGGAGGCAGCCAGGACCTCGGTGTGCATGCAGTGTTCTCCGTGTATGCAGCGACAGCGCAGCTCTTCCTCCTCCCCTAAGGGTACCAGTCCTGTGGGACAGGGTCCCACCCTTGCCTCCCTCGGGCCCTACCTCCACATACAGTCACCTGCAGACTGGGGCTTCGACATGCGCAGGGGGAGGCGGGATGGGTCCAAGGCACCAGCCAGGAGGAGGCTGCTCAGCTCCAGGCCAAGGTCCAGGACCTCACCTGAGAGTCTTGAACATCGACAGAGGACCAAGAGCTCACTTGGAAGGGCAGCGACTGCCGTGGGGACCCCAGCACTGACTGGGACCTGAAAGTGCTGAGCAGGACTCTCAGGGTTCCCACAGGGAAGAGAGGAAGGGGGGAAGGCAGCTTGCCACGTTGCTGCCACCCGGTAGTGCACATTTCCTGGTTATTAACGCCCAGTCGGCCCGGCTAAGGCTCAGATGCGCGCTCATTTAATCCTTGTTACTCCCATTATGGGAATGGAAACTGAGGGCTTAGAGGTTAAGTAGGCAGCCAAGGAGCCACTGGTGAGCAGCAGCAGTGGGGTGGGAATAATCCCCGGCCTGCGTTCAGAGGCACCATTTCACCCTCACTCCCTCCGCCAGAGCAGAGAAAGGAGCACAGGCTCGCACGGCCTTCGATGGCAGGAGGCAGTTACAGGAGTGGAGGCCACACAGCGGTGCAGAGGACAGGCTTTGGGGGAACACGAAAGGCTGAAAACACACCAGGAATGACACTCGACTCCCCTGGTAATAAACGGAACACACCTATCAGGCTGGCAAAGCCCAGTAACGGCAGGGGCTGGTGAGCGCTGAGAAAATGGGCAACTCCTACAGCACTGAGGAGCGAGGGCTGATAAGGCCTTTCTGGGGACAATCCGGAGCACGTGCCACACTGAAAATAAACACTGGGAGGCTGGCCCATGCGGGAAGGTCCGGGGTTACTGTCTACCAACCACCCTGAGTACCGGGCATGCATGTGCCCCTGACCAGGAGCTGGCTGAAGCTGGGGGTGGACCACAGCTCTGGAACTGTTAAGGGTGCTGGCTCTCTTGCTCACTCTCTCATAAAAACAATAAACTTTATGGGAACCAGCAGTTAGCATAATGGCTGTCACTGGACTCCCACGTAGTCAACCGTGGTTCGCGTCCCGGACCCGGTGGCTTAAAACTCACGCTGGGTGCGTGTGCGTGCGTGCCCAAGATCCCGAGAGGAGAATGGAGGAGAAGGGATTGCGGTGTGACCATCTCCCTGGGGGGTGATTTCTTGCTTTCTGTCTCTATGTCTCTCTCTGTCTATCTGGCGAGCACACGCGCCCTATAGCGGAAAAACCTCTCCAAATAAATAAATAAATAAATAAATAAAATAAACTTTAAAAGAAAATCTTTAGAGTAATGTAGCCTGTGACCCTGTAATACTCTTCCCTGGGAATCTAACCCAAGGTATATAGAAAGGTGCAAGGGGACTTTTAAAAAGTTTGTAGGAAAAATGGAATTAAAGTATGAATTTGTTTTGGTGCAAAAAACTTGAAATCCATGCCATTTTTCCATAATATCCATTTCCCACAAGCTTTACGAAGACATCGCATATACCAAGGGTTGAGCTGGACGACCCCGCTGCTCTCAGGGTGAGACAGTGAGCAATCGGAACGGCCACTGAAACCAGGTAATGGAGCTGCAGGTGACAGGACACAGCCGTCTGACCGAGCTGACAGATAACCTGGAGCTCTGCACCCTGACGGAAGATGCGCACAGAACCCTAGGAAACATCAGGCTGTATCTGCCTAACATGTTCGCACGCTAACAAGCCCAGAATAACTCAAGTACCTGAGTTTAGGGTCCGGGACTCGAACCACGGTCGACTACATGTGAGTCCAGCAACATAGCCGTTATGCCAACTGCTGATCCTGGGACTTCCACTTTCTACATGTTTTGTGGTGTGAAAATTTAGGAATAAGCACACTTAACATAATCAACCCGATGTTATAAAGGTCACTAATTACCATTGTTCCTGGTGTCAGATTGTGCTAGCTGGTACCCTGGCTGGGTGTTAAACCTCACACAGTCTCGGTTTTCTGGCAGGGGAGGGGAAGACCTGTGAGTAAGGAGGCAGGGCCCGTCTGCTCTCAAAACCATCTGCTTTCCTGCAGAAAGAGCGGAGCTGTGCCTCCACACCGCCACCTTGTGAAGGGGGGTGCCTGGGGCAGGGGCTCCTCAGGGCAGGGGTCTAGCAGTTCTATTGCTCCAGCACCCCCATCCCAGTGCCTGGGACAGAGGGATCCATCAGTAACTCATGGATGAGAAAGACCAGCAGCCGCATACTTAATCAAAACTAATAACGTAAGAATGTATCAGTCTAAAACTGATATATACTGCACTTTCAAGAGAATTTTGAAAAAGATGCTTACAAATCTTTGAACATGCTCCAAAAATTTAAAGATATAAAAACCAATCTACCTATTTAAGTTTAACAACTGTAGAAGCTCACAATGGAAAGTGTCCAGATATTCCATATTCCTGCTTTGGAACTTTACAAAACATTTTCGGTCCACTCATCTGAGATCATAAATCAGATGTATTTGAATCAAAAAAAGAAGTCTGTTATCTCCAAAGTCCCCTGCCCTACAGGTGACAAATTCCTTCCTGTATCCAAATGCCACCACAGATCACTCAAGTATTAGTCCACAACACGAGGTGCTATCCATGGAATCAAACTAGTACCTGCGGGGATCTGCAGCATACATAAACGTGTGTGCGCATGCACACACACACACACACACACACACACACACACACACACGATGTGTTTCTCAAACCACTGGGGCTAGGATCTGAACTGTGCTGTAGGCTCTGTGGGATCCAGCTCCAGAGAACTCCTCAATCAACTTTTAGAGTTAGCTGGAGTCAGAAAGTGGCATAGTGATTAAGGAGCTGGACTCCCACATGGTTGACTGTGGTTCAAATCCTGAACCTGGAAACTTGAAAATCACACTGGGCATGTGTGCTTGCACACCCAAAATACCAAGAAAAGAATAGAGAAGAAGAGACTGTGGCATGGCTATCCCCCCGGAGGATGATTTCTCATTTTCCCCTCTCACTGTCTCACTGTCTCTCTCTCTCTGTATTGCTCCAGCAAATGCACACACCCTATGGCAAAAAAAAAAAAAAAAAAAAAAAAAACCACTACAATAATAATAATAATAATAAATTTTTAAAAAGACAACTTTTAAGATTAGTTATTTTAACTTTTCAACTCTTCCAACCTGTCCACCGCTGGATCACTAAGTTTTAACTGCCTGAGTGGCAGTGGGACCAAGTTGAAAGTAACAGTGAATGAAGGTGGGGTTTCTTTCTGCAGCACTGAAAGGCCTCATCTATAGCAAGACCATAGTAACTCTCTCTCTAGGTAAACAAAATGTACAGAGCTAGAAATACTCTGAAATAACAAATGTGAAATAGCTTTGAGCTCCCAGAAAAGTTCTTTAGCAAGGTGCTGCTCAGTCTCATAACTAATGAAGAGTTTATGTTATAGCCAACAACTAAATGGAAGTGCCACAATCTTACTATTCTTTTCACATTCAAGCAACCATCATCCTAATTTAGCAATAAACTAAGGTTATTAACAGAATTCTAATCATTTCCTTTCAAGGCAGAAAGAACCACCTTACCAACTGATCGATGTGAAAGGCACCAGTACATGACGAGTGGACACTGTGTACCCCACGAAGTGCCCGGAAGGACATGTAGCACTCCCTATGCATTACTCAGGTCAACAGAGGCTTAAGGTGGCAAGCTCGAGAAGGCAGTGAGGCTGAAGGTAAGTCTAAACATGTGGGCTAGGGGAAATCAGATTTGCTAGTTAGACCATCTCAAAGACAAACGCCGCCTTTCAATTCTGAAAGTATAACAGTGTGATGGTACGGTATAACAGCATTTGCTATTTTGTTCTCAAACTTTCATCAGCTGTAGGCAAAAAGTATGTACTAGAGAGAAGAGAATGAAGAAGTTCGTCCCTCCACTTACTAGCTCGTAGTTGTAAGCCCCAAGCAAGCACTGGGCACCTCCCATCTGTCACACGCCATCACAGGCACTAGGGAAGCATCAGCGAACATGGCAGACAACTCATCCCTCCTTCGTGAAGCTCAATCACATTCCAGTGAGGGCAGTGTCAGAGTAAGTAAGCACAAATACAAGTCAACAACTAAAAGACACGTGTAAGAGAAAAACCACAGGACAGAAGTTTGGAGGGAGGAGGGTGATGAGGGACAATGACACCTGCGTACGGTATACCTGGAGCCGAGGAGGGAGCCCAGCAAGCCCTGAGAGGATCACATCTGAGCAGCGCAGAGCAAGCGTGGGGACCAAGGGGCAGGCTTGTGTCCGAGGACGGACTGGACCGCGTGGGTGTCTGGTGAGAGCCCCAGAAGGAGGTGAGATTTCCTCTGAGGGTGCTGGCCATGGGTGCACTTTCAGCAGAGGAGGCACGTGACAACTCAGGCACTGCCAGACGACCTCGACTGCTGTGTTGGAAACTGACCGAAGACAGCAAGGGCAGCAGCAGAGAGGCCAAGCAGGCTGCTGCAGTAATGCTGGCGAGAACAAGCCACCTGACGGGGCGGCGGGGGTAGCGGACAGGGAGCTGCTGGCTTCTGCATATACTCTGAAGGTGGAGTAAATAGGACAGAGGATGAATCTGATGACGCACGTGAGAGGAGGAGGCATCAAGGTGGACTCCGACTCCACAACCCAACAAAGGTCCTGAAAATAACGGTGTCAGAAAGCACTTCAACACGGCCACCTTGTTCCGCACCAGTCCTACAAAGGAGCGGTGAGGATACGGTCTCACCACTTTCCACACAGGAGGGAACGAGGCTTGGCCCGCCAAGGGGTCTGTCCATATGGGAGGGGTCTTCAGAAGGTTTCCGAAGGGCCAGCTGGTCTCACTGTAGCTGGGCCCCGTGCACAGGGGGTGGGATTCTACAAGGCCAGCTGCTGTTGGAGTCCCGGTCACAGTGGCTTGAGAACCTGCACGTGTGTGCCCCAATCCTGGTGGGATAAAGAAGTGGAGAGGGGCAGCAGGGCACCCACGCCCATGCGGAGACACCTTCCTTCTCTCCCCCACCCCCGCCCCGCCCCATCCCCACCTGGGGCAAGCACACAAGCCCTCTGGCATTTAAAGCAAAACAAAAAAAATCTTTTAAAGTTTGGGGTCAGCAAGCGGCACGGTGGTTATGGCTGTGGACCCCATATGGTCAACTCCACAGTTCAACTCCTGGACCTGGCGGGTTAAAAAACAGCAGGCACTTGTGCATGGATGCCCACAAATCCTGAGAGGAGAATGGAGAGGGAGGGCTGGCAGTGCGGTCACCCCCCCTGGGCCGTGACTGCTCACTCTCTCTGCATCTCTGCTTCCGGCAAGCACAAGAGCCCTATGGCAAAAATTAGACAGACAGAGAAATCATGGGGGCCAGCCCAAAGGAGCGCACAAGTCCTATGCCAAAGTCTATTAAATAAATGCATAAATAGTTCGTGGGGGCTGGCTCAGTGGACTGGGGAGCTGGATCACGCATGGCCAGCCATCCAGGATCAGGTTCAAGTCCCCACTCCCACAGCTTGAAAAACACAGTGTGCACACGCATGCACGCCCCAAATCCCCACAGAATGGAGAAGAGACTGCGGCGTGGCCGTGCCCCACTGCAAGGTGTTCCCGCCCTCTCCCTCTCTCCCTCTCCCTCTACGTCTTGCCAGCGCAAATGCCATCTGACAAAACTCTAGAGAAAAAAGTTCATGGAAAATGCATATCATGAAAAAATTGCACATGGCTTTCAAAGTTTTTTTCCACCAAAATAAACTTGAATCTTATTTCCTTTTTTTCCATAGGCTTTTTGAAGTCCTCTCCTACACGGTGACCTCAGAAACAAATTAGGAACCTAGATTTCCTATCACAAGTTTAGGGTTTTTTCCATAATGTCATTCAGCCGTTTTTCTGTCTCCTATTTAATTTCAGAAGGCACAGTGTTAGCATATGCAGAATATTCCCATCTCCTCCCAGCATGCCCTGCACTCCCAATGCTGGACCGCCACACTCACCACCCCACCGGCACATTGGTCAGTCACTATTATTGGGCAGCTCTGGCACCAGCTTGGTGCACCAGGCCAGCCAGGGGCTCCCTGCAACGGGGAACACACCATGGCCAGCAGGCCAAGGGCTAGGAAGGCGGTGACAGCAGGCTTGCACAGGGTGATGGCCACACCCAGAGGTCTCCCAAGTGCTGACCAGGAGCAGGCTGGAGCAGGAGCCGGCCAGGGGATGACCGCAGGTGGCAGGGTAGGGCAGGAAGACAAGCGGAGGACGTGGCCTGTATCCTGAGGCCATGAACGCCAGAAGCAGGCCTGCAGTCATCCTGAAGGAGCCGCCAGGAGCCAGGAGGAGCCCAGCCCATGGGCCGACACCATCGCGGCCTTCACTTCCTCCTAACATGGTCCAGGTCTCTGCAGGTGCCCTCGCCTATCCCAGTCACGTGCACGCAGGGACGTGGCCAAGCTTCGTGTCCCCCACCCTACCCCACGCCCCAGTCGCCATGGCCCTGGCTGGTTGGGTGGGCTGGGGCCACCCCCACCGCCCCACCCCTACTCCCATGGACTCACCGGTGCAATCTCCAATCTCGGGCTTTGACCCCTGTCCCAGGAGAACCTGGGAACTCCAAGCACCACCCTGCCCGCCCCGCCCTGCCTACGCCCACGCCCAGCCAGACCCCTCCCTTGAACCTGGCTGGGACAGCCTTGCTTCCGCCTCTCCCAGCTGTCCCCAGAGTCTGAATCTGAAATATGGAATCAAGGCACACCTTTTTTTTTTAACTATCTTAAAAATATTATTTCATGTATCTTTTGGGGAAGGAAAGGGGGGAGAATAACATCACACAGAAATCCCTGGCCTGTGTGAAGGCGGTAAAAATCCAGGTGCGTGTTCAGCAGAGGAGTGACAAGACCTGGTTCTGGGGAAGGTCACCTGGCTTCAGTGTGATGCCTCCTCCCCCAGCGCGGGCCCCAGAGCCACGTGCTTTACCCCACAAGGCAGCGGCTAGGGAGTCCTCTCCCCGTGTCCCCAACACTCTGGCCTCCGAACGATCTTGACTCCAGCACCAGGGAGAGGACGCTGCTTTTGTAAATAAAATAATGCTCTGACCCTGTCGTTGTCATTTCAGAATTCTGTGACTGCTCCTGAAATCAAATTAAACCCACTGTCCTAACTGTCCAACAATGGCCTATCACCCACTATATTCTAGCTAAGAAAACATGCTTATAAATCCCTCCTCAAATACTGTCCTGCCTTTCAATTAAAAAAAAAAAATGCTTAAAATGTCCGCACAGCTTCTCTAACAATTTAATTGGGGGGTGGGGGACAA
>NW_006159926.1:482356-508545 GCF_000334495.1 Tupaia belangeri chinensis | reverse complement strand
CTTTCCCTTTAGTGAAATATACGTATCGAAGTATTTTTAAATACACTGTCTGGGATTTGCTTCTAAATAATACAGAACCCAGGGAAGCCCATGTAAGACAGGTCTAAGTTAATGGACTTGGAAAAGAATGTAAAAGACGGATTCGACTATTTTGTCAACATCTGCATGTTAAGAAGTTTCCACTCTTGGGACCAGCAGTTGGCATAATGGCTGTGTCGCTGTACTCCCATGTAGTCAACTACGGTTCGAATCCTGGACCTGGTGGCTTAAACTCACGCTGGACGCATGTGCATGCACACTCAAGCCGCCACCTGCCTCGGGGAGTGATTTCTCACTTTCTGTCTCTCTGGCTTTCTGGCAAGCGCACATGCCCTATAGTAAAAACCACACACACACACACACACACACACACACACACGAAAGAAAGAAAGAGAGAAACAGAGAAACAGAGAGAGAGGGAGAGGAGAGAAAGTTTCCACTCTTGGGGTGTCTCAGGGTGCTCAAACATGGCGTCAATGCCTGTTCTTTTGTTCTACTACTTCTCCCTATAAACGATGCTAGAGCTTAGAATGACACCAACCATCACCCTCAGAGATTCAACTGCAGTAATTCAGTCAACATTTCAAAAAAGACAACTAATTTTAGACCAAGTTACTCGATGAAACACTTACTAGCTTTTAAAAACAGGCCTTCCTAAACAGCGTCCTTCCACCAAAATTATTTTAGTCAAATAACTGCACTTGGCATTTGAAGCTTTGTAAAGCTACAGCTGCTCTGTGTTGAAAAAACACACGCGTATTTCTAAACAGCCTTCTCACACCACCTAGAGCCCTCCTACCTCATTTGTAACTCTCTCCTTCCTATGGAAAATGCTCACGTGTGGCCCAACATTGACTTTCAAGGTTGAAAGAGGTATTTGGGTCCTCTGGTCAGCCAGCCACTTGCAGTTTTTGTGTTTAGGTTAATGCGTACCTGTCCTCGGTTAAGACTTCACGGGTAACGCGATTCTGTGCATACTATGGACAGGACCTACGGAAAGGAAAGGGAGAGGCCAGAGAAAGCTTTCTCGGTCCACAATGGCAGAACCCATGACCATCGCCCTCCTAATATCTCATTCTAAATAATTACCACTTTGGGAATAAAATAACACAATATTGCGATGTCGTGCTAAGCTTGTGCTGCAGACAACTACAGGCTACAAAGACCTTCTGTGCACCGCCCCTTCCAGACAGCATGCTTGTCCAATTCTGGGCTCAGTTGTTGAAGCTGCCACACAATTAGTTGAAGGAATAACACCATTTCTACTCCTCTTTCAACATTTAAAGCCAAAGTCATCAAACAACGAAAGATTTCATTACCACCCTGTACTGACAGGGACCAATATTAATTATTATTTGAATTAACCTCTGAGCCATGGTTTTCATCAGTACTCAGAAAAGACAGGGACAATTTCTAATTACATGCCACCCTCATTATAAGTCACCAGGCCGCCACGCTGCATCTGATGAGGCTGCTGCCTTTTGCCTCGAAACTTGGGAGTCCCCACAACCTTCTCTTCTCATCCACCAGGAACCGGAACTCGGCAGGCCTTGAGGAGTCCTTCCCCAGGAGTTAACCATTTTATTTTCCTTTAAAATTGTCATGCAGCACTGTAATCGCTGACATGTCTATTAGTGACAGTCCTTAAACACAAGGTAAACAGCTACCTGATGTGTACACCGTACTCTAAAGCTGGACATTCATGCCCTTTTAACAGCTCCCCGCAACTGAGACTGTGGAGGGATGCTAGGCAGGGAGAACTGCAGGAAGCACGGGTCTACCACCCCCACTGCTGTCACAGAACCCCAACTGGCTGTTCCATCTCCAGTAACCTCTAATGTAACACACAGGAAGACAGTGCAACAAAGATGACTAGAAATTGAAAAACATTCATTTTTTTTTCCTTATTCATGACAGAGCGTGTGTGTAGGCACCCAGGGGGAGGGGCACTCTAATGGGGTCTGGCCAGGCCACAGGAGGAATCCTCCCATCCTCCATCCCATCAGACCTTGGGCACCTGCGTGCAGTCCAGCGTGTCTCGGGCTGCCTGGACCTGGGATTCGAACCACAGTTACTACGCAGGATCTGGCTTCTCTTGAGCAGGGCATCACCGCTGTGTCACGGAGCCAGCCCCAAAAGAAGAACGCGTGTTATTCCACCCTTCCGCCCTTAATTGGAAAGTCTACACAGGAGCCCTAGTCCTGCTGTCTGACGATGACCCACTTAGCACGGCTTCACGTGCATCCTCTCCTGCCGACGTGGGCTCGCGCAGACATGTGTCTGCAGATGGCACGTATTTTCTAGCCCTTCTTTAAAAGCCGGAACCTGGCGGGGGGTAGGGATGACGCCGCAACCATGCATCAACCTCTAAGCAGTGCCATCGCTAAGTGACATTTCAGAGCTGCCCTCTCGCACCCAGACTGGCCTTGGCAGTATATGCTGCATTCTATTCTTTTTAAAAACTGCCATTTTTAAACCCAAGACTTTTCCAGCTAATTATGACATGAATATTCATATTCTAGATGCCTTGAGGGTAAGGCTATAGGTATGGCACGATATTATCTCCCAGTGTCAAGAGGCAGTGGAACGTAGGAACAGAAAGATTGTGTCCTCAAGAACAAAGATACTGAGTTTCTGAGTCTTGATCAGACCTCGATTTCAAGGTTAATGACATCAGTTGTTTAAAAGAATGGTGGTTTACCAACGTGAACACAGCTGGCCCAGGGAAGAGAGGAAAGCAGCAGAGCCCAAGGGCGCATTCTCACAGCGCCATCTCCTACCTGCCTACACACACGGCCCACACGGCGGCTGTCCTCCGGCAGGGCAGTGCTTCCAAGGGGAATGTTGTTTTGGGTTACAAACAGAATACCACTGCTGTGACTAACACCATCAATAAGGCCAAGAAAGTCAACTTTACAACTTGCTACAGGAAGCACGCACATTCACCGGAGGGGGAAGGAGAGCGAGCGAGTTAGCATCCCCCACAGGGGATAGCCACACCACAACCCCTGCCTTCTCCTCTGTTTTCCTCTTGAGATTCTAAGCACGCGCACATACCTGGTGTGGTCAAGCCTCGGGGTCCAGGATTTGAACCACATAGTCGGCCATGTGGGAGCTAGCTGCCTCAAACACTATGGCATGCCACCAGCTGGCCCCAATAAGACATTTTAAATTAAGAAGTTTAAACACGAGCTAGACTCTTGTATAGACTGGTACATAGACTTTCTAATTTAAATTTTTGGGTGGTGCAGGAAAAATAAGTTTAATTAAAACGTCTACACCAGAGCCAGTAACGATGGTGCAGCAGCAGCTCAATGTCCTGTGATGCTGGACCCACATGGGAGGTCCCGGGTCTGTGTGCCGCCGCCTCCCTGCACATGCCAGGCACACGCATATGCCACTGATCCAAGCTGGTTGAGGCTGGGGTGGCACTGGATCTGAGTGAAGCCCTGTTGGAGATTCTCCCCTCTTCTCCTCCCCTCTCTCTCTCCCCCCAACAGAAGGAAGAAAAAAAAAAAAAAAAAAAAAAAAAAGTCCACATGAAAATTGGAATAAATTAAGAATACATATTTTGACAACTAAAATTAAAATTTCTTTCAAGGAGTTTCCCTCCCTCCATTTATGAACAGAAGAGAACCTTTCATCTAAACGAGATATAAAAAAGAAATTGGGGGGGGCAGGTAGTATAGTAGTTATGGCACTGGACGCCCACATGGCTAATTGCAGTTTGAGCCCTGGACCTGGCGGTTTGCTTTCTCTCTCTCTCTCTCTCTCTCTGGTGAGTGCATGTGCCCTATAGCAAATTTTTAAATAATAATAATAAATACAATTAAGTATTATTTTTTAAATAATTATTTATTTTATTTTATTTATTCATTCATTTATTTTTTAGTTTGACCAGAGAGAGACAGAGGGTGAGAGTGAGAAGGAGAGGAAGTGAGAAAGCAAGCCACCCGATTCAGGACTCGAACCCTGGTCAGCCATGTGGGAGTGTCCAGCGCCCCAATCACCACACCACCTGCTGGTCCCCAAAGTAATTATTTTTTAAAAGAAGAAACTGGTACTGAATGAATTCTTTTCCCCCAAAATAAAATGAATTTTTATAATCCCTCCAAGACCAGCTATCACAAACAACACTACTAAGGTAACTAAAAGATGAAATTTAAAAGAGTCAAAATCATTCACAGTCACCCATATTCGTGACTCTCATCTTAAATATCTCACGACTAATAACAAAATACAGATACATGAATGCATACAAATTACTACCATAAGACACATTTTAAATTCTGCTGTAGGGGAATTGCTATCTTTAAATGTTATTTTCTTTTATCATTTTTATTAAAGATAAGAATAAACTGGGTTTTTATTACATATACATAAGGTATTCTACATGATGTTTTGCTATATTACATAGTAAAATAATTACTATATTCAATCAAATTAACATATTGGTCAACTCACATAGCTACTCTGTTTCTGAGCTAAGGATGAGATGTAACTGAAGTTTCCTTTCACCCTTAAATAGTTTCAATTTCATTTTTTTAAAGAATTATTTTATTTAACTTTATTATTTCTATTTTTTAAATTGACCACGGAGAGACAGGGAAAGTGAGAAAACGAGCCACCAGGTCCAGGACTTGAACTGTGGTTAGCCATGTGGGAGTCCAGCACCTTTAACCACCACACCACCTGCCAGCCCCATGGAGTTTCAATTTCTATTTAAAAACTTCAGTGTGCTTAGAACATGTCAGACGCTGAACTAGGTACTAGTAATAAAAAGTAAACAAGAAATTCTTGATGAACTCAACCTAGTCAGAAAAGCAAAGAAGAAAATAAGGAACACACAATGTGACTTGGCACTGTAACAATTTAGTTGGAGGTAACTTTTACCTAAGAGATTTTTTGGTTGTTTGTTTTTTTTTGTTTTGTTTTAATTTTAAATCAGCCTAAAGCCTGTGAATGTACTGAGCTGTTTTCTGGCTGAATGAGGGATACAAAAATACAATGAGTAGAGACCAGTAGTTAGTGTAATGGCTATGTCGCTGGACTCCCACGCAGTCGACCACGGTTCGCATCCCGGACCCGGTGGCTTAAACTCACACCGGGCGCGTGTGTGCGTGTGCCCAAGACCCCAAGAGGAGAATAGAGGAGAAGGGACTGCAGCGTGGCCATCCCCCCTTGGGGGGTGATTTCTCACTTTCTATCTCTCTGTCTCTCTGTCTGGCGAGCGCACGCGCCCTATAGCAAAAACCTCTTTAAAAAAAAAAATACAATGAGTAAACAAACTTCAGTAGTGTTTTACACACGTTTATCATCCTCACCTTCCTCTAACAGCTGTGTTCTACTCAAACATACAGGATTTTCCTCCTTTAGGGGACTCCACCATTTTATCAAGTTACTGAAACTATTACAAGCCGGTGGCTCCCATAGCCTAGATCCCACATGGCTGATCCCATATGGTTCAGTTCCCAGACTCTGCAGTTTAGAAAACATACCGGACATGTGTGCATGCATGCCCCAAATCCCAACAGGCTAGAGAAATGGAGAAGAGATCGGGGCACTTCATCAGGGGTTCTTTCTCCCTCTCCCTCTCACTGTCTCCCTCTCCCTGTTTCTCTGTCTCTGGAGAGCTAATCCACTCTCTGGAAATTAAAGTTTTCAAAAAAGATCACAAGCAATACAAACACACCTGATTACTTAGGTAGGTAGGGTGGCAATGTAGGTACCCACTTCAGAAAGCCAACTTTAACCCTTAATGCAAAGGCAGTCACTGAAAAGTGCTAAAATAGCCTTCGACTGCCTTCTAAGAGCTTATAGTGCACAGAAGAAAACAAAAACACAGCTAAGTAAGTGCGACAGAACCAGAAATTCTGCAAAAGGAGTGGGTTGTGGTCAGAGAAGAGCACCAGGGATAAATCTTCCAGGAAAGGGAAGGCCAGCGCAAACTCGACAGAGACGCAGTCGCTGGAGGGTAAGCCAAGTCCTCGGTCACCCGTGCACCTGACCCCCGTGCTCCTTCTGAGCAGCCTACAGGGGGCAGTGCCCCCAGGACACAGGAAGAGAAGACAGCAGCGGCAGGAAAGTCGGTCAGTGGGAAAGCACCAGAAACTGCTTCACCGAAGAGGCAGAACGCGAGCCAGAACCCGAAGAGCAGCAGGATCCTGACAGGCAAAGAACGGCTTGAATGGACAACATGGCACTCGGAATCAGGCAAAGCAAGAGCAGAGGCAGGAGAGGGGACTTGACGGTGTGCCGAGGGACCAGGCACAATCCGGTTAGGCCGGAGGACAGGACACAGCTAAAGGACAGGAGAGACCACGGTTAGCCAGTGGGGCTGGCACTTGGAATGGAGGCAGTTTCATCTCCGAAGGGAAAGCGCAAAGCGGGGTGCTGAGTAGGGTGACATGATGAGATGTGGCCAGAGAGGCTGAGAAGTCCACGCCATAGTCCTGCAGGGGCAGGGCCTGACACGGGGGCAGGACCTGAGAGGCTGGCCGGCAGAGCACACGCTTCTCAGCCTCCTGGGTATTGCGGGGTTGTGGGAGGAGAGGGGGTCGGAGCTGTCGTGGGTGACCAGGAGGACGGTCAGGGAGAAAGCTGGGTGCCACTTAGAATGCCTCGTGCCACTCTGTCAGTGACCTCCTCCTGTGTCACTGGCCAAAGCCTTCCTGTTTTGTAAATACAGAACTTGGCTATGTCCCTCACAGGCGCCCCGACACACACACCTCCCATGGCCTCTCTCCAGTCACCACAGATTCCTTACACCCTGCTCAAGGCCTGTTCTTCGGGAACCCTCTCCAGTAATCGCCTGGCCACGTCAGACGTAAGGTCTGGGTGCTTGGAAGACCATACCCAGAGCTCAGTTCAAACGTCAATGTACCCAGCGCCCTTCCGGGCCAAAGCAGACTGTCACTAAGTGTTGGGGGAGTTACTTATTAATATCTACCCCAGTTCTGATTATCGATTCTTCACCTTTACTATGAAAAGCACTCAGGGTATTTTTTTTTTCTTTTATCTTGCCAGAAGTGTCACGCAGAAGCAAGAGAAAGACCCACACTTGCACAAGACCCCCTTATGGGACCTAGTTGCATCGCCATCCTTTTTTCTCTGATGTCCCATACCATCAGGATTTTGGTGTGTTTTTTTCTTTTTTTTTTTTTGGAGAGATTTTCACTATAGGGTGCATGCGCTCGCCAGACAGACAGAGAGAGACATTAGAGACAGAAAGCAAGAAATCACCTCCCAGGGAGGATGGTCATGCCACAATCCCTTCTCCTCCATTCTCCTCTCGGGAGCTTGGGCATGCACGCACACGCGCCCGGCGTGAGTTGTTTTTTTTTTTTTTTTTGGAGAGATTTTCACTATAGGGTGCATGCGCTCGCCAGACAGACAGAGAGAGACATTAGAGACAGAAAGCAAGAAATCACCTCCCAGGGAGGATGGTCATGCCACAATCCCTTCTCCTCCATTCTCCTCTCGGGAGCTTGGGCATGCACGCACACGCGCCCGGCGTGCGTTTTAAGCCACCGGGTCCGGGACGCAAACCACAGTCGACTATGTGGGAGTCCACCGACATAGCCATTACGCTAACTGCTGATTCCCTGGTGTGTTTTTTCAAACCAGGACTTAAACCGTGGTAGGCCTTGTGAGATCAGGCATCCTCTGTACCCAGAGCTAGCCCTCAAAGTAGATTCTTATAGAAGGGGAACTTGTAAACTTTCCTCATTAACCCAACCCACATCTGTCACACAGAGATAGATCCGGCCCCGTTAAGTGATGCAGTGGTAACGCAAGTGCTCTGTAAGGCTGGAAGCCATATGGAGGACTGCAGGTTCAGATCCCCAGATTGGCCTGAAAACGTGCCAGGTGCAGGTGCCCAGGATCCTGAGGAGCTGGGAAAGGAGGACCAAGCACGACAAGCCTCAGTCAAGTGTGCTCCCTCCCGGCTCCTCCCGACCTCCTCATTCAGAAGCACACTATCCTGGAAAACAGAGACAGATCCAAACTGTTTCACAAGAAGCAACTGAATGACTAACAGTAAGGCCATGTGGACTGGCTCCATGGTGGAGCAGGAACACACAGACTAGCAATGCTGACTGCTGCTTCCATATAGAGCGCTGCAGGTTCCGTACCCAACCCCCCTGCATGTGCTTGGTGCACACACCAGTGACGCTGGCCGGCTGTGAAAGCTTGTGAGGTGGGGACCGTGGCATGGGACTGTGGAGGGTGCTGTGTATCTCTCTTAAAGACAGTAAATTACAATCTTCAAATCTAGCAGGATGAGAAAAAGAGTGAGAGAAAGAAGCCCAATTCCTTTTTGCAGAGTTACCAGTCAAGGGAGACCACTGGGTAGAGACTCGCACTATTTTAACTGAAGTCACTGCAAAGAAATCTGTAGTTTTGTCAATATTTGCACATTTCAGCCTCTGTAGATGCAGAAATAAACAAGTTCCAAGATCACACTAGAAGCATCAAAAGACACTTCTTGCTAACCCTTATCAGCTCTACATCACAGTCGGAGCTCCTGTGCAGAATCTCCACATCCATGCATGTCTTAAAAGATCTCTGCAGGCTAGCAAACAATGTGAAAGGAGCTTCCTGTTTCTTCAGATAGGAAAACTTCCAGCATGTTGACTTTTTAAAATTATTTATTTCATTGTACTTATTATTTAAGTTTGCTATGAGACACGTGTGCATGAAAGAAAGTGAAAAGGCTGGGGACCAGCAGGTGGCGTGGTGGTTAAGGCGCTGGACACTCCCACATGGCCGACCAGGGTTCAAGTCCTGAATCTGGTGGCTTGTTTTCTCACTCTCTCTCTCTTTCTCACTCTCACCCTCTGTCGCTCTCTGGTTAAATTAAAAAATAAATGAATGAATAAATAAAAAATTTTTAAAAATTATTTTAAAAAGAAAAGAAAAGAAAAAAAGTGAGAAAGCAAACCACCAGGTCCAGGAGTGGAATCGCAGTCCGCCAGGTGGGAGTTCAGTACCCCAACCACCACATCACCTGCTGGTCCCCTGTCAACTTTATAAATGGCAGAATATTCTCACTGAGAGATTTAAAACGTCAAGTCAGAGGTAAATTGCTGTCGCTTTTTCCTTATAATTTAAAGGGTCATGTGTTGCTCTCCAATTTATCTTTCTAAATGCTACAATTCTAATTCCTTCTTTGTCTTATGACTATTCAATAATTAGAGGATAACCCACTATTTATTAAAGAATTATCTTATTTAACTTTCTTTATTTTATTTATTTTTAATTTGACCAGAGAGGGATGCAGTGAAAGAGAGAGAAAGAGGGAAACTAAGAAAACAAGTCGCCAGGTCCAGGGCTCGAACTGTGGTCGGCCATGCGGGAGGCCATGCCCCGAACCCCCACACCACCTGCCGGCCCCGCATGATCCATTATTAATAAGAAGTTCTGTAATATGCAATTACAGAAGCAGTCTGGTATCACCCTAGGTTTTTCCATCACCGTTTCAGACATTGGTCTAGACACTGTTTACATTGTTTGTAGTAAACCACATGCAAAATTCTTGTCCTACACAAAAACATTCCCTGGTATGATAAAACTCACTATTTCACCACATGTGTAAAAATATTAAATTAAAAATGTGCCATACAAAATTATCCCTATTTTCTGAATGTTAGCAATTTAAACAATTCATACTGGTCCATTCAACCCAAATTCAAACTTATGCTATTTTCAATTTCTTTATTTTTTGGGGAGAGGTTTTTGCTATAGGGCGCGTGCACTCACCAGACAGAAATAGACAGAAAGTGAGAAATCACCCCCCCAGGGAGGATGGCCACACCACAATCCCTTCTCCTCCATTCTCCTCTTGGGATCTTGGGCACGCACACACATGCGCCCGGTGTGAGTTTTAAGCCACCAGGTCCAGGACGCAAACCGCATTCGACTACGTAGGAGTCCAACGACATAGCCATTACACTAAGTGCTGGTCCCTTCAATCATTTTTTCACAGGCATAAGAGAAAACAAAAATACTCATCAGAAAACTTGTTACATCACTTTGTAGCAATCAGATTAAGTGAACATAACCACTGGTGTAAAAGAAACAGTGTCCCTATTAGATTCTCTATGTTATTAAAACTGTGTAACTAGGGCCCACTAAATACTTACATCAGACACAGCCACAAGGCACAAGCAGTGGGCCACATGGAGAGCCCAGGTTCGGTTCCCAACCAACCTGGACAGTCCAAGAACGCCTGTAATCCTAGCTAACCGAAAGGCTAAGTGGTAGGATGATAGTATGGTGAGACCTTGTCAAAAAATACACCTCTTGGGACCAGCAGATGGAGTAACGATTACATCATTAGACTCCCATATAGTCAACTGTAGTTCAAGTCCTGGACCCGGTGGCTTGAAACTCACGCCGGGCACGTGTGCATCCGTGCCAAGAGGAGAATGAAGGAGAAAAGGAATTGTGGCATGGTCATTCTCCCTGGGGGGTGATTTCTCACTCCCCCCCCTCTTCTCTCTCTCTCTAGTGAGCACATGTGCCCTATAGCAAAAATCTCTAAAAAAACACACACACACACACACATCTTGGGCCAGCTCTGAGGCCTGGTGGTGCCTGGTGGTTAAGGCAGCCAGATCCCACATGGCCTACCAGATGTGGTTCAAGTCTCAGACCCAGCAGCCTGAGAAACACACAGGGCACATGTACCTGAGTGCCCAAAATCCCAAAAGGAGAGCGTGCCGGAGAAAGGATTGTGGTACAACCATTCCCATGGGGGATGCTTTCTCCTACCTGCCTGTCTCTCTTTGGTGAGTGCAAGCACCCTTTAGCAGAAAACAAAAGCAATAAAAGGACCTCTACACTCTCTTGAAGGAAAGAAGAATTGAATTCGTTCTTTCAGGGAGTCCAGGTGGAAGGGCACGTGACTCTACCTTCCAGTCCTTCCGCCTAGCATCGAGTACTCTGCATAGCCTTGGAGAAATTCTCCATTTCTTCTACGGAATTAGGCTTTTCTTACACGGATCACAATGTCCGTGTGTGCCAAAGTGCCTCGTAAGTGATAAAACACCGCACACGTGATTCGTTTCATGACTCGCTGCTGTCCGACGCACCAGAGTAGAAGCGAATGGCCATTCTTCCGTGAAACACGTCTCCCTCTGCTTTTCCACTGTCGCCGCGACTGCACTTCTCCCTTACCCACAGTTTCGTTTTCCAGTTTCAGTTACTTGTGGTCGACGGCGAGCCAAACAAAATATGAGATGGAAAACTGCAGAAATAAACAATTCACAAGTTTCTAATCGCACACCATCTGAGGAGCGGGATGGAAGCTCGGGCTGTCCCGCCCCATCCAGCCCAGGGGAGTGAATCACCCCTTGTCCACTCTGTGGTTTCCGGCATCACCGGGGGCCTGGAACGCATTCCCCACTGATGAGAAGGAACTGCTGCGCCTTTGTGCCATGCTTCTAGATCTCAAAGGCTCGGGGGTGTGCACTTCTCTAAAGCCCGGGTCCCAAACTGGTGGGACGGATTCTGCCACTTTCACTCTACAGGTGTATTGCCGGACATCTGGTTCCAAATTACATTGGTAACATTCAGGGAGTAGTTGGAAATGATTTAGTATGACGCGTGTTCACGGCACTTAACATTCTTGCAAACTTGATCAAAAATAGTGAGTTATTTTTTAGATACAATTTCATATTTCGCTCCAAGGAACAATCTACCCTTCCAACGAGTCCAGTTTTTTTTTAAGAAATTGCACAATTAAACAACTATCAAACTAGTGCCGTGGAAGAATAGGCATGTTTATACACATGTGCCTCTTGTCCTCAATGGATTTATACTCTGGTCAGAGAGGTAATGCATGAATAACTGATGTCACTTCCTACCTTACAGGAGAAATAGGAGACCCTAAGATGGCTAAATGCAGGAGCTTCGCGGCCCCATGGACGCAGCTGCAGTACGACACTCTGCAGTGCTAGAAGCCATATGGGAAACGTGGGCTTGGCTCCTGGCTCACCTGTACATGCTTGGGGGTGCACGTGATCCTGCCTGGCTAGAAAAGGCTGGGGCGGGGGGTGCAGAGAGTCATGGCACAAAAGCCTGTGTGGGTGCTCGTCTTTATCTTTCATTAGACAAATAAACACACTTTATTTTTAAATTTTAAACAGAGGTTTCCACTCCTCTTGCCTTCCTGTTACTGGAGAGTAGCTGCTCTCTTCTAGACTGAGGCCATTCCCCCACTCCCACCTGCACCTTTCTCTCCTTCAGGACTGACCCCATCGGTCACCACTGACCCTCCCTCCTGCCCAGCCCGTTGTGGTCCACCTCTCAACTGGATGCTGCCTGCCTGGTCTATACCCTCAACTTTCTGCCATTTACTTTCAAAAATTTAAGAGAAAAAGGTACAGGAAACTCTCACCTGGGGTCCGGGGGGCAGAAAGGAAGCCAGTGAGCCCGATGTGGCTGGCCAGGAGCTCCAGTCAGGGGTGACCAGTCTCCTCTCTGCACAGGGACTAGGGCAACCAGGGGATGTAAAACCCCAGCCAGGACTCCCCTAGCCTGGGCAAGCGCCCCTCATTAGTGCAGACACTGGGTGGACCAGGGTGGCCCATCAGTCACCAGCTTGCCACTCGGGTAAGCCGGCAGTCCAGCAGGCACCCACGGCACCCTCTTCCCCTCTGCTCCCCACAGCCCCCCATCGTCACACCTCACTGATCTGCCTGCTGAGTCTTCCTCGGAGCCAGCACTGCTGCCATTCGCGTGAGCACCACACGGTAGCAAACCGCCATCCCTCACCTGGACACGCTGGAACCTTCCTGCCTCTCCAGCCCCAGGCACCTGTACGTGGCAGCCACGACACCTGCATGCATGACTCCTGAGGTGCCCACAGCACCTCTGGGCGGGAGGACTTCCCGCTCGAGCTCCTCCTCAGGAAGGCAGCATCTGCCTCCCCTGCTACCCACTCTGTAGTGCCACACGCTGTGTCCCCGACAGTCGTCCCAGCTGCACGCATGCAGGTCTGTGTGATGCTCAGAGCCCATCGGCCCCGGCCTTGGGCACCTGGCACAGTCGTGTTCACCTCTGTCTCCCCAACACTGAACACAGTGCCTGTCCCACAGACCTTCGCTTTGACTGTCTGGATGGATGCACAAACACGGAACCCTGCCAGAGACCATGCCTTAGCACACATGACCAGGAACTTGAGGACAGGCGATTTGGACAGGGAGAGCCATCGAAAAGGGGTGGGGAGCATCCGGAACAGGAAGCCCTAGGACTGGGCACAGTTCAGAGACTGGCACGCGTAGAGCTGGGCCATGCTGGAGATGAGAGAGGGGACCAGGACAGAGGGGAGGACGTGAGCTGAGGGTCTCAGAAACGGGGCGGAAGCTCACACTGCAGATCGGCAGCAGGGACATAGCACATGAGGCTGACCTGGCAGAACAGAGTCGGGTACAGCAAGGGGAGGGGTCGCAGCTGCCTCAGAGAGGAGGGGAACAGGACACCGGCTGGACAAGCGGCCAAATGCAGGAAGGAGCATCGCTGGGAGATTAAAAGCTGAAGCAGCCTCCATGACGGTGCCGGGATGGGAGGCCTGACTGTTGGAGAAACACCCCTTCCAGAGGTAGGACGGCACCACGCTGGGTCTACACTCGACAGGAAGGTGCCGGTGACTTCGTGGTGCAGCCACATAAAACGGGTGCCTCGTGGTTACAAAATGGTCCCAGTTACTGAAGTTGTGTGATTAGTTTGGTTTTTTTAAAGAGAGCTTTTTGGCTATAAAGTACGTGCGCTCACAGGAGACACAGAGAAAGACTGAGAGACAGCAAGCAAGAAATCACTCTCCAGGGTGGCAGCCATGCTGGAATCCCTTCTCCTCCATCCTTCCTTTGGTCCGGGGCACACACACACACACGTGCACCCAGCATTAGTTTCAAGCCTCCAGGTCCAGGGCTCGAACAGCATTTGGCCAGGTGAGAGTCCAGCACCTTAACCACCACACCACCTGCTGGCCCCAGTGATTTTAGTCTTTGGTGGAAAGTAGAGAGTATCACTTCTATCAACAGGTTTTAACCAAATGGTATTTCTAGAACTTACTCTAGAACAGTTTCTAAAATTAACGACTGTAATGGAACCCTGACGAGCCAAGAGCCTTCTCCATTTTGTTTTCTTCTTTGTCCTTATCCATAACCTCACCTTGACCAGTGAGAGGAGGAGCTAGTGATAAATTCTTTTTTTAAATTTTAAAATGTCTTAGAAGGTTTTTGCCATAGGGCACATGCACTCACCAGAGAGAAGCAGAGAGACATTAAGAGGGAAAGCGAGAAATCGCCCCTCGGGGGAGGGGCCACACCACAATCCCTTCTCCATCCTCTTCCTGGGATTTTGAACATGCACCCACACATGCTCGACATGATTTTCAAGCCACCGGGTCCAGGACTTGAACCACAGTTGCTCATGTGAGAGTCCAGCCCATTTGCCACTATACCAACTGCTGGCTCAAAATTCTTCTTTTTGGGGGGCTTTTTTTCTTAATAGATTTTTTTCAGTAGGGCAGATGTGCTCATAGGAGACAGACGATGAGGGGGGAAGTGAGAAATCACTTTCCAGGAGGGATGGCCGTGCCACGATCCCTTCTCCTCCATTCTGCTCCTGGGACTTTGGGCGCGTATACATTCGCATCCAGCATGATTTGTCCGGGACTCCAACCCCGACTGCCCAGTGCCTTTACCATCCACCACTCCAGGCCCCGGCAGAGATGAATGCCAGCGTGCGCCTGCCCGTTCATCTCCACGTCATGCGCAATTGTGGTCAGGAGATTAGGAGAAGGCACACGCCGGAGGGGAAACGAGAAGTCCCTGTGCGACGGGTACAGAGTTCAGATTCACGAGATAGAGGGCGGGTGCGTGACACGATGGATGCATTGAACACCACTGAACTGTGCACCTTGACATAGTGAGGATGCAATTTTCATTGTATTTGTATTTTACCACAATTAAAAAAAAAAAAACTGGAAAAGAAACGAGCAAAGCACTTTCACTGTGGAAGATGGCGGCGGTCATGAAATGCTCACACCCCTTGGAGTCACCCTCCCACACTGCGTGGCCCTGCACCTTGTTCTGGTCAGAGACACAGGGAACTTCGGGCACACGGATCTGGAAAGTGCCCGAACAGCACGGCTGCACTCCCTTCTGCCACTAGGGGCCGATCTGTGGGAATGCAAGACACGTGAGCAGTCACTCTCACATGCACACCAGTGTCACATGTGCACACAACTAGCAGCCAGCCAACAGAGTGAGGGCACCAGCCACCAGCTGACCCCAGATGCAAGAGTGAGTTAAGCTGAGACGAAGTCGAATTGCCGACCCACAAAACTGCCCGCTAAATTGATGGCCGCTGTTTCAAGCCACTAAATTTCAGGGCGGTTTGTTACACAGCAACAGATAACTGATAAGAGAATGGAGGAGAAAAGGTTACAGCACGGCCACCCCCCATCAGGGGTGATCCCTCACTTTCCCTCTCACCGTCTCAGCCTCCCTCCTACAAACAGAGCTGTGGGCCCCCAAGGATACAAGCAAGTTCCTTGTCATTTTCACAGCCCGCTCACCAGCAGCTGAGCAGCTCTGACAGGGGGAGCAGTGGTGGTGGAAGGGAGTCTGTTTTAAGTTTATAATCAAAAGCACACACTCTACTTTCGAAAAGCTTGTCAACAGCCGGTCTTAGTATAAAAATGCTTCTATTTACTTAAAAGAAATAAATCCCTGTTGTTCCATAAACTGGAATGGACAGTAAAGTTAAAGAGAAAAGCAACACAAAAGCTGAAAGAAACAGATGTGTGGTATGTATGCAATCACTATATTTACCTGAGTGAAAATCAGGAGGAATATCTAGTCTTAAAAAAAAATAAAAGTATCTGGGGGCTGGCAGGTGGCGTGGTGGTTAAGGGAACTGGACTCCCACATGGCCGACTGTGGTCTGAGTCCTGGACCTGGCGGCCTGCTTTCTTACTTTCCCTTCTCTTTACTCTGTCCCTCTCTGGTCAAATTAGAATGAATACAGAGACTGGCAGTTAGCGTAATGGCTATGTCACTGGACTCCCACGTAGTCGACCGCGGTTCGCATCCCGGACCCGGTGGCTTAAAACTCACGCCGGGCATTGCCCAAGATCCGGAGAGGAGAATGGAGGAGAAGGAATTGCGATGTGGCTACCCCCCTCCTGGGGGGTGATTTCTCGCTTTCTGTCTCTGTCTCTCTCTGCCTGGCGAGCGCACGTGCCCTATAGCGAAAACCTCTCAAAAAAAATTAAAATGAATATATAAATAAAGTTAAATAAAATAATTTTTTTAGGACGTATCTGAAATGAGAAAATTCTGTATTTTCCAGCTCATATACCCACCACATATGGAAACTGAGCAGTGAAACAAACAAAAAAAAAGCAAAAGTCCATTTAATAAGTGCACACTACAGTCAGACACCACACTAGGTACTTTACACTACACACACAGACACGCTCACACACACACAACCAGCCCAGCCCATACAATCTTCACAACTGTACCTAGTCGTCATCTATTCAAAGCAATTAAGTAACTCAAGTCACAAAACTGAAGGAGGTGCTTGTATTCAGTACCACATCTCACTAATTTTTATTTATTTATTTTAATTTGACCAACAAGAGAGAGAAAGGGAAAGTGAAAAAGTAAGCCACCGGGTCCGGAACTCAAACCGTACTTGACCATGTAGGAATCCAACACCTTAACCACCATGCCACCTGTCAGCCCCCATATCTCACTAATTTTAAAGTCCCTATTTTTTTTTTCTCTATTTTGTTCTGCCAAAAAAAAAAAAAAGGCCCAGCAAAGGGGAGGAAGCACTAGTCTCTACTGCCCCCTCCTGCTCTGGGCAGAGGCACAACATGGGGCTTCGGAACTGCACATGCAGACCACCACCCTGCGCCAGATAAGCCTGCCTGCACAGCAGTTAACAAGTCACAGCGATGGGCCCCTCCCCAAAAAGAGCAGGACAGACACTTTTTTGAATCTTCAAGAAGGTTGGCTAAATTCATTGGCTAAATTCACAGGGAGCTAGCTGTTCCTAAACCAGACACTTTTTAATACGGCAAACCTCTTTCCTGACCCAAACCCACCCTTTCAAATAAAATTCACTCTTCAAAAAGTCTAATTATCTGATGAAAAGTTGTTCCATGAAGAAACTATTAAAAAATATTGTCCTTGTGAAGTGTAGACAGCTACACAAAAACACTACGGAGTGATTAAACAGTCCACAGCAGCAATGATCTGGGAGAAGCCACGGCGTGATCCTTGGGTAAGAAGGCTCTCTATTAAAACTAGTAAACTCCAGCCACTGCCAGTGAGATGTCCGAGTACTACGAGGTGGAAAAGCACTCTACTTAGCCTTGAGGGGCTTACACTTATTAAATGAACGGTCTTCAAATAGGGATGTTGGGATTCTCAGACGTCCTAGAGGGGAATGACCCTTTCCAGCAGTGGAGAGGCCATGAGCTGGCGTAATCTCCCCACCGCGCTGCTTAGAGTGCCTGAGTCCCCAGCACTATTCACGTGTGGCCGCAGCCCACCGCATGTTCGCAGACTGACCACTGCTGCTGTTTACCCTGACACATTCATTGGGGCTTTTCTCCCTGTTCTCGCTTCAGAACAGACGGCTGACTGGCCGAGCTGCTGCTACAGGTCTGTTGCTGTCGCTCAGACGTGTGCATGACCTCCAGTTCACGCTGGTGTGGTCGCTGTGGTCACTTTCTGTCAGGTTCTTCTACAGCCCAAACGCACGCTGGTCACGAGCCTCGCTCGGCTCAAACACGAACATACTTCACGTGAGCAGGCCGCCAGTCTGTGAAGCAGCCCCAGGGCTGACGAGCACTGTGTCCGGGGTGATGACGACCCAGCCAGCCTGCAGGAATGAGGAAAAGCACTCTACTTAGCCTTGAGGGGCTTACACTTATTAAATGAACGGTCTTCAAATAGGGATGTTGGGATTCTCAGACGTCCTAGAGGGGAATGACCCTTTCCAGCAGTGGAGAGGCCATGAGCTGGCGTAATCTCCCCACCGCGCTGCTTAGAGTGCCTGAGTCCCCAGCACTATTCACATGTGGCCGCAGCCCACCGCATGTTCGCAGACTGACCACTGCTGCTGTTTACCCTGACACATTCATTGGGGCTTTTCTCCCTGTTCTCGCTTCAGAACAGACGGCTGACTGGCCGAGCTGCTGCTACAGGTCTGTTGCTGTCGCTCAGACGTGTGCATGACCTCCAGTTCACGCTGGTGTGGTCGCTGTGGTCACTTTCTGTCAGGTTCTTCTACAGCCCAAACGCACGCTGGTCACGAGCCTCGCTCGGCTCAAACACGAACATACTTCACGTGAGCAGGCCGCCAGTCTGTGAAGCAGCCCCAGGGCTGACGAGCACTGTGTCCGGGGTGATGACGACCCAGCCAGCCTGCAGCCGTCACCCTCGTCGTCGCCCGCATCGCTCCGCTCACGCTGCTGGCGTCAGGCAAGGGTCTCCTCTTCAGGCTGTAAGCCGCTTTCTCAAGGTCACGTGGCGAAGTGAGGCATCTAAATTAGAACCAGGTTCTGACTCCAGAACCCACGCTGTTCACTGTTAGGTTAGACTGCCTCCCATGGTTGTCAAGAGCAGGCCTGAAACCTCCATTACTCAGAGGCCACCTGACAGGTTACAGGCGGGCGGTGCTTTCAGGCTTCCACGACCCGGTCACTCGACATGCCATCATGTCGGGCCACACGCCGCACTTTCCTAATTCTGGGTGCCAGCTCCTTTGGGTTTAACGCCTCTTCAGCTAGTTTGGATAGATACACAAATGGAACCCTGGTTTTCCTGAGGCCAGTACAGTCATCGACTGACAAGGCCTGAAACCTGTTAGGTCACCCTCACCTACTTCAGAACAGCCATCCGTGGTTACGGTGACTGGGAGACGGTGAGCTTCCAGAACGGCCCTAGATGCAGCCTGGGAAGGGGGAAAGGTGCCGATAGGTCGGGGAGAGCCTTGGGTGAACAACTGCCCAGTGTTTATTTAGTATCTTTTATTCCTCATAGCCTTCAAATTTGGCTACTCAGAATTTTTTTAATTATTTAAGTTTATTTATCATTATTATGTTTTTTAATTTGCTACAGGTCACATGCACTCACCAGAGAGAGAAGAGAGGGAGTAAAGAAGGATGAGAAAGCAACCTGGCAGGTCCAGGACTCAGGCTGCAGTGGTCATAGAGTCCAGCACTCTAACCACTGTGCCACTTGCTTGCCCCAACTGTTTGGAATTTAAAATACTCCATAGAAGCGATCCCAAACTATCAAACAAGGACTCAGCCCAAGTCATCTAACCCATTATTCGGGTAAGAAAAGAGAATGCAGGGGATGATCCTCAAAGTCAGAGAGCATGGGGGAGAGAGGAGCCCTAAGCTCCTTAAAGTCTTGCCCTTTTTCTTATTCTAATGTCCCGCACCCTCCCCCAACCCACCAGGGCTCTAAGGGAGAATGAGAGGAGTAACAGTATTCTGGGGGAAGGGGGGCAAAGCTGGCTACAGGACAGGAAACCCCAGGCTAACAAAACAAAGTGAAATGTGATCAGATAGGCCCTAACCCTCTCACCCAGCCCGAGCTCACTCCAGATGACTAGCAAGAAAACATTTAAAATGTCAGTGGGTTTGACAGTCTCGAGATCATCTCAGTTCTGGATGGCTAAAAAAATGTGATGACATTGACCCATTTGATTATACCACTTAAGAAGAGAAATCTATGGGACGGAATGGAAAAACCCCTGTCGTGGACGAAGCAGGGCCCCTCCCTTTGTCATTACCTCACTCCTCAACGCTGTGATAAAACCACTCCAATTAACCACACCACACGGGGAAATCCAGAAAACTCTGACCAAAGAACTGCTAGCAAAATGTTCTCTAGGTAGTTGCCACAATCACACTTTCACTTTTTCTTTTAAAGATCTTAATATCTAAGCGCTCTGAAGTTGCATAATGCTATACACGCCAAGAGAAGTTATCTACCATCTTCGCGAGAGCGCTTCGCAGTCATACTGACAGACACCAAAGCTCTGCAAAATCTTTACACCTTTCACTTTCACATCCTCTTCACTAAAAAGCAAAGCAGAACACGTCAATATTAGCAGTAGCTCATTTAATGAATGCCTGGTATATGCCAGCATTTGAAATATGTGCTATTATTAACCCTATTAATGAAGCACCAAGTCTTGGCCAAAGTCCCAAAGGTGTAAGTACTAGAACAAAGATCTGAACCCAAGCAGTCTGACTCCAGCCCTTCTCTCGAACGCTTTATGCCATACTACCTCCCAACTTCTAATTATATACCGAGGAAACCTTGAAATTGCTCATTTTACCTGGCATTACTTCCCCCTGTGGCTGCTGGAGGAGGAATCTCTGATGTCAATGGAATAGGTCCACGTTTCAGTCTGGGGAACTCGCCTGCTTGCCTGTACTTTCTGCATCACGCACACCAACTGAAAGCGAAATCCTCCCAAAGTTCAAGAAATTAAAGGGGCTTTTCTTTGTCTGAATAAGTGATTAGACTTTCAACATCTTATGAGCCATTCATTTTTCTACTTTTGCATACATACACTGTAGACACTCGCCTAGTGTCATGTTCAGAATCTAGACTCAAATCTGACTACTGCAAAGACAGGCCATAAGTGGTTCACAGTCTTCCTTTGCTATGAGTTTTTTGTTTTTGTTTTGTTTTAAGAGGGATTTCTGCTATCGGGCATGAGTGCTCAGCAGAAAGACAGAGAAGGTCCAAGTGAGAAGTCACTCCACCAGGAGATGACCATGCCACAATCCCTTCTCCATTTTTCTCTTGGGATTTTGGGTGGGCATGCATGCACATGGGCCTGGCATGAGTTTCAAGTTGTCGGGCCTGGGATTCAAACCACAATCAGCCATGTGGGAGTCCACAATATAATCATTATGCCATCTGCTGGTCCCTTGCTATGAGTTTTAATAGATTCCGGCCTCACTCTCGTGGAATGGTCATGGTGACACTGTCTTATGGCTCCCAGTGTGTTGACAGCAGTCGGCAGATTAACACTATAAAAAAATTACCCGCCCACCATCGGCCTGCAATAGGTCGGCAGCTGAGCAGGGCCATGCGGAAATACCGGAGTCACACGTCCATCTATGTTGTGAGCAATGTGAGGAGCAAGATGGAGCCAGGTGTGATTGGACTGACAGGCAGGTGTGATTGGACTGACATGCAGCTGGGAGGTCGTCTTTTTTTTTTTTGGAGAGATTTTCACTGTAGGGCGCGTGCGCTCGCCAGACAGACAGAGACATAGAGACAGAAAGCGAGAAATCAGCCCCCAGGGGGGATGGTCACGCCGCAATCCCTTCTCCTCCATTCTCCTCTCGGGATCTTGGGCACGCACGCACACGCGCCCGGCGTGAGTTTTAAGCCACTGGGTCCAGGACGTGAACCGCGGTCGACTACGTGGGAGTCCAGCAACATAGCCATTACGCTAACTGCTGGTTCCCCAGCTGGGAGGTCTTCTGACTAACAACTGTAAGTGAAAGTTCCAGGGCCAGCAGGTGGCATAGTGATTGAGGCGCCAGGCTCCCACATAGTCAACCACGGTTTGAGTCCCAGGTCTGGCAGCTTGCACTTTCCCTCTCCCTCTCTCTGTGTCTCTCTGGTGAATTAAAATTACTACTACTAATAATAATAATAAATCATATCAAATAATCCTTTAAAAAGAAAAGTTTAGGTTCAAATTTCAGATGCATTCAGGTGGATTTTCTTTTATTCCATAAACAAAATTTTTGAAAAATACAAGTGACCATAAACTATTTTTAAAAATTCATTACTATAGGGACCAGCAGTTAGCGTAATGGCTATGTCGCTGGACTCCCACGTAGTCGACCGCGGTTCGAGTCCTGGACCCGGTGGCTTAAACTCATACCCGGCGCATGTGCGTGCGTGCCCAAGATCCCAAGAGGAGAATGGAGGAGAAGGGATTGCGGTGTGGCCATCCTCCTTGGGGGTGATTTCTCGCTTTCTGTCTCTCTGTCTCTCTCCGTCTGTCTGGCAAGCGCACGCGCCCTATAGCAAAAACCTCTCAAAAAAAAAAAATTCATTACTATAAGACATCTATTTTTCCCACATTTCACTATACCAGGAACAGGGTACACCTTACAACTGATAGCATCTACAACAGATTTGATGCACAATACAGTAATAGAAGGTGGTTGCATACAGCCTGGGTTCTGTGGTTTTCAAGTTTTATGTTACCACTAGCCCACTTATGGGTAATTAATTTGGGGGACAATGTTAACAGCTGTCTCTGTGCTTCCTTTTCTTCTCCTCTGTTTGCCACAGAAGACAAAATAAGTGTGCGAGTAAATTAAAGGTAGCATCATTTCAAGAGACAAAAACTTTGAAGCTATTTTATTATAAGCACAAAGCTGTCACTCCCCTTTGAAGAAAATACAGCCCGAAAGCTTCTCCAGGCAGGATGCGGCCCAAATGTATTTCTTCTCGAGAAAGACACCATTCCAAGGTGAAAGAGTTCCAGATGCTACAGCCTGCCTACTAACCTACATCCACTCGCTCCAAACACAATGAGCCTTTTAACTCAAGCTCAAACGTCTCCTGGGGTTTCTCCTCCACCTCCCAAATATCAAAATCATGCTCACATATTTAAACAATTAGGTGCTATATACAGAAGCTGGCACTGAATAGGTCTGAAACCTGAGTGTGAGATGAGCAGCCAGTATTAAGCAAATTTAGATCTCCTCTACAGGAATTTTTCAGAAGAGGAATCTTATTTTCTCTGACTTTAGAAAACTAAAAGATTTTTTTGGTTGATTTTGTTTGTTTGTTTTTAGTTCAGTGTACTGTAGAGCAAAATTTTTTTGGGATAGGAAAAGTAAACCAAATACTGCCAAGTGACCCAGACAAAAAAAGAAAACCCTAACAGGCAAAAGTTGAGATGATTTGTTTCAGATATATAACTAGCCAAAAAGACTTTAAAAGATACTTCCCTGTCTATACCACAAAAATACTGAAAAACTGTCAGAGAGCTTCCATAAATGGTATCAGCTTCTTGAGTTTTACAATCCCTTCAGCACAAAATTTAGGAACTAGAAAAGGGAGAAAAACTAAAGTAAAAACTAACTGCAAGCCAAATAATGAACACATGCTGATAATGCAACCAGAACTGTGTTATTCCTGCATTAATCCACATACACCTGTCATCCGGTGACACAGGTGAAGAAATGGAGTCTTAGATAACTTAAGGAACTCGCCTATGGTCAGGGAGTGGATAGAAGTTACCTGTCCCAAGTCGCACACCAGTAAGTGCTCAGGAAGGGATTCGAACCAGATCTGTTAAACTTTGGAATCAGAACTTCTAAGTGAAACTGCCAAGCCCTGAAACGCACCATTTTTTAAACTGATCTATTTTCCCTAGCCTTTCCCTATGCTTATCATTTAATTTGTGTAAAGTCAGGGCCAGTTAATATATTGTTTTCTACTCTATTCCTTTAAGCTTTATGCTTTTCCAAAGCATGATTTGTAATGCCTGAATGATATTCTAACATAGAAATATAACATAAATTTAACCATTCTCAATTTTTCACTGTCAGAAAAAAAAATGCTGTGACTTATTCATAATAGTTTATTGGATTTCAGATTTTTCCTTAGAATAGGTGACTAATACAACCGGAATGGCCACTTACAAAGACCTCCATACACGCAGCCTCTACTTCTTCCCAAGAAGTTTACACTGACGCTCAGACGACAGCGAACGCCGCAGGTCAGCGGTGCTGGCAGCGTGATTACTTTTCATCTTCGCTAACTTGGTAAAGGGAGAAGATCTCATTTCAATTTACGTTTCTCCATAATTTGGAAAATATTTTATTTTCAGTCAAGTTTTATATATATATATATATATATATATATAGGGATGCACTTCAGGTATAAGTGGACATTCTAATTTTTGTTGTTGGTTTTTGTGATGGACTTTTTATTTTCTGATGCTTAGGAAATGGAGATAAGTCTTAGAGGTTCTCACAGACAGGGAAGTGTAAAAGCTCTGTTTAGTCACAGGGGTATTTGAAATGCTTACCATCGAATAGCAGATTTTTCACCAGTTCCAAAAATTCCTTCTCTTCAAGTTCTATTCCCATGTTTTTTAGAACAGTTTTAATGTCCTCGATATCAACCTGTCCTCCTTAATATAGAAGAACTTACAAACAGCAAGTCAAGTTACACGTGAGAACAGCCTGGGGCCATCAGGGAGTGTGGTGGCTCAGGCAGCTGGATCCCACAAGGCCATCTGTGAGACTGCAGTCCCCCACCTGGTGGCTTGAAACACACTCTGGACGTGGGTGGAGAGGAAGGGCTGCAGGGGGTGCATGTCCACAGTCCCCAGAGCAGGGAGAGGCAGGGGAGAAGAGACTGCAACATGACCATCCACCATAGGGAGGGGCTCGCTCGCTCGCTCGCTCTCTGTCTGGTGAGTGCATGCGTTCTCTGGCAAAATTAAAAAGAAAAAAAAAAAAAAAACGGTCCAAAGATCATTTTTATAAGACCTTGACTTTATTTAAAGTTGCTTTCTTAGGGGTTTGTTTTTGTTTTATTTTGTTCTGAATTTTGCTATAGGGCACACGCACTCACCAGAGACAGAGATAGAAAGCAAGAAATCACCCCACGGAGCGTGGTCACTCCACCCCTTCTTCTCCAACTCCATTTTCGGATCTGAGTCCTGCTCACACGTGTGCCCAGCACATCCTTCAAGTCCCCAGATCCAGAACTCAAACCGAGGAGGCAGCCATGTGAGATCGTCGCCCTCCCCACGGTGACACTGGCTGACCCAAAGATTTCGTGTTATTTTGCCTTCTGACCTGCACACTGTAACCTCATCAGTGAAGCAGCTTTATTTCAGAAACTTCCTGCTGTAATCTTTCACACATCTTGCCCTCCTCAAATGTTTTCTATTTTTGGATCAAATCTAAATTCCAAAGAGCTAACCTTAATTCTCCTGAAAGGAGGTTTTCTGAGCCATTCTCCACCCCGTGACGGCCCTAGGAGGGACATCCCCATCCTGACTCCGGGTGTCCACAGCTGTGACTTCCCTATCCACTCAACTGCCCCTGCCTGGCCAGAGCTCCACAGCCTGCTGGGCTATTTCATCAGCCTCTGCCCTCCTGCCCCCAGTCTCTCCTCCACTGCAATCCATCGCTTGTTGCCAAACTCACCTTTCAACTCCTTTTCCATCATGCAGCAAGCGAGGCCGGGTTCTCAGCCAGCCTGAACTTCCAGTTTTGCCACAGCCCAGCTCTCACTACAGGTCCTTCCTGCCGCCCCTGCCCTGCCAACAACTATGACCCTGCTGAGGGCCAGTCCTTGGACTGGATGACAGGAGGGGGTGGGAGGTGGCAGTAGCTGTGCTCCTCTTCCCGGGCCAAAGCTCCTGACCAGCCACCGTCCTTGAAGTATCAGGGACCAGAGGCCCCTACCCTGCCCCCACAGGAGGTCCTGGCCCAGCAGGTCACTGTTTCCTGCGGGACCCGTGGCTGAGCGCCACACCGTGATTCTGTTCACATTATGCCCAGCCCTCCAACCCCAGAGAGGCAAGTCGCAGCCTTGATCCCGTCTTCCATCACTGCTGTGCCGACAGCCCGGCCTGGCTGCCTCTCGGTGACAGGCAGTGCTGGCCGTTCCATGCCACCCGGTGCGTTAACCTGCACGTTCGGGGTTGGGGGGTGGTGCCAGTATCTCCAGCTTGGCAGGGCTAGGATTTTACCCCAGCACGCCTTCACAAACGCAGGCTGCTGAAGCAGCAGCCAGAATGTCTTAAAGGACCCCAGGCTCACTGGCAATCCTTCTCCACCTTTGAAAGGAGACAACAAAATAAGTTTTCATCTGGGGCACCCAGGCTCCAGCCGAGAACCTTCGTTACACACAGCAGTGCCGCTGCTCTCCAGAGATGCAAATCTAAAACACTGCTGCGCCCAGCCTTGTCACCAAGGCCATGCCTCAGCTTCACCCAAGTTCTCCACGGAATGACCCTGGATGCAAAAGTCACATGTATGTGAACCTGCGTAGGCCGGTTTCCGGAAACCCGCCAGTGTCAGGGGAGGATCCCACCTG
>NW_006159926.1:468694-476021 GCF_000334495.1 Tupaia belangeri chinensis | reverse complement strand
ATTCCTGCATTAATCCACATACACCTGTCATCCGGTGACACAGGTGAAGAAATGGAGTCTTAGATAACTTAAGGAACTCGCCTATGGTCAGGGAGTGGATAGAAGTTACCTGTCCCAAGTCGCACACCAGTAAGTGCTCAGGAAGGGATTCGAACCAGATCTGTTAAACTTTGGAATCAGAACTTCTAAGTGAAACTGCCAAGCCCTGAAACGCACCATTTTTTAAACTGATCTATTTTCCCTAGCCTTTCCCTATGCTTATCATTTAATTCGTGTAAAGTCAGGGCCAGTTAATATATTGTTTTCTACTCTATTCCTTTAAGCTTTATGCTTTTCCAAAGCATGATTTGTAATGCCTGAATGATATTCTAACATAGAAATATAACATAAATTTAACCATTCTCAATTCTTCACTGTCAGAAAAAAAAATGCTGTGACTTATTCATAATAGTTTATTGGATTTCAGATTTTTCCTTAGAATAGGTGACTAATACAACCGGAATGGCCACTTACAAAGACCTCCATACACGCAGCCTCTACTTCTTCCCAAGAAGTTTACACTGACGCTCAGACGACAGCGAACGCCGCAGGTCAGCGGTGCTGGCAGCGTGATTACTTTTCATCTTCGCTAACTTGGTAAAGGGAGAAGATCTCATTTCAATTTACGTTTCTCCATAATTTGGAAAATATTTTATTGTCAGTCAAGTTTTATATATATATATATATATATATATAAAATCTACTTATATATGCCACTATTTTTTATTGGACTATCACTGTTTCTCGACTGGATTCTCTCTGAATATACTGAGGTGTCTTCCCAACAGATCCGTAAGTAAGCACTGACGTCGTCAGGGTATGAACATCTGAGGCAGTTCTTCTCCAAGTCACAAAATACACACTCAGAAGAAACTGGAGCCTTCTAGATACTCTCAAATTATCCACGCCTGACTCTTACTTGGAAAGTATAATGTTAATAATATGATTCTGTCGTATTCTTTGGTACCCTATGTCATAGAAGAACTTACAAACAGCAAGTCAAGTTACACGTGAGAACAGCCTGGGGCCAGCAGGGAGTGTGGTGGCTCAGGCAGCTGGATCCCACAAGGCCATCTGTGAGACTGCAGTCCCCCACCTGGTGGCTTGAAACACACTCTGGACGTGGGTGGAGAGGAAGGGCTGCAGGGGGTGCATGTCCACAGTCCCCAGAGCAGGGAGAGGCAGGGGAGAAGAGACTGCAACATGACCATCCACCATAGGGAGGGGCTCGCTCGCTCGCTCGCTCTCTGTCTGGTGAGTGCATGCGTTCTCTGGCAAAATTAAAAAGAAAAAAAAAAAAAAAACGGTCCAAAGATCATTTTTATAAGACCTTGACTTTATTTAAAGTTGCTTTCTTAGGGGTTTGTTTTTGTTTTATTTTGTTCTGAATTTTGCTATAGGGCACACGCACTCACCAGAGACAGAGATAGAAAGCAAGAAATCACCCCACGGAGCGTGGTCACTCCACCCCTTCTTCTCCAACTCCATTTTCGGATCTGAGTCCTGCTCACACGTGTGCCCAGCACATCCTTCAAGTCCCCAGATCCAGAACTCAAACCGAGGAGGCAGCCATGTGAGATCGTCGCCCTCCCCACGGTGACACTGGCTGACCCAAAGATTTCGTGTTATTTTGCCTTCTGACCTGCACACTGTAACCTCATCAGTGAAGCAGCTTTATTTCAGAAACTTCCTGCTGTAATCTTTCACACATCTTGCCCTCCTCAAATGTTTTCTATTTTTGGATCAAATCTAAATTCCAAAGAGCTAACCTTAATTCTCCTGAAAGGAGGTTTTCTGAGCCATTCTCCACCCCGTGACGGCCCTAGGAGGGACATCCCCATCCTGACTCCGGGTGTCCACAGCTGTGACTTCCCTATCCACTCAACTGCCCCTGCCTGGCCAGAGCTCCACAGCCTGCTGGGCTATTTCATCAGCCTCTGCCCTCCTGCCCCCAGTCTCTCCTCCACTGCAATCCATCGCTTGTTGCCAAACTCACCTTTCAACTCCTTTTCCATCATGCAGCAAGCGAGGCCGGGTTCTCAGCCAGCCTGAACTTCCAGTTTTGCCACAGCCCAGCTCTCACTACAGGTCCTTCCTGCCGCCCCTGCCCTGCCAACAACTATGACCCTGCTGAGGGCCAGTCCTTGGACTGGATGACAGGAGGGGGTGGGAGGTGGCAGTAGCTGTGCTCCTCTTCCCGGGCCAAAGCTCCTGACCAGCCACCGTCCTTGAAGTATCAGGGACCAGAGGCCCCTACCCTGCCCCCACAGGAGGTCCTGGCCCAGCAGGTCACTGTTTCCTGCGGGACCCGTGGCTGAGCGCCACACCGTGATTCTGTTCACATTATGCCCAGCCCTCCAACCCCAGAGAGGCAAGTCGCAGCCTTGATCCCGTCTTCCATCACTGCTGTGCCGACAGCCCGGCCTGGCTGCCTCTCGGTGACAGGCAGTGCTGGCCGTTCCATGCCACCCGGTGCGTTAACCTGCACGTTCGGGGTTGGGGGGTGGTGCCAGTATCTCCAGCTTGGCAGGGCTAGGATTTTACCCCAGCACGCCTTCACAAACGCAGGCTGCTGAAGCAGCAGCCAGAATGTCTTAAAGGACCCCAGGCTCACTGGCAATCCTTCTCCACCTTTGAAAGGAGACAACAAAATAAGTTTTCATCTGGGGCACCCAGGCTCCAGCCGAGAACCTTCGTTACACACAGCAGTGCCGCTGCTCTCCAGAGATGCAAATCTAAAACACTGCTGCGCCCAGCCTTGTCACCAAGGCCATGCCTCAGCTTCACCCAAGTTCTCCACGGAATGACCCTGGATGCAAAAGTCACATGTATGTGAACCTGCGTAGGCCGGTTTCCGGAAACCCGCCAGTGTCAGTGCAGGATCCCACGTGCTGGCACCATGCTCTTGGCCAGAGACCCCTCCACAGTCCGCTGCTACTTTAACTTTTCCGTTTGACATGACACGATAGCCTGGACGTCACAGTGCTACCCACAGAAACCCTGGGTCACCAGGGCGTGTGTGGGCGTCTAATCATAGCAGCGCTGTCATGGGAGACACATTCCAATCAGATGCCAGGGATGTGGTACCTAGGCTTAAGGAGGCGAAAAATCACTCACCTCCTTTTCTCCACCCACATTCTAACCCAGCTGGGAGAGGGCCAAACAAGGGCTGGCACCTGTCACCAAGAAGGGTGGGACAACCTCTCATGGCCTGAGACAGGAACCTCGATGCCAGACAGCCTCACCAACAGACGCTGCCCCATGAACCTTGCTGTAGGACCACAGGTGGGGACAGCTCTGCATGTGCCCCAAAGAGGACTGGCCTGCAGGGGACTCCGCAGCCAGGGATGCAGGAGACAGTCAGGGGAACTCCTTCCATGGGGAGCAGAAACATGGGAGGTTCCCTCAAACAACAGTTCCTGCCCTGCTCCCACTACCTCCCAGGCAAGTCACAGTGACAAGGGCCTAGCAGGCCTGGGACTGAGCGAACAGTCAGCGGTGTCGGGGAGGGCACAGCATCATGGAGGGAGTGAGGATGCTAGGACACAGGATGGTGTCCCCAAAACACGTAGGCCACAACAGCCAGCAGCTGCCTGAGCCGGGCAGCCAGGGCCTGGCGCCATCGGCGGGGACTCACGGGGCAGGTCTAGGTCCAAGAAAAAGAGCTGGGTTCAGGAGCCGTGCTTTCACCATGCTCGTGCAGGAAGGAGGAGGCGTGGCGACTGCTCCTTACGGCTGAGAACACTGAGGATAGGAGTCTGGAGTAACAGGGGAGTTAAAAATGCAGATTTAGGAGTTGATCATATGGAAACAAGAATGGAAAGTACAGGCCTGAACTAGACCCTACGGAAGGCCGAGGCCAAAACCACAAGTGCAGGCTGAATTTGGGGATTGGAAGAAGAGGAAGGAGGAACTGAGAGCACATCGGAGGCGAGGCTCAGGACCCTCAGGGGCCTCCCTGCCGAAGTCCAGTACAGCGGGCATCAAGGGAACGGGGTGGTGGAAAGCCGGATCAGAAAGAGCGAGAAGGCAGGCAGAGCCAAGAAACATGCGTCTACTTCCTCTATCCCTTCCATAGGTACCCTGTCTTATGCAGAATTATGCTAACAAGTTCTTCAAGACGCCACTAACCCACTCACTAAATTACCTTTTAAGAAGATTCTCATCTTAAATGAATTACATGCTTGGAAATAACACTGGCTTGAAATGAGCTGCCCTAAAATAGTCACTGCTGCTTATCCAATCTATTAGCTTTGCGAACAAATACCATGTAAAGCAGAACTACACATGAAAAGAGTTCCTAATTAGTTGGTAGCAGAAATGAAAATAAAATTTAACACGGAAATGCAAGGCAACCTCTCCTCCATGCCTTTAACACCACCTTTAAAGACTACGGTTTCAAATCCTCGCCAAGCTGTCTTGTGTATTTCACTCATTTACATGTAAAACAGCATAACCTGCAACATTCCAAAATACATGGCAAGAAGGTGAGCATTACCATCTCCTAAGTTCTTTCACAGTCACTGTGCTCACTGTATCAACAACATACTGGTCCAGACACATGCATGACTTCTTAACCCTCAGAGTGCATCAGAAGCACCTGTATAAAAATGCAAATTCTAAAGGACCCACACCGATTTTAATTCAGTAAATCTAGTGAGATACCGTGCCTAGTGGTACAGTCCTCATCATACGACTACAGTGCTGGAAGCCAGATGGGCAATGGTGGTTCGAATCCCCAGCACATCACTGTGAAATGAGCCTTCCACACGTGCCCCAAGATCCTAACAGGATTGAGCAGGAGGGTCACGTGTGACCAGATCCTCAACAGGGTGCTCGCTCACTCTTTCTATCTCTTTCTCCTTCCCTCACGTGTTCTCTACCATAAGTAAATTTTTAAAATCCGATGTGAGGTTGAGTATGTTTATCAAGTGTCCCCTCCAGAAAACACTCCAACTGACTGTTAATGCTCACGCCCAATAGATATGTATCATTTTCGACATTCTAAATTCACTCAGTGAACTTTTTTTTTTTTAATTACATGACATCCTTGAAACCATCCACACAACAAACCCAGGCTTCTTGAAGAAAACAGACGAGAACGCTACAGAAAAAGCTCGGTGCAGTCCAGCTCTCCATTCTAACCTTCCTTAATGACTGACAGAGGCATTATTTCTGCAAAACCACCATACCTTCTCGACTCCGGTGCTGTGGAATGGAGAGGGAGGTAAGACTGTCGGCCAAGGGCACCCCGACTCGCCACCCTCCTCTGTGTTACCCCACCTCTCCTGCCCGGGGCTGACGGAGAGGCACCTTCTAAGCAACTTTGTCAACAGTGAGAAAAGGAGTCCCATCCCTACACAACGTAGAATACTGGAAGAGTAGAGGATCACAAGTAAATTTTTTTTCAGGTTTTTGCCATATGGTTCGTGCACTCACCAGAGAAACAACAGAGAGGGAGAGAAAGCGAGATATCACCCCAGAGGGGGTTGGTCATGCTGCAATCCCTTCGCCTCCATTCTCCTCCCTGGCTTTTGGGCACACATCCACACACACCCAGTATGAGTTTCAAGCTGCCGGGTCCAGGATGCGAACCACAGTCTGCCCTGTGGAAATCCAGTACCCTAACCACCATACCACTTGCTGGCCCACAAGAGTATATTTTATTAAGATAAGAATCAACATTTTAATGCCTTGAATAAAAAGACCCATTTGTTCACCTCTTGCCTCACATCAGTGAAACAAGTGCAATCACTTACTACTGGGTTGTCGGAAAAGTCACGATGCATTTTTCTATGTAAAAACGTGTTACGACTTCTGCGAAGACCCAAGAGATTTGATGGTGGCCCAAGAAGTCTTTCCCAGGGGAAGTAAAGAGGCATTTTTCAGGTTGGCCAAATGAAGATGCTGTTGTTATCACCATTTGGAGGTGATCCATAAAGTGTAATGCCAGCGACGTGGGCATCCCCTGGTCTGAATGCTGAGCTGTGCCGGACGACAGGCAGCCGTCTACTGTGAGCCCCCGCTAGGAGAGCCTGGGTTTCTGTTTGGCTCCCGTGGCCAAGACGGACTGTCCATGGGCAAGACAGGTCATCCATGGCCAAGACCAACCGTCCATGGCTGAGAGCGACCGGCCATGGCTGTCCCCCTCGCTAAGAGAACAGCCGAGCAGCAGCTAGGACATGCATTTCCAGGAACAGCACAGGGGCATGGCCTGTGGCAGCAACTGAGCCAGCAGTGTCACCACCTAAAGCCCAACAGAAGGGGACAGGCCCTGCTTTGTGGAATCCTGTCCTTACCGTATCTACCAGCACATAGGCAGAGTTTCCTCATTCTCCTGGACCCAAGCCACTAGACGGATGGCTCTCAGCAGCCCAGCCTGGCCACAAGGCTCCTCGAAACTTGGTCTGTCTCACACACCGACACAGACTTTTTTTTTTTTTTTCGTAACAAGTGCTTAAAATGCTAATTCCAGTCAGAAACATAGCTCTAAAACTTAAGAAAAGTTAAATATTAAAATTTTAAGTGCACTAAATATAGCAAAACTTGTTTTAACAAGAGGCTCTCTGTGTTCAAGCAAGTCAACAGTTTATCTGATTATGAAGAAAAAGCTGTAAACGTGTATAAAAGCCAGCATGATACCATCGCAGACTATCTCTATGTGCGACATGGTATTAGGACTTGGGATTTTATCATTAAACACATTTAAATCCCTAGCAAAGGCCCCGCCACCTACTGCATAGCAGACTCAGCGTAGCAGGGTGACGTCGGGATTCCACACTTATCTGAGTCCGCGACTCACAGTACCATTGTGGACCGCGGCCTACGGTCCCGTGTGGCAGCAGCAGCAGTTTGCAAGTGTGTCCTGGACACTGCATCTCCACACACACGAACGTGTATGAGGAAGCAGTGCTATCGCCAGGGATCTGAGTTCCATCCTGGGGTCCTTCCTGGGCGCTCCAGCCCTGGGCTGTGAGAAAAGGACAGCACATGTGTTACATTTTGGGTAAACATGCAGAGAGACCAAGGAAAGCCCTTTCAATACTGTCGGCCATGTCCTGGCCTGATAAATGAAAACGGGGTAGAAACACCACAAAGTCTACACTAGAATACTAGGAAGTCTAGCAATGATCATGTGTCTTTTTGGTTTAAAGTGTTTGCAATTGATAAGCTATGACCTGTGAAGAAGAGAGGCCTTGGTGACGATAATCCGTTAATAGTCACCTCACGGCCTCTCGATTTCTCTCCAGGAGCTGGGCCCAGAAAGCACAGGTGAGAAAGATCTTCA
>NW_006159926.1:457775-468534 GCF_000334495.1 Tupaia belangeri chinensis | reverse complement strand
CTCTTCCTGACCTTCTAAGATCTAGGTTATTTTGATGGGACTATCCAAAACCGTTTCTGCAGAGGGCTTAGTGCTGTGGGCTTCGACGTGAGTCTGTCCGGATTTGAGTTCCCATGCGATCCATTAAAAAGCTGTGTATCTTGGACGAATTTATTTCACAATCAACACCAGCAAAATGACAATTATTGTTCCTACCTCAACATTTTGACGAATCATACTTGAGGATTCAGCAAAAACAGTTTGTGTAAATAGCTTAGCAAAATGCTAACTCACACCAAGTCCACACCCTACAAACATTACCTACTGAGATCACTCCCTTAGAATCATTGTTCTTTTTAAAATTTTGATTCTGACACAATTTCAAACATGCATTAAAGTTGGAAGAGTAGCACGAGAAACTCTCATAAACCCACATCTACCAATTGTTTACATTTTGAGATTGTCGGGAAGTGATTCCACGATCTTCCCCGGGGCTGACACTCACATCCCAAACCCCAACCCAAACTGATTCTTGTCCCTTCCTTACTCAGCCAACAGAACTTATGAGAAAAGGCTGAGCCTGGGATCAGCAGTTAGTGTAATGGCTATGTCGCTGGACTCCCACGTAGTCGACCGTGGTTTGTGTCCCGGACCCGGTGGCTTAAAACTCACACCGGGCGCATGGCGTGCATGGCCAAGATCCCGAGAGGAAAATGGAGAAGAGATTGCGGTGTGGCCATCCCCCCTGGGGGGTGATTTCTCGCTTTCTGTCTCTCTGTCTCTCTCTGTCTGGCGAGCGCACACGCCCTATAGCAACTTCCCCCCCCCAAAAAAAGGCTGAGCCTGAGTTCAGTGCTCTGAGATATAAGAACACCCGGTGGACTCGGATCTGACTCAGAAAGTCCTAATACTCCCGAATGGATGGAAAATACCCACACCATGATTACCTAGGATAACGGCACCCACCATGTTTAGAGAATACAGGCTGAGGAAGGACAGAAACGACCGGTCTACTAGAAAGATGGTAATAATAAGTGACAGATCTTACAGCTAGAGAGGGAGAACTGCTTCCTCAAATTCCACGTTTTTTTTTTTTTTTTGCTCTTTGGGTATCGGAATCACTTCTGTGTAATCAACAAGAACAGATCAATACTGTCTGCTTGTAGTCCTGAACAAAGGGATATATAAATATTAAATGCTAAATGTCTACTCCTGGAGAAAAGTGAAAACAGGACAGCCAAACCCCTGGGCAGGCCACTCATTCTTGTCTAGTGATAATTCAGAGTTATGGCTTCAAGGACTTTTGTTAAGTCTGATGATCGCAAATGAGCTAATAAAAATAGCAACGATTCCGTAAACACGCCTTTGCTGTACCGCGTGCTTTAGGCGGCGTATCTCCCTTAGCCTCCGTCATGACCCTGGGTAGTTGTCACCTCCATTCCTCTCACTCACGCCCTAACCTGAATGACGTCAGAACTCAAGTCCTTAGCCACCACAGAGTGAAACCTGCAGAGAACAACTGCTCTCTTCTCCATGGGTGAGGATGGGCCTTTAGGAGAGACCCAGACATCGGGTATCTTAGACACCAAGACATCCACGAGGTCAGGCCTGCCAAGTACAGCAGGAGTTGACAGGGGGACAAGGACAGATCACCCGGGCTGCCAGGTCACAGCAGTGAGGGATGTTGTGTGATTACTGGGTCTGCCAGCTTTATTTATTTATTGAGAATTTTTTGCTATAGGGCACCTGCACTTGCCAGAAAGACAGAGAGACAGAAAGACAGAAAGCGAGAAATCACCCCCCAGGGTGGATGGCCATGCCACAATCCATTCTCCTCCATTTTCCTCTCGGGATCTTGGACACGCATGCACATGCGCCCGGCATGAGTTTAAGCCACCGGGTCCGGGACGTGAACCATGGTCGATTACATGGGAGTCCAGCGACATAGCCATTACACCATCTGCTAGTCCCTCTGCTGGCATTTTTAATGTACCCTTGCCTCGTAAGACAGCAACGAGACAACTTCAGACCAGACTAGGTGGCAAACAGCAGCGGGGTGGCTAAGCATGCAGAGTCAGGAGGCTGACCAGGTTGGATTCGAACTCCTCCCCAGCCACTTGTGAGAGTGGGACAGCCCTGAGCAGTTGGACTTCTCGGCCCTGGGCCTCCTCATCTGTACAATGGGGATAACAGTTCTACCTCATACCTAGAGTTCCTAAGAGTTCAGTGAAATGATGCGGTAAAACACGGAGGCGTGCCTTGCTTGCTGGAAACGCTCAGGGGCTGTTGGCCAGTCGTCCTGATGGAGACCGTCAGGGTCGGTGTCATTTTGTCACCTCTGCACTATTTTGCTCGACTGCCCCAACATGCACTTAATGGGGGTGAGGAGGGGGGATACTGCTTCTTAATTTAAAAAAAAAAGAGATTTTGAAATTCTCAAGATGAGTCTCCATGCTTCTTCTGACAAGATCAATACACCTTCAGTTGATCAAAGCAAAATTCCAAGCAAAAACAAGGTCAACTAGACAAAAATATAATTTCACCTTTTAAAAGGTCATGTTAAGGATCTAGGCTTACCTGTCTCGGTATATTGCCAGTCCCACTCCTAAATAAAGAAATTGCTAGGCCTATACATGTTCAGGTACACCACTGACTAAGGCATGTCTGTGCTCAGACCGACCTGATGACTCACAGCACCCGGGCAGATGCCACCTCGGAAACTAGAAATGCACTCACTTCTTCAAGAATCTTCTCACGGAAGGCTGAGAATCCCTTCTCCGAAATGCTTAAGATCACAAGTGCTTCGGACTTTTTTGGACTCTGGAGTATTTGCTTACACTTAATGAGATATCTTGAGGATGGGACCCAAGACTAAACACGGAATTCGTTATGTTTCCTAGGCCCTCCACGCATAGCCTGCAGGTAATCTTACAGCGTTTCCGCACTGCAATGTTGTGAAGGCAACCCTTCAGGTGAGGTCAGGTGTGAAACTTTCTGCTTGTGGCATCAGCCTGGCACTCAGAGTCTTCCAGATTTTTAAAGCATCTCGAACTTTAGGTTTTCGGATTAGGGATGCTCAGCCTGGTTTGCCTGCTTAGTAATTACGTTAAAGATGTCAAATAGCTTCTTGAAGTGATGAAATAACATGCACACTTGCTATTTATGTTTTAAATACCAACAGAACAGATTTCTAAAATACTTATGACTTCTTTCAAAAAGAGAGGCCACCAAGTGGACCCTTTGAAGAGTTAAGGCAGTATCCCACACTTGCTGCAGAACTAGGGGACAATGATCACGGTACCAGACGCTCGCTTTTAGACACGCTGCGGAAAAGCCGTAGAACTCTGAGGCAGAAGATAACACCACAAAACGAAGACCCGTGTCCCACGCCGGCCTTTCCCCACACGAAGGTGGGGTGTGGAAACCAGGGTGCTGCGGTCCCTGCTCAGTCTCAGCGCTTCTCCACCCGGCCACGTACGGTGAGAAAGTCAACTCTGCCACATGACCTCTGCTGCCTCACCACCCCCAGGTCTGGAGGGGAGGCAGCCCCAGTAAACAGCCTCCACTCCTTAACTCAAACCCACCTCCAGAAGCCTGCATGCTCTTTCCTTAGTGTCTACACCTCAGAGGTATGAATGATCGCTTTTTTCTTTTTTTTTACCTGTATCCATGACAGAAGACGGGCACAAGGGGTGGGGGCACCCTCCAGGGCTGGCCGCACTGCGATCCCGTCCTCCCGCCCTTCCACCTGCTGGCTCGGGCACTTGCATGCATGCCTGGCGTGTTGTGGGCAGACAGGGCCGGGGTGGGAGCTGCAGCTGCTATGGGGGGCGGGGGTCAGGCTTCTCTAGAGCAGCACATCGCCATGCGCTCCGGGGTCAGTCCTGGAAATGCTTAAACCAGGAGAATACTGTGGGCGGGACCAAGCCATACGCTGTATCTTAAAGGGGTTTTAGGAATTTTAAACAAGCAAGGTAAGAGACAGAATTAGACATAAACTGCCACAGAGGAGTTGCCATGAGACCCTCCGAAACAGCACCCCAAGCTCGTCCGCTACTGCACACGCGGGCATCAACTGCTCAACTTAAACTCATTCCAGAAACCGTCCAAAACCACCTGAGGCAAGAGTAAAACTTCCAGATGAACCACGTCTCCGCAATCAAGCGAGCCCCTAGGTCGGACTATAATGCCACACAGTCTGCCCACCTGAAGGAGACAGGAAGGACCCGGGAAGATGGGGATGACTCACAACGACCACCAGAAAGGCCGACAAGGGACACATGATGGCCACACAATCCTTGAAAAAGAACGCTAACTGGACGCTAAGCGCCAGGAAGGACATTGTTACGCACCGAGAACGAAAGCTGATGTACAACAAACAAGGAAAAAAAGGGACCAGCAGTTAGCGTAATGGCTATGTCACTGGACTCCCACGTAGTCGACCGCGGTTCGCGTCTCAGACCCGGTGGCTTAAAACTCACACCGGGCACGTGTGCGTGCGTGCCCAAGATCCCGAGAGGAGAATGGAGGAGAAGGGATTGTGGCGTGGCCATCCCCCTGGGGGGTGATTTCTCGCTTTCTGTCTCTCTGTCTGTCTGGCAAGCACACGTGCCCTATAGCAAAAACCTCTTCAAAAAAAAAAAAGAAAAAGGAAAAAAAACAAAAACAAACTGTTTCAAGGTTGACGTTTAGACTTTTCATATTTTATCTAATATTATCAGCCACTTGGAAGCTTTTCTGGATTTCTCAGTCAGTATCCCTCATTTGCCACCAGCAACCATGCTATATAATCCACTTTTTATGGGACCAGCAGATGGCGTAATGCTTACATTGCCAGACTCCCACATGGTCGACAGTGGTTCAAGTCCTGGACCCGGTGGCTTAAAACTCACACCGGGTGCGTGTGCGTGTGTGCCCAAGATCCCAAGAGGAGAATGGAGGAGAAGGGATTGTGGTGTGGCCATCCCCCCGGGGGGTGATTTCTCACTTTCTGTCTCTCCATCTCTCTCTGTCTCTCTAGCAAGTTCATGTGCCCTACAGCAAAATCCACTTTTTATGATAATTCAACGAAGTGACTTTAAAGACAACTTATATATTAAACTGCATTATACATTTTCCCCTAAAACCTGGTAAGTAGTCTGATCAAAGCTAGTAATTTTTTTTTCTTTTTTTTTTTTAATTTGCTATAGGGCCAAGTGTACTAGCCAGAGTGACCTTGAAAAAGAGGGAAACAGAAAACTCCTTTCAGGAAGACCACACCACAATCCCTTCTCCTTTACTGTCCTCTTGGGATTTGGGGCACGTATGCACACACACACCCCCAATATGTTTCCAAACCACCAGGTCTGGGACTCGAACCACAGCCATATGGGTTGCCTCAATGACCATGCCACCAGCTGACCCCCAAGTTATGTTTCTCCACAATCATATAACAACACATCCTTTCTTCATATCCACATAGGATCTAACCATCTCCTAAAATTCAACGAACCCCTGCCAAGTACTGAGGGTCCCCGGGACTCACCAGCTATCCTGGGGGGCACAGGAACTTGTCCCATATCTAACTAGTGGCAGAAGGCCACCTCCATGAGGAGAGACAGGAAAACAGAGTGTGGGAAGATCTGTTACACAGGAGCCTGTGCCCCACCTTCACCACCAAACTCCTACCGAGTGCACCATGCTGGGCCAGGAACCAAGGTTCCCTCCCCCATCCACTTCCCTGGCCCCACTGGCAGTCTGTGGTGGGCTCACCGAGCACCCACACCTTCTGGAGGAAACTAGATTATTTCTGGAAAACTGTGGAACGCTCCTAGCAATAAAAAGGCTAAAATGGTATCATAGTCCACGATCAGCTCCCTCTGTCATCTGCTACGAGAAGCCATGATCCTCCTCCTCAAAGCCAGCCCTGCCAGGTGCTCCCTGCCTCCATGAGTGGCATGGCCAGCCAGCCAGGCAGCCAGCCAGGCACCAGGCAGAGATGCCCAAGAACCCTACATCCCCGAGACCTCCATTCGGAGGGCACGTCTGTCCCCAAGTACTATTTGCTGAAACTCCAAAACGTTTCTCAAATCCCCACCAATTTAGTTCCACGTCAGTGTTACTTCCCTACCCTGTGGATGGCAACAAAGGCGAGAAGGACGCCATCCCCAACCTATTCTCCACCCCACCACCAACTCAGTCTTCCTCAGATCACAACTCCACCTCTGCCAAACCCAGCTTAGCAAGAGGGCACTGAGGTCCGTACCCTGCAAGCCTTCCCAAGCTGGGCACTGCCCGCCTCCCACATCACACCTCCTGCTCTCTGAAGGCCTCGAACATGCAGTCTCTCTCCAAGGGAGCTGGTGCTGCCTGGCAGACTCTCACCCTCCCTCTCCATCCTGTGTGTGGCAGAGCTAAAGCCACTCCCTGAGGGGAATGGCCCCTACCGGGGTGAATCCCCAAGTCATATGCTCTCACTCCTCCCCATATACACTACTAGAACCCCTGGCCTAGCAGACTCTTCCCGGTTTATATACTTTTACTCATGACAGAGCTCGTGCATGCAAGAGCGGGGTGGGGGGGTGGCAAGAGGATCTGGTCACACCGCCATTCCCTTCCTCCTGCCCTCCAGCGTGTCAGAATCTCATGGCACATGCTGCACACTGACCAGGCCCGAGATTCGAACCTGTGGTCAGCCATGGAGTTTCCAGCAATGCAGTCGAGTGTGCGGAGGACAGTGCCACCAGGTGGGCCTGCTTTTCTTGTTGGTGTGCCTGTTCCATGTCTCCTCCTGTCCTAACTGTACTCCGAGTTCATAGCATCGTACCTTTCAGAGAGCAGGTACCTAATAAGTGGGGGAACTGATGAACTAAGAAATAGATGAGCTAGGAAAACTAAGCACAGCCCAGATTCACCTGCCACAGGGACCACGTCTGTCACCAACAGAGCACAAATTCCCCTGGGAAAAGCGTCTCGCACATGCCACGTTAGCCCACACCAGCAAGAGAACCAGTGGGCCTTTTCCTACCAAGGTATGCTTCTTCATGAATAGTCTACGTTATTTTCACTTTTTTAACGTTTTTCATTTTCAAAGTTAAAATAACACAGAACCCTGAAAAAATACTTCCCTGAGAAAACAATCATGCTTGCAGTCACCTAACATTAGTTAAAAGGTATAGAAATCTAGTTATGATAATGAATACATGCTTCTAAAATGAAAACAGTAATCAAATCTTGGAATAATTATCTCTGCATTTTTCTTGATGGATAATCATAGTTTAAAAAAAAAAAAAGAAAGAAAAACTCCAAACACAGTAAAGGTAAATTATTATTGGCTTAAGAACACCTTTAAGAGCTGTACTATCATGTGCTCTAAGGCCAGAAGGAGACTTTGAGTCAGAACAGAAGTCCCTGGGTTCCTCCAGAGCCAGCGCACACCCAGGCCCAGCGCCCTCTGCTCGGGCACCGTGCTAGGCTCCCGCACAACAGTGAGCAGGGAATGTCTGCCACGCGGGGTGGCCAGCCAGAGGCGGGGGTTTAATTAATCTCTCTGGGCTTTAGTTTCTTAATCTGTAAAATGAGAAAGTTCAACTAGCACTCTGAGTCCCTGGTGCTCTAAATATCCAAATATTCTCTAATGATTATGAAATGAATTTCCGTTTGATAGGACCACTAGGATTTCCTGTTCCTATTGATTATTTTTATCACATGGTTGCGATTTCACCTAAAATTTGTAATGTACTGATAAAGGCAAAATACAGACCAGCAGAAATCTTGTTTTCAGTTATTCTCCCAGCTCCTCACGCCCACGGTCAACAGCTAGGACTTCGGCCACGAATGCAAACTGAGTGATAGCTAAACTGAAAGAAACCATTCCATCTTCATATTTTTTGTACAAAAACTAAGTAATCACTTCCTCCCAATTTCTTTCATATTTTAATAATGTCAGTCATCTTTGACTACCAGGGATGTTTTCAGAAGACTAAAAACGTTTCTAGAAAAGGATAAAAACTTTATCTCCCAAATGAGTGAAAAAAAAAACAAGTTTCAGAAACCTGTTTAGAAGAAAGCTCACTCTGAATTTCTAATGACATTTTATTTTTTTAAAAAGGTATTTTTAAAGATACACGGACACGTGCACGCAGATACCCGGGTTCCTGGTCCGCCTTCCCAGAGCACCCTCTGCCCACTGACGTGCTGGCTCTGTAGAAACCCCTTGACTACTAAACGCCAGTCACCTCCTTATAAAGCCACACTGTCAGAGCCAGTTTTTGTTGCTCAGCCCTGACTAAGCGTTTTTGTGCTTGCAAAGCCTTCTCTGAACATCTCTGCGTGTAAGATGGCCATGGTGTCTGCTATCAGCCCCAAAACGCTACCCATCCGGGTGCCGGAGGAGGGAAAGTAGCCATGACTTCCAAAGTGCCTCTTACAGTCAACCTGCGTCCTTGGTCGCCCTGGACATCGCTCTCCTCCTAGAGGGTCAACTTCCTGAAGGAGAGCGCCACCTCATTTCTCCCACGTGGAAGTCTGGCCAAAGTGTGCAGAGGCACAGGGACTAAGTGGCGAGGGCAGCACACGAGCTTCCTCGCAGGGAGTGAAGTGCTCTGACCCCAGGTTGAGAGCACCCCCCAAAACAAGGTACTGACAAGGGCCCTGGGAGCTACACGGCAGACACACGGACGCGTGTACAGTGTGCTCCCTCACAGACACAACGTTCTTGTTCTTCTGAAACTCAATCGCTCAAAAACTATAAGGGGTCTTCAGTATAACCGCCATAAAACTCAGGGAATGGCTTTGCACCGGCAGGGGAATAGCAGCGTGTTCTCGTTCTAACATCGCCTGGCCCTCTCGGTACTCACTCCAGCCATGAAAACGGGGCTAACCAGGGTGCCGCTCATTACGAAGAAAGTTTGGGGAATGTTCTCAGAAGATAAACCGATTCGAGCTAGACCAAGGGCAGGTGAGTCTATGAATGTACTAATTAAAACTAAGCTGAACCATACATAATTTAACTTTCATATTTCCAACCCCCAAAAGTGCTATTTTTTCCCTTGAATGAGGACAGTTATGTTGGAGTTTTAAACAATCACCTATAAAACCACTGTATAATTTCTCTGTTCTGCCTTCCATGTGAAGACATAGAGAAGAAAGTAGTTTTTTGAAAACTTAAAAATAAATCCATTGACTAAGATAATATTACTAGAGATTAGAATTCACATGCTAGTATTTATTATTATTATTATTCATTTCTTACCTAGAAACTCATTGAATCTTGAAAGCATAAGCCTAGGATAGAATTCACCAAGTTTTCATTTAGTGACGTGCACAGAGTGAGAAAAAAAAATAGAAAATACCTAGAGAATATAAATAATAAAACCCACAGTGCTGGAAAACAATCCCAATTCTTTGAGTGTCATGCTGAGGAAATTCACCTGTTACAATCCTGATAAAAACCCATTCTGTCCCTGTTTCAGCAGATGACCAAAAAGGGAAGAATGCCACATTTTTCACTATTGGGTAAAAATAAGAAAATGTGGCTCAGGAAATTTGCTCAAGTCCTTCTCTATTTCCAGATGCTCATTGTAATTTCTAACTTTTTTCTACAGTACAGGGTTTTTTGGGAAAAAAATAAACTTTTCACGAGCAAACTGCAAGACATAAAATGTCTCCTACTTATCACCTCGGAAGGCAAACGGAGCCCTACTCCGTGCCCCAAGCATCCAGCTCTCAGCCTCTTTATCATCATCGTCAATGAATGGGCCCCAGTCAAATGTAAGCTGCCATTTTAGGGTAAAGACTGGAGGGCTTCTGTTGTGCAACAGCGAGACAAAAACACCGAGCGACAGATGTACTCCGGGGGCTGGGAGGCTCCGACTTCATAAAATCACCGCTCAAGTTATTTCTGAAATAGGCATTACCTAGTGCTTAGCCTTTGCTGCGATCTAAATGCAATTATACCTGGGAGAATTCAGGTACCCAGGCTGCTGGGTCACAGCCACTAGCTCTTTTTTCTTTTTTCTTTTTCTTTTTCTTTTTTTTCTTTTTAGGTGCGGTCAGACCCTAGCCTCTTTTTCTTTTTTTTTTTTTTTTTTTTTTTTTTTTTTTTTTTTTTTTTTTTTTTTTTTTTTTGGTCAGCGTTAGAACAGACCTGTAAGAAAATAAGAGACATATTTTTTTCCCACTTGATTATTATATGTAATAACTACCCTCCCTACCTGAGAGAGAATCGAGGGGAAATAACACCCAACCCCCTAGAAAGGTATCACACATCGCCAAGGACGGCTTAAATCAAATTTCTTACAAAATAAAGATCAGGCCTTTGCAGAATCCTTTAAAAATAAATTTGGATATTTAATGTATTCCAGAAACCAAGCCGAGAGAATAGACACATTTCGCGATAAGTTATTTAAATCGATTGCTAGATAATATACGAGGGGAACTGAAAAGTATACTTAGCAAGTGGAGAGCTGGATAGTGTATCTAATTCTAGCAATTCAAAAGGAAACTCTCCATGTGGGTTGCTACTTTTCTTTTGTCCATTGTCTGTTCAGAAGAGGGGGGGAAAACTAGTTTAAAACCGAGGCGTGAACAGTCTCGAAAAGTGACCTCCGGGAAAAGCGTCCAACCCTTCGCAGGAGCACTCCCCGCGCCGCCCGCTGCACGGGGGCGCTCACAAAGCGGGCGGCCGGCCGGGAGTTTGGGGTGCGCTCCCACGGCGCGGGGCTCCTCGAGGCAGAGCCATCCGCAGAAAGGCGGCTCGGTAATGATGGCTGCTCGGGGCCGGCAGCTCCTTCCCCGGAGC
>NW_006159926.1:438964-455092 GCF_000334495.1 Tupaia belangeri chinensis | reverse complement strand
GCCTTCGGTGCCGGGCTCCTCCGAGCGCTCGGCCGCGGCGTCGCAGCGCCCGGGTCGCGGGCTGGAGACGGGGCGGGGTTCCAACGCGGCGCGGACGGCGGCGGCCGGAGGTGTGGGATAGCCCTTCTGTAATTATCCTTCAACTTGAAATTATTTCCCCACGTGAAATTATTTAGAATGGAAACGTTTCATTCCGGATAGATTCGTTCCTGCTTGTCTCCATTGCCTTTCCAGCCTCCTCGGAGACAGGACAGCCGGCTCCACCAGTAAATCACAAAGTTTAAGGAGATGGCGTTGATGTTGTTGAATTTGTTTATCTTGCCCCAAAAAGAGAAGACAGCGCTATGGCTATGAAACAAAGAAGTAAGATGTGCACCCGTTCTTGACGTGTCAGGACTAGAATGTTTTCATCACTTTGGCCAAAGTGGCACTTTAGTGTGATCTTCTAGCCTTCAATTTCCAAGCCTCTTATTCATGCCTCTTCCCTGTTCAAAATGAATATTAAACGTGAAGAAGACAACTCTTACTAATTTTACCTTTAGGAGATAAATTTACAAACATGAATCGCCTATATGCAAAATACTAAGCAATGATCATTTTAAACTGTCAATTGTAAATTTAACTGGCTTTTATTCACTTAAAGATTGCATTTATTTTTAAGTCAAGGAAGGACCTTATAGGAACTAAACATTGTCCTATGATTAAGTACAAAGTAGAGAGACTTGTTATCACTCAATGGAGACAATTATAAAACTATGCAAAATGTACTGATATTCTCACGCACTTTTTGAGGATTACTTTAAGCCTGTAATCACTATTTTTCTGTTTGGATAAAAGATTAGTCAAAGCTATTTCATTATGTAACTAACTACTGCAACTTTGTAACTAAGTTTGATTATCCTAGACTTACCACATTTATTTACTAGTATTAGCAATAATTTCACAAGTATTTGTTACATTATATTGTGATGTATTGAAATGCACTGCTTTTTATTTTCCTCCACCATGTATTTGAGTTGTGTTTCAAAAGATATACACATTTTAATCAAGGTGTTTACAGATAGTCAGCAAAAGGAAGATTGATACACAGAAAGAATTGACACTGAAAATGTCAAAAAAAAAAACCTAAAATCAACTACCTTTTTTATAGCCTTATATCATGAACCAAGAATCATGAATTAGGCTTCCATTTCCATTAAGTTTGCATCTCTCAGTGAAACTGTATAGGGAGGTTGCTTTGGGATGTGTGTGTGAGAAAAAGAATAGCCAAGAACAGGATACAGTGTCTTTAAAAAACATCATCAGAACATGACTATATTAGATTACATATAAAAAATGGTAACAGGGTGGCGTAATAGAAATCTTTATTTTTTACAATAGGTATACCCTAGCTCAATCTCAGAAGTGCATATTTCAGGACAATTTACAAGCTGAAAAATATGACATCTACCTAGAGTGAAATTATGATGTGACAGATAACTTGAGATCTACAAAGATCTATAACTAGGAGGAAGTCTCCTCCCCCACGCCCTCGTATATTTAACTAGAAAGATCGGAAACTTCCTTTTGAAATATACCAGAATTAACAACATAGTACAGCCAGCATGTGACATAAACACAGCCCTGAAGCCTCTCAGTGACTTACTCTCCCTCCTCCTGCTCACTGTTCTAAGCCATCATAAAGAAGGCTCTAAGTTTTTAGTCGTACTGGTGTCGAACTTAAGGGCCCTGGAAACAAACCCTCAGGGGCCAGGAGCAAACCCGTAGGTAGAGCTGGCCCACCTAAGTCACAGCTCCCAGAAGCCGGAATGTGCCTCTCCATTTGCTTCACTATTGAAGTTTTCCCAGAGAGAATAATTTGAATTCACAAGCGTTCCCTTTAAGTATGCAAATATCTTAAGGCGAGATAAGGGACTCCTGGTCATTCACAGATGAGTGTAAATTAGTTCAATGGGTTGCTTTCCTCTCAACACTTATCTGAGACTAACCAATTTAGAGACGCAGTCATTCCTTCAACCTCCAGTGCTTAAGAGGTCCCAGGCCTGCTTCTAGGCACCAGACAGAGTCGTGAACAAAACAGCCCTTTTGCCCTCATGGAGTTCACCATCTAGTGAACTGACATTTCGATTCAGTGATAAAAGATGATGGTAATTTTGAAATCTGAGCTCTTAAGGACTAGGATGGGCCAAATTGTAGCCAGAAGGCCACGGAAAGGTACTAGAGACCTGGAAGGCGGGGCATTAACAGATGGAATGAACAATTGAGGACACCTCCAAAGATAACATGACCTATGGCAAAAAGATCTTCTAGACCCATGGAATGAATGGAAACATTTTTCCCCAACAATTCCAACTGCTGCTAACTGACCTATAGTTCCACTGCGTTACTGTCTTTGTTTTTGTTGTGGTGGCGGTGGTAGTTTTTTTTTTTTAGAGGTTTTTGCCCTAGGACGCTTGTGCTCCAGGGAGCGACAGAGACAGTGAGAGGGAAAGTGAGAAATCACCCCCCAGGGGGAATGGCCATGCCCAATCCCTTCTCCTCCATTCTCCTCTCAGGATCTTGGGCATGCACACACACACCCAGTATGTTTCAATCTACCAGGTCTGGGACTCAAACCGTGGTCAGCCATGTGGGAGTCCAGCCATGTAACCGCTACAGCATCTGGTAGCCCCTCCCCTCCAGTACATTAACTGTTAAGAAAAGTAAATGTGTTTGGAAAACAAGTCTATATTGTATCAATCTATAATAATTCGGTAGTGGGGAGAAAATGGAGAGGAAAGTTTGCATCTCCAAAGTGACTGGAAAACACCCCAACTTCACAAACATCTAGTACAACCCAAGCCCAGGGGCCAGCAGGTGATGTAGAGGTTAAGGCACTGGATTCCACGTGGCCGAGGGCAACTCAAGTCTCAGATCTGGATGCTGGAGAATCATGCAAGGCACAAGTGCTTGCCTGAAATCCCTGGAGACTGGAGGAGACAGCACTGCAGTGTGCCCATCCCCCACAGGGGCTGATTTCTCTCTGCCTCCCACCCCCTCTCTGGCGACCACATGCACCTTATAACAAACACCAAAACAGCTCGAGCCCTATCATCTGCTCTTCCGAATGTTGTGAGCTTACGTTATATAAATTAGACTCCTTCCAGTGTCAAAGACATACCTTGATGCACTTTTTAACTCTATTTAAAAAGTGTATTTAGAACCAATTTGCAAGTTCTAAAAATAACTCTTTAATAAACCAAATGTGAATTTAGCAGGCATTATAAATAGCAGAGTGTAATTTTATGTATGCATTTGCAGTTTTCAAAGTAAATATTCTATAAACTTTTCATTTTAATAGCTAGAAATTTTTTTACTTCTTTTTTTTTTTTTGGAGAGGTTTTCTCTATAGGGCGCGTGCGCTCGCCAGACAGACAGAGAGAGACATAGAGACAGAAAACGAGAAATCACCCCCCAGGGGGGATGGTCACGCCGCAATCCCTTCTCCTCCATTCTCCTCTCGGGATCTTGGGCACACACGCACATGCGCCCAGCGTGAGTTTTAAGCCACCAGGTCCGGGACTTGAACCGCGATCAACTATGTGGGAGTCCAGCGACATAGCCATTATGCTAACTGCTGGTTCCCTATAGCTAGACATTTTATAAATGGACAGTGTGGACATTTTGAGCTTGCTAAAACCCTCAAACACATTGCAGTTCGAGTCCTGGATCCAGCAACTTAAACTCACGCAGGGCACGCATGTTTGCATACCCAAAATCCCAAGAGGAAAATGAAGAAGAAAGGGTTGCTACATGGCCATTCTCTCTGGGGGCGGGGGGGGGGGGAGTGATTTCTTGCTTTCTGTCTCTCTGGCAAGCACACACACCATATAGCAAAAAAAAAAAAAAAAAAATCTTTCTAAAAAAACTTGAAACTTCTCCAAAGATATAAATAAACAGCTTTCTTTAGTGTCATGGCTTTTCTTCTCACTACACACTGTATTATCTTATCATTTATGAAAATTACATCCAAATGGCTCTGGCTAGCTCTGAACAATATATTTTGCCTGAAATTATGCAGTTTACTGCCATTAAAGATCTATAGGCCCAGGGGCCAGCAGGTGGCATGGTGGTTAAGGCAATGGACTCCCAAATGGCTAACCACAATTCAAGTCCTGGACATGGCAGCTTAAAAATCACACCAGGCACATACACATGCATGCCCAAAGTCCCAGGAGGAGAATGAGGAAAAGGGATTGCTGTGATGGCCATTCCCCCTGGGGACTGATTTCTCACTTTCCCTTTCTCTGTCTGTCTCTGGCAAGTGCACACACTGTATGGCAAAAGCAAAAACAAACAAACAAACAAACAAAAGGAAATGAAAGAAATAAATATCTAGGGCAGCTCAGTGGCACAGCAGTAGCGCTCTGCAATTCTGGGAACCACGTGGAAGATCAGGGGTTGGTGCCTGGATGGGCCTGTCCCCTCCAGAGTGAACACGCCCGTGATTCTGGCTGGCTGAGAAAGGCATAAGCCCCTGTTACACATGCTTCTCCCTCCCCCAATTAAATAAAAGTGTAGTCTAAAATTGGAGATTTCCACGTGGTACTGTCTTTTTACTTATGAGCTATACAGCTTTACAGTTACCGTTTAGTCACTCTTTTTTAAATTTTATTTATTCACTCACTTATTTTAATTCGACTAGAGAGAGACTGAGAGAGAGTGAGAGAAAGTGAGAAAGCAAGCTACCAGGTCCAGGACTCAAACCAGGGTCAGCCATGTGGGCATGTCCAACGCCTTAACCATAACGTCACCTGCTGGTCCCCCATTAGTCACTCCTATGCAGATTAAGAGGCTTTAGTTCCTCTGCATAAAGACTTAGTTCTTTGTGGGTTTGTTCACCCAGGTTTTTAAGGTAATAGCACGTGTATGAATTGGTTATGTTAATTTTCCAAAGATTATTTTTGTAAATTATATATAGGATACCCTCCTGTACTTCTTCATCTAACGAGTATATGTGTTGCAGAACTTTTTAGCAATTAACCCATAGTCTTGCTTAGGTATCCTGATAGTACTGGTTTAAAAATCACTAGATAAAAACCCAGCCAGTGGCATGGTGGTTAAGGCAGTTGCATCCTACATGACTGACTATGTTGAGTTCCAGACCCTGTGGCTTAAAAAACTGCAGTAGGCACATGTGCATGTGTGCCCAGATCCCAGAGGGAGAAATGGAGGGGAAGAAACCACAGTGTGACCATTCCCTATAGGGGTTCTTCTCTCTCGTTCTCTCACTCTCGCTCTCTCTCTCTCTCTCCTTTCTTCTTCTGGTGGTGCAAGCAAAATAATTTTTTAATTCCCTTTTCATCCCCATTCACCTGGAATACTGTTAGGAGCGTTGGCTGGCAACTACCCAGGTTGGTAAGGTCAAGACAGAAGTGAGAAGAAAGCCAGTAGGGCTAGAATTAGGCCATTGCTAGCTCCCCAAGACGGTACGTTTGCTAAGTTTGAGCCATTCTGTGCGCAAAGTTTATTGAATGCCAACAGTGTGCCAGTCTCTATATTAGCACCAGGGTCATGTTAAGGTCCCTTGTCCTCAAGGAGCTTGTGGTTGGTGGCAGCATAAAGAAGAAAGTGGTTTTGCTAGTCGGGACTGAGAGCAGACTTCCTAGGAGATGCAGCTTTGTGCTGGGCCTGGAGTAGGGATAAGAACGTATCAGAGCATGGGGGAGAGGGACTCCCAGCAGAGGACTTAGAGGTCCGCGATCCCAAAGCCCAGTGGGTTCCGATTCCTACAGGTGGTTCCCTCAGGAGTGGAATGTGAGGTCAGGCCCGTCTTCCTCCACCATCCCAAAGATGCACATCTCCACCAACACGTGCTCACGGAATTATAATTCACTCTTGCCAGGCCTGCCTGCGCGTGAGCTACTTGGGGGCAATCGCTGTGCCTTGTCTTGCACTATCTCCAGTCAGCCCAGGGGGTTCCACATACAGGGTGCTCAAGATGGGGAGGCACCAGGGACTGGAACAGCAGGGCCGGGAGAGCTTTGGCCTCCCCAAAGGTCAAGGACAGTCGTTGAAGAGTCCTCAGCAAGATGGTGCCACGTCTGACCTGTACGTGGAAAGATCTCTCCACGAGGATAAAGCGGGTGGGAAAAAAGACCTGGAGCAGCGAGAAGAGCGAGCAGGACTTCCTAAGACAAGAAAACGGGAGACGAAAGTTGGCAACTGCCAACTTCTCTGGACTGCCCAGACTCAAGGCGATACTAAATGCTTGTCACGTCGGTGTCATGCATGGGGGGAGAAGACAGCCGTGAAGAACCACTCCGCCCTGTGGTGGAGGAGGGCAGTGCTCTGTCTGGCGGCTGCAGTGCAGGGCAGTGAGGAGGCGGTGGTTTCAAAGGGACACTGGACACCAGGACTGAGCCCCTCCACTCTTCATCTCTTCTCCCCTTAGTCTCCACATCTTAGTGCCACCAAACTTACCCTACGTGACATTGGGCAGTCCCCTCGACCTCTCGGTGTCTCCATTGTTAGTCTAATGCATGGAAGTTTGTAGTACTATTTGAGCTAATTATGAGATACTTTTACAAAATATTTAAATCGGAAGATACAGTGTACGATCCTTTTTCTTTTGAAAGCTTATCTATTTATTTCTTTCATGAGCAAGAGAGGCAGAGAGAAAGATCGTGGATGCCACTGCCCACCCCCAGCCTTGCCCAGCTCTGAATCATGAATACACACGTGCTCAACATACTCAGGGAGGTCTCTGGACTTGAACCGGGAACCTCTCCATGTGGGTCAGTCTCAGAGAGCTTCACGTTTTACTACTGTGCCCCCATCTGGCTCTGCAATGTTTTTTTTTTTTTTAAGTTGTATTTATTTTATTCATGATAGAGAATGGGAAAGAGAAGCACCCAGGTGTTTTAGGCTGACCAGGCCGGGGATCCGAACTGTGGTTGGTCACATGGGTTTCAGCACTGCAGTGCAGTAGGTTTCTGACTACACCACGGCGGCGGGGTCCTCTCCCTCCAATAGTTACTGGGCACTTGCATTCATCACACACTATGCTGGGTGCTGCGACAAAACGTGATGCACACCCGGCCCTGGAGGGAGCCCTGGGAATGGGTTGAGTGGCAGACATTTGAGGTGTCATTCCAATTACAATGCGTACATCGTGGTATTTCCAGGTACGGTGAGAGCTCTGACAAGACAACGAATTCTGCTTCTGCCCAGAGAGGCAGAGAGGAGGCCTCACAGAGGATGTGACATTCAATCTGAGCCTTTCTGGAGTTTGCAGATGGCAGAAGGTGGGGAGGCCCACCAGGCAGGAAAACCGGCCGACGCGTGCATGGGACAGATGGCTAGTGTCGGCGCTGCGAGTAATTTGGCTCTGCCGGAGCACAGCGTACATAGGGAAGGAAGTGAGGGTGGAAATAAAGGCTGGGTCCAGGTCAGGAAGGGTTTTGTAGCATATTAAGACATTTGTACCTTAGCTCAAAGGTCATGAAGAGTCATGAAAAAAGGCAAGAAAATGATCCGGACACATAGGGATGTGCTGGCGGCGTGGACGAAGTGTCAGAGCGGGCTGAGGGCAAGCAGACATCAATGACGGCAGGAAATGACGGGAGGACGAGGCCCTCACCCAGGGCGGCACTTGAGGTGGTGGGAGACAGCGAGGAGCTGATGGGAGAGCTTGTCTCCTTTATTTATGATGTGCGAGAGAGGGAGCACCCTCCCCAGGGTCTGGCCACACTGCAGTCTCTCCCAGCCCTCCTGCCCACTGGCTTTTGGGCACGAACCTGCAAACCCAGCAAGCTTCAAGCTGAACAAGATGGAGACTCAAAGCACGGCCGCCGTGTGGGTCCAGCTTCTCTCGAGCAGCATGTTACTGACCCATCTGGAAGGATTTGGTGGGTGGCTGGTGGGTAGGGAATGAAAGGGGCAGGAGGAGATCCATTAAGGTTTCTACCTTGACGGACTGGAAAAGTAGCTGTGTCACTAACCAAGATGAGGAATGAAGGGTAGAGCAGGGTGTGGGAGAACACCGGGCTTGGGGGAGGGAATGCAGGTCGTGTGTGGAATATTCAAATACGGGTGCCCATCAAGAAGAGACGGGGCTTGGGGTCAGCAGGTGGCGTGGTGGTTAGGGGCGCTGGACTCCCATATGGTCGACCATGGTTCAAGTCCCGGACCTGGTGGCTTGCTTTCTCACTTTCTCTCTCTCTTGCTCTGTCCCTCTCTGGTCAAAATGAAATAAAATAAGTGAGCAAATAAATAAAGTTAAATAAAATATTTAAAAAAAAAAAAAGAAAGAAGAGATGGGAACTGAGAAACTGGCCGGGTCTCCAGAGGTAGTGCAAGAATTATAAGATATGACTGGGACTTAAATCCATTGGGATAGATGTGGGGAAAAGCACGTAACGGGAAGGGACATGTTTTCAGTTATCTATTTTTAAATTAAAACTTATTTTAGAGATGAGGCCAGCAGGTAGCATGGTGGTTAAGGGTGCTGGACTCCCATATGGCCGACTGTGGTTCGAGTCCTGGACCTGGAGGCTTGCTTTCTCACTCTCTCTCTCTCTCATTCTGTTCCTCTCTGGTCAAATATAAATAAATAAATAAAGTTAAGTAAAATAATTCTTTTTTAAAAAAGTATTTTAGAGAGATTTTGCTATAGGGCATGTGTGCTCACCAGAAAGACAGAGAGACAGAAAGCAAAATGTCACCCCCAGGGGGATTGGCCACACCACAATCCCTCTGCTTCCGTTCTCCTCTTGGGATTTTGAGATGCAAGCACACGAGCCCAGTGTGAGTTTTAAGCTGTGGAATCTAGGACTCGAACCATGGTCAACTACATGGGAATCCAGCAGCGTAACCATTTTGCTGACTGCTGTCTCCCCATTTTTTTTAAACGTTGCTATAGGACCACGTGCACACATGAGAGAGAGAGAGAGAGAACGTGAGAGATCACCCCCCAGGGAAGAGGGCCATGCTGCATTCGCTTCCTCCGTACTCTCAGGATTTGGGCACGCACACATGCCTGGCATGATTTTCAAGCTGTCGGTGATGTGGGATCACCTCCAGCTTAGGTCCAGTGCCTTAGCCTCCACGCTACCCGCTGGCCCCTTTAGTTACCTATCACAGTGTATCGAACCACGCCCACACTTGGCAGTCTCCAGAGGCGGTCCCAAGAAGACGAGCCCCAGTGCACACGCGCTGATCAGGCCTCTGCTTGCCGCCATTCGTAGTTCTGTTGACCAAAGCAAGGCCACGTGGAGAGGCACGGGAAACGCGTGGAGGTGTGGTCACGGGGAGATGTGAGTATCCGCCTAACACGTGCGAGGCCAGCTCCACAGCCTGGTGGGTACGACAGCCAGATCCCACATGCCTACTGCCTGTTTCAAGCTCCAGACCCTGTGGCCTGAGAAACATGCTAGGCACATGTGTGTACATGTGCCCAAAACCCTGAAAGGAGGGAGAAATGGTGAAGGGATCTCAGCCTGGGGGTTGCTTTCTTCTCTGGGTTGAATGCACATACCCTCTAGCAAAAATACAAACTAAAAACACATGGAAAGAGATAGGAAGAAAAAAAAAAGCGGGGGGAGATATCAACAGCAACGCCATGGAAGAAAAGTCACAAAGATCAATCTGAAAGGAAAAATAAGAAACGGAGATAGAAGTTTCTAGAAGGGAAGGGGCAACAGTGCCTAAGGTCACATGTAAATCAGGTAAGGATGAGATGAAAAGCCTTTGTTGGATTTGGTCATTGTTTTTCTGTTAAATAATTATTTATTAATTTTATTTATTCATTCATTTATTTGAATTTGACCAGAGAGAGACACAGAGAGAGAGAGAGGGAAAGTGAGAAAGCAACCCACCAGGCCCCGGACTTAAACTGTGGCTGGCCGTGTGAAAGTGTCCAGCACCTTAATCACCATGCCACCTGCTGGCCAAGGACTTGGTCATTGTCTGCCTCCTTGGTTTCAAGTGTTAAGGGCAGACGCTTGATTGCAGAGGGGTGAGAAGTTATGGGAGTTGAGAGTGTGTAGGCTATTGGTGTAGACTCCCAATTCTTTCATTCATTCAGTTATTTGAGCGATATCTTTTGCGATATGGTGCATTCACTCATCAGAGAGACAGAGAGACAGAAAGCAAGAAATCACCCCCTGGGCGGAGGGCTGGCAAGATCACAATCTCTTCTCCTCTCAGGATTGTGGGCACACACATACACGTGCCTGGCATGATTTTCAAGCCGAGTCCCGGACTCAAACTACGGTCAACCATATTGGAGTTTATAGCACCTTAACCACTATGCCACCTGCTGGCACCCAGGCTCTTTTATTAGAACCTTGATTTTGAATGAAGCGCAATGGCTCAAACTATGGTCAACCATATTGGAGTTTATAGCACTTAACCACTATGCCACCTGCTGGCACCCAGGTTCTTTTATTAGAACCTTGATTTTGAATGAAGCGCAATGGGGTAATGTCTAGAAAGGACTCACATTCAAAAGAGCATAGCAGGGGTTTTTTTTCTTTCTTTTATTGTCGGAGAGCACATGCGCACGTCAGGGAGCAATGGAGAGAGAGAGAGAATGAGAAAGCACTCCTCGCAGGAGCACGGTCTCGCCGTGATCCCTTTTCTTCCATTTCCCTGTTCTGTCAGTGTTTGGGGCATGCATGCACACATAGCATGTTTTTTCAAGCCACTGGGGCCAGGATTTGAACCGCAGTTGACCATGTGGGATCCTGCTTCTTTAACCACTAGGCTGTGGGACTGGCCCCAAAGAGGGTAGTAGTTTTATATTTTTGTGTTCTTGTGGGTGATAAGCGTTCTTTTAGAGTAAGCATTGGAGCAAGGCAGGAAGGAAGGATTGGAGAGGAGGGGTCTAAGCCCAGGACTGACGGGAGCCTTGATACTTGTTTTCTGAAACCAAAGAGAGATGGTGAAAATGGCAGTAAGTGCATAGCTTAGGGTGGTGAGAGAAGATGTAAGTTAAATTTGTTTATGACAGCGTTATTTCTCTTGTTAATCCAGTGTTTAATCACCTGAAATGCTCATGGATGACCAGGAGGCACAGGGAAGTGTTCAAGTTTTGGAATAACCACAATGGGGAAGAAAGAAGTTGCAAAAGGACGCTAGGGCTGATATGCCACAGCAGAGTAAAACCTATGGACAATTTAGCACACGCTTGTCTAAGGTTTATCCGTGGGGCACATGAACTCGCCAGAGAGAAACAGGGACAGAAGGTGAAAAAGAACCCCCTAGGGGGGATGGCCATGCCTCAGTCCCTTCTCCTCCAGGCTCCTCTTAAGGTTTTGGGCACCCCGCCACACACACACACCCAGGTGTCTGGAATGATTTGCAAGCTGTCAGATCTAGGACTTGAACTGAAGTCAGCCCTGTGGGAATCCAGTGCTTTAACCACTATACCTTCTGCGGGCCCCAATACATATATTATAAAAACTAATGGAGCTAGTATCACATGTGCACAACATGCAATATTCAATGTTGAAGAAGATGAATATTTGTATCGCCTTGATTTGATTATTATAACTGGGTGTGCTTTAAGAAGGCATACTGGGGCTGCCAGTGGCATAATGGTTACTTCACTGGACTCCCACGTGGTCAACCATGGTTCAAGTCTCAGATCCAGTGACTTGAAACTCGTACAGGGTGTATATGCATACAAGCCCCAAATCCCAAGAAGATAACAGAGAAGAGATTGCAGCATGGCCATCCCCTTTGAGGGGTGAGTTTTTGCTTTCTGTCTCTCTTAATCTCTCTGGTGAGCATACATGCCCTGTAGGGATTTTTTTATAACAAGAGTCAGGCTGTACTCCATGAAGATGTATTTATCAAATACATGTGAACCAGGAATCATAATTTAAAATTAAATAAGTAAATAAATAAATAAGATAAAAAAGAAGTTACAGGGAAAAAAAAAAAAAAAGACTCCTTGAGTCCTGACCTGAGATTGTAGCTACACCAAACTGCCATGCAGTTAAGTGTGGTTTGGCCCCTGGGGAGAAGGCAGATACACAGTGAATTGCCAGGTGTACCCTGGAGAGTCATTCCCTCCTTCAGAGACCCAGAGGAATTGCTGGCCACATAGCCAGTGCTAGGAGAGAGGCCCTGGGGGCCAGGCAAGATCCTCTGAGTCATTACCTAGAGCCACAAAGTAGTTAAAATAGTCCCCCATCCTTTGGTCAATGTGTAAATACGGAAGATGCGTTGTATTTTGTCCATGAGGTAGAGATTCCTATTCATCCCAAATCTTTTTGGGAAGCAAAAGTGTTAGTAACAACAAATAAATCATTGAGCATGTCTCCTCTTCCTTCTGTTGCATTAAATCCCTGATGGCTTGTTGGCCCATCTGGATGGATTATGGCCAGTGTTAATTAGGCCAAAGATTCAGGACTGTTTTCGCCCTCGTGAGCCCGGGAGTGCAATGTCACAGTGAGACATAGTGACATCATGGCAAGTTCTTGGATAACTCTAGGTCAAACTCAGGGCTGTACTTTGTTATGAACAATCAGAATAGGTCAGAATTCAAGGTTGCCTAAATTCAGACCTCCCCCATTAGATCCCAGGATACTCACACATTTCGCTCTGGTTTAAATATTCGCCAGTTACTTTGGCTAGTGGATGATAGATACCCCCGCCCTCTTCCTCCTTGGTAAACTATTCACAGTAGATAGAATACCGGGTTGGGGTTTGCAGACATGAACATAGGCTGTATTTCTCTTATTTTCTTTAAGTGTTTTTGTTTTTGTTTGTTTGTTTTCTATCCTATAGGGCACATGTACTCACTCAAGAGATCTGGGGAGGGAGTGATAAGTCTCCCCTTAGGGGAGATGGCTACTTCGAAATCCCCTCTCCTTTGTTCTCCTCTTGAGATTTTGGTCATGCACGCAAGGCGCCTGGTAAGTTTCTTGATCTGCCATGTCCAGGACCTAACCCACGCATTCAGCCATGTAGGAACCAGCCGCCTTAACCACTGGCTGGCTTGCAGACATGAATATACAACCCTCATTTTACAGAAGAGGAATCTAAGGCTCAGTGAGATTGTCTAAGGTCACCCTGCTGGGAATGACAAAGTTGGGAGCCAAACCCAAGTCTTTGTTGAAATATTTTTAAAAGTTTATTTATTCATTTCTTCTTTGAGAGAGACAGAGAGACAGGTATCCCCAACAATCTTCATGCCTTGGTCTACCTCTGCCTTCCCAGCCATCTGGGATCACAAGAACATACAAACCCACATACCCAGTCCACTCAGGCTGTTGCTGGGATGTGAACCCAGGACCTTTCCCATGTGGGCCCAGTTGTGCTACCACTGTACCACCGCTTGGTCCTCAAACTCTGCTCGTCTAACACCCTGATGAATCTTCTCCCAACAAAATCTAGTACCTGCCAGATGACCGCTTGTCTGCCTCTGATCCATCGTGAACCCTTTACAGCCCATTCTTTATACTTCCTTCTACTTTAAAGGGGAGAAGTGGCACTTGATGGACAAATCTGCACTGTGATTCTCTCAAGATCTTGCCTTTGGCTGTAGCTCTGGATAAGACTGACTTGAGAATTATGCAACCAATTATGATTAATCCCTTCTCTCGGGTAGAAACACTGACTGTTCTCTGCCTAATTGCTCCATGCTGAAATATGGCAGCCACAGGGACCCACGCAGTCAATACATCACTCAGCTTTGTAAGAGACTGGCTCAGTGCCAGCACCTAGCTCCGTGCCTGGCCGACAGGAGGCACTCCACAAATGCTCACGGAGACAACGCAGCAGTTAAGGGGCTGGGGCGCTGGCCTACGGGAAGGCAAATATCATTAAAAAGGATATTCTGTGCTCTTGAATATGAAAGTAGAAACATTCCTAATTTTATCTTAATTTGTATTTTAACATACTTAACTTCCTCCAAAGTAATTACTTTTTAATATGTTTATAATGTGTTTATAATATGATTAAGCTGCTATACTGGGGCTTTTCATTTGAAAAGCAAGCAGGCACATGGACTGGACTGTTTTCGGAGCCCCTCTCTGGAGAGCTCTGGGTGTGGAGTACTGCAGCTGACCTCAGTCCACGTGGCACAGCTTTGTGGAGTCAAAAAAGGCAGAGGCGGACCTGGCCGCAGAGCTGCACCACCCACCCTCCCGCCAGTCCTGCACTGCCAGCCGCCATGGTGGGGCCCTCACAAGCCACGGCCCTTGGGCCACTCCTAAGTCATCTGGGTGTAAAGACGATCCAGGATTTCGCCAACAGCCCGTTCCTCTCAGGAACAGAGCACGGTGCTCTTGGCTGACCCAGCTCACAGAGGGCAGAGCAGTGCTGTGGGCCCAGAGGTGGCCACCCTGAGACCATGGAGCAAGAGGGATGAAATTTGAGGAAGCAATGCCATATTTGAGAGTGTAGCTATCCTTTGTCTCATGCCTTTTATTTTCTGTGATGAAACACAACCTGAAAGACACAATTCAAACCGTGTTTAAGTGTGCGAGTCTGGCATCTTGCACTCCCCCTGAGCTTGTTCATCATCCCAAACAGAGATGGAGGACCCTTTAAGAGATTCCTCGGGAGGTGATTTCTCACTTTCTGTCTCTCTGTCTCTCTCTCTTCCTGGGGAGTGCACGCGCCCTATGGCAAAAACCTCTCAAAAAGAAAAAAAGAAAAGGGGCCAGCAGATGGCATAATGGCTATGTCACTGGGCTCCCATGTAGTCGACCACGGTTCAAGTCCCGGATCTAGTGACTTAAACTCACACTGGGCGCATGTGTGTGTGTGTGCCCAAGATCCCGAGAGGAGAATGGAGAAGAAGGGATTGCAGCGTGGCCATCCCCCCTGGGGGTGATTTCTCGCTTTCTGTCTCTGTCTCTCTCTGTCTTTCTGATGAGCACACACACCCTAAAGGAAAAAAAAAACCAAAAAAACAAAAAACAAACAAAAAAACAAAAAAACCCTCTCCAAAAAAACAGAAAGAAATGCAAGACCTAGAAAAAAAGATATAAACTTTGAATGAAAACGCTGATCCGTTATTGAGGTTCAGATTGTGTCTGAGTCTGCTGGTAGCCAGAGCAGAAAGGAGAACTACACATACTTAGCTTTTACCATGGAAAGAAAGCTGACCTGCCAGCTCTCCCAGCACCAGTTCTTGCTATCAGCAGACTTCATAAGGAAATGTCACCGGAGAATTTGCCTAGGAGACAGTGATGGTGGCACTGCACAGAACGAGTGCAAGCCGGGACAACCCTCAAGGTATCTTGGCTGAGAGTCCTCCAGGAGCAGTCCCGGGTCTACCTGAGCACGGTTCTTGGAAGAGTGGACAGTGCCATGTCTCCTAGGCAGCCCCTGAGTATTCCTTGCAGCCGGGAGTCCCCGTGCTGGTGGGCGTCTGTGTTTGGCTTATAATGTGAGCCAGGGAGCAGGTGGCGTGAGGGCAGCGCCCGGGTGCTGGCATCCTGTATCGCTGGTCTGCTGCAAGTCACATGCTTCAGGAACCAGACAAACAGGCAGAGTGCGGACATCCTATTATAAAAGTCAGGAAAGCTGAGACCAGGGCTTTGCTGGGTGACAGGCAACTTCCCTTCCCTGGGGACAGACCCAGCATTACCCTCCCGGACAGATGCTGTCTCGGTGCAACGCTTGACTCTCCACTACTCAGTGCTAGGAGAGGATGTCAGATGGCTCTAAACTGTTCCAATCAGTTGATTTCCACAGCATGGAAAAAGTATCTCATGCTAGGCCAGCTGGCAGCCTGGAGGTTAAGGCGATGGATCCCATATGGCCGACTGCACGGTTCAAGTCCCAGACCCAGCAGCTTGAAAAACCCACCAGGCCTGTGTGTGTACATGCCCGAAATCCCAAGAGGAGGAAGGAAGAAATGAACGTGGCCATCCTCCCCGGGGGAGCTTTCTCACGGTCCCGCTCTCTCTATCGTCACTCCGCAGTGTACACATGTCCTCAGCAGACAAACTTTTTTTTTTTTTTTTAAGTATCTAATGGTGAGCAATGTGAACTGTGTGGGGGAGGCTGCAAACCTGGGCTGAGACCAGAGTATGCTGAACCAGTCTGAGAGTCTGACTGTCCCACAGGTGACGGGTAGCCATGGAGGGCTGTACATAAGGAAACACATAAAAAGATGCACACGAC
>NW_006159926.1:421963-438933 GCF_000334495.1 Tupaia belangeri chinensis | reverse complement strand
GGAACCATCAAGTAGCAGTGAATGGGGGGACCAAAAAAAAAAAAAAAAGAAGGACACCAGTGGGAGGTTACTGCAATATTTTGAGAGCCTATGCTAGGGACTGAGCGTGAGAATTAAAAGGGGAAGACGCTAAACTCTACAGAAGAAAACTTGGAAGCAGGCTCATGGCCTGATGATTAAGGAAGCTGGATTCCATATGGCCAAACATGGTTTGAATCTTGGCCTTGGGCCCGAAAATATGCTGGCTACATGTGCATGCGTGCCAGAATCCTGACTGAACAGAGAACGGAGGTGGGGTTGGGGCGTGTTCCTGCCCCATTGTGGGGTGCCTTCTCCCTCCCTTTCTCTCTGTCTCTCCAGCTCTCTCTGGTGAGTGCATATCATCTCTGAAAAAAAAAAATTGTTAAATTTTTTTTTAAAAAAAGTAGAATTGTTTGGGCCAACGGGCAGCATAGTGGCTAAGGCCCTGGATTCCACATGGCCAAGTCCGTAATTTGAGTCCCTGGCCCAGCGGCTTAAAAAAACACCAATCATGTGTGCGTCTGTGCCCAAAATCCTGAGAGGAGCTTGGAGAAGGGATTTGTGGTGTGGCCATCCTCTCGGGAAAGGTGACTTCTCACTCCCACATCCCAGCACACATGCTCTATGGCAAAAATCTTAAAAAAAAAGGAAAAAGAAAAGAAGTAAAGAAAGAGAAAGAACTGTCAGGTCGTCGTGCCTATGCGCTGGGGCTGAGGAAAGCGGAGGTGATTCTGAGACTAGCAGTCCAGGTGATTTAAAAGGACAATGCAAGACGGCGGCACTGAGGCCAGGAGCGACAGCGGACCTGGGGAGAGAGGGTGAGTTTGCTCTACGCCCTCGGTGTTGTGATGACAGCAGAACATCCAGGTTAAATGGTCTCTGTTAGCCAAAGAGGAAGCAAGCTGACTATCGTCAAAGTAATCTGGATTTTGTTGTGAGAGCATAGCATTATCTCAGACTTTTTTTTTTTTTTTTTTTTGGAGAGGTTTTTGCTATAGGTCACGTGCTCTCCCCCGAAAGAGATGGAGAGATGGAAAGTGAGAAATCACACCCCCAGGAGGGAAGGGAATGGCCACACCGCAATCCCTTCTCCTCCATTCTCCTCTTGGGATCTTGGGCATGCACGCACACACGCCCGGGGTGAGTTTAAGCTGCCAGGCCCAAGACTCAAACCAAGATCAACTACATGGAAGTTCAGCGACATAGCCATTATGCCAACTGCTGGTCCCAACCACAGACATCTTCTAAAATGAACCAAATCCAGCCTCTAAATGCGACTGCCAGTTACCCGCAAATTTGAAGACAATTGATATGTTTCACAACACCCCAGAGATTTGACCAGCAAAGACCAGAAGGGGCCTATTACACAATGCAAGCAATCTGGTGTTTTCAACTCATCGATTGCAAGAAAAAAGAAAATAAATTGTAAAAGAAGGACAGAAAATCTGAAATTTTAAAGAGACTTAAAGAGCCAGCTCAGGACCAGCAGATGGCATGATGGTTATGTCACTGAACTCCCACATGGCCAGCCGCAGTTTGAGTCCTGGACGTGGAGGCCTGAAATTCATGTCAGGCATGTGTGCGTGTATGCCCAAAATCCCAAGAGAAAAATGGAGGAGAAGGATTAGGGTGTGGTCATCTGCCCTGGGGTGTGATTTCTCAGTTTCTGTCTCTCTGTCCCTCCAGTGAGCACAAGTGCCCTATAACAAAACTCTCACACACACACACACACACACACACACACACAAAATAATAATAAAATAAAAAAGGAGCCGGATCAATCAAGTGAGTTATGAATCTTATTTGGATCCTAATCTGAACAAATCAACCATAACAAAAAATTGAAACAATTGAGGAAATTGAATTTGACTAGGTATTTGCTGATATTAAGAAATTCTTTATAAGTTTTAGGTATATTAGTACTTTTGTAGTTAAGGCTCTTTTTTTAACAAGTTCTTATATTTTTAAGATCAATTAGGTCATCGGGAAAGTCATGACACATTTTTCTAAGTAAAACTGTGTCATAACTTTCCTGTCGATCCAATATAATGAAATATTTACAGGTGAACTGGTATTTCAGTGATTTGTTTTAAAATAGCCCAGTGAGGTGGAGGGAAGGGGATGGTGGGGTCCAGGTGAAATCAGTTGTCATGAATTAATGATTGCTGGGCTGATTAACAATCAGACAGGGTTGAGAGTAGCATGGCTGTCTTTGCACAATTCTCTCTACTTTGTACGCTTTAAAAATGTCCATGCCGGGACCAGCAGATGGCGTAATGGCTATATTGCTGGACTCCCACATGGTCTACCATGGTCGAGTCCTGGACCTGGTGGCTTAAACTCACACTGGGCACATGTGCGTACCCAAGATCCCAAGAGAATAGAGGAGAAGGGACTGCGGCGTGGCCATCCCCGGGGGTGGGGTGCGGGGGGGTGGGGGGGATTTTTTGCTTACTGTCTTTCTGTCTCTGTCTTTCCAGCAAGTGCACACATTCTATAGCAAAAACCTCTTTTAAAAAAATGCTAAAATTAAAAAAAATAAAAAATAAAAGGAGGGAATTCATCCCATGAAAGTCCAATACTTTCCTGTTAAGCTACATGTCTATAAACAGGTGAGCAGTTAGTCCAGGACTGAGCCCTGGGGAAGTCTCGTATTTGAGGTCAAATCAGGAAAAGAGGAACAACAGGTTTCTAGAATAGAAGCAGTAGGTTCTGCTGGCAAAAATCTGCTTTGGATTCTGATAAACCTGGGTTCGAGTCCAGCTCTAACTCTTGCTTTATCATCTTGAGCATTTCACTTACCTCTGTAAGCCTCCAAGTCTCAGTGTTCTCATCTGTAGAGTAGAATGATAGCTGCATCTACTGGCTGGGCTGGCCCGTAGCACATGATGAAGGGAGCCGGACCCCACATGGCCGATGGCAGTTCCAGTCCAGCCCCGCATGTGAAATGCCTGCTGAAATCGTGATGGGAAGGAAGAATGAAGAAAAGAGATTGTAGCGTGACCATGCCCCATTGGGAGATACTGTCTCTTTCTCTCTCTGTCTCTCTCATATGAGCACAAGTGCTTTCTGGCAATATAAAAACATTGCATTTACTGCTTAGAGTCATTATACAAGTTAAAGAATGCATGTAAAGCACCTTACATTTTACACTCTGCCTGACACAATGTGAGGGCTCCTGGGTGTTTACTATTAGTATCATTTCTTTCTCTCTCTCTTTCTTTTCTCTTGTAGTTTTGCTACAGGGCATATGCACTTGAGAGAGAGAGAGAGAATGATGATGATGCTGCAACCCCTTCTCCTCCACGCTCCCCCCAGGGTTTTGGGCGGCACACACAGTCCCAGCGCGTTTTCCACGCTGCCATGTCTGGGACTCCAACTACACAGTCGGCCATGTGGGCTCCAGCCGCCTTCACCACCACACTCCCCGGCTGGCCCAGGGTCACTGTTTCATTACAGAACAGAAGGACCATAAGACAGATGGAAAGAACCGGGCACGTGGTGTGGAAGAGTGGAGAGAAGATTCCGATGAAAGGGCAATGGCAACAGTGCCGTGTGGTGAACACGGAGTCTGGCGCCTTCGTCAGATGTGGGACTGAGGAGGTCGCTGATGATGTCCTCATGCTAGTTGCATAAAGATGGGCGTGTGTAACAGACGACAAGGAATGAGCAGCAGCGGTGGGGAAGCAAAGGAAGCCGTGCATTCTGTGCATTTCCTTATTTGGTGATGAAAGGAGGGGAAGGCATGGAGCTGCAAAGACAAGGGGGCCCTGTTTCAAAGTCAGGGGGCTCTTGCCAATCCAGCTGCAGGAGGAGAGGGAGCAGCCCACCAAGATGCAGATTAGAAGATGCAGAGGCAGGAGCCAAGGAGGAGAGACGGAGGGCAGACCGAGATCAGAGCTCCTGGACGGGGGAGTTGGCTTCCAGTGGAATGGGTTTGGTGAATGAAAACAGGACAAAGCCAAGAGAGGAACTGGGATTTCCCAAGATACCATGGAGGAAGCTATGAGGGAGGAAGAGTGGAAGGAGAAATGATCAGCTGGGGAAGGGAGAGCGCAGAGAGGTATGGCGATGAGATTACCAGGAAGAAGAGGTGAACCACGAGCTTGGCATGTGGCAGGTGGATGACAAGGACAGGAAAAGTTACAAGCTAGAGCAGGTTCTACACATGCAGGCTGGGTCCCACAATGGGCAGGTGGCAGCGGGACTGTCCTGTCGTGGAGATGGCTCTGTGGCCTTTGAAGACACCTCCTCTTAGGTGATTGGAGAAGGGCCTCCACAGTGGCCCGTGGTGGAATGGAGCCCTCCAGCTGCCCGGGGTGGAACTGCAGGCCCCTGCTGCACCGAGCTGTGACTGTGCCCGAGAAACTGGAGGGAAACAGAGGACAACGCGATTCAGCCATGACAGGCGGGTCAGAAAGGAAAGTGTTTGAATGTGAATGCCTTTCTTTGCACTGTAATTAGTGAGCCCTTCTATGTATAGCCATTCCCATTCTCCTTGCCCCTCTCTGAACCTGGTCCTAAAGACAAGGCGGCCCATTATCTGACAGAGGAGGAGAGGGGAGAATGAGAAGAAAACTGTGGCAGTGTGGCTACTCACCTGGAGTAAAAACCACTGAGTCTGAACGTGAGGACTCTCTCCCTTTTCAATTTGCTAGAGGGCACGTGCCCTCGCCAAGGAGAGGCGTAGAGAGAGTGAGAGAGGGCAAGCGAGAAAACACCCCCGTGAGGAACGGTCACGCCACAGGCCCTTCTCTGTTTCTCCTTCAGGGACTTTGTGCGCTCGCACGTCCATGCCAGGGCTATTTATCAAGCCTGGGTCCAGGACTCGAAGCATACAGTCGGCCATGTGGGATCCAGCTGCCTTAACCACCACGCCACCAGCTAGCCCTTCTCTTTTCCTTTTTCCTTTTCTTCTTTTTATTTTTTATTTAAGTTTGTTTTCATGAGTGAGAAAGAGAGAGCGAGCCAGCAACTCCCAGCCTCAGCCAGCCCTGGATCACGGAGCGCATGTGCCTGGCATACTCAGGGAGCTCCCAGATACACACCTGGACGCGCCTTCCGCGGGCCAGCCTCTGAGCGCTGCGTGTACCACTGTGCTACCACTGGCCCCAAAACGTCATGACCTTCTGACCAAGGAGGCTAAGCGGAAGTATACACTTGAAATCGAATTATCTGAATTACGATGGCATCATATTTATATGTCTTCTAAAATGCAGATTTGGGGGCCAGCAGGTGGCACGATAGTTGTGGTGCTGGACTCCTACAACCACAGTTCAAGTCCTGGACCTGGCGACTTACTTTCTCACTTTCCCTTTTTCTCTCTCTGGTCAAATTAAAAATAATAACAAATAAAATTAAATAAATAAGTAATTATTAAAAATAATAAATCAATGCAAGCTTGACCTATCTACCCTTCTTTTTATCCCCCAATATTTATCACTCCTATTCTTCCACATTGCTAACATTTTTAATTGGGTACACGGCTCCCAAAAATAAAGACTATGTCTCAACCTCCCTTGCAGCTAGAGATGATTAAGTTGGCCCAATAGTGTGCAAGCAAAAATAATGGATGTGGGACCAGCAGTTAGCGTAATGGCTATGTCGCTGGACTCCCACGTAGTTGACTACAGTTCGAGTCCCGGACCCGGTGGCTTAAACTCATGCCCGGTGCATGTGTGTGCATGCCCAAGATCCCGAGAGGAGAATAGAGGAGAAGGGATTGTGGCGTGGCCATCCCCCCAGGGGGTGATTTCTCACTTCTTGTCTCTATGTCTCTCTCTGTCTCTGTGGTGAGTGTACACGCCCTATAGCAAAAACCTCTCCAAAAAAAGAAAAAATAATGATTGTAAGCTTTGGGGGAACTTCTTAGAAAGTTGGCACCTGCCCTCTGCCCCCTTTTTTTTTTTTTTTTTTTTTGGAGAGATTTTCGCTATAGGGCACGTGCGCTCGCCAGACAGACAGAGAGAGACAGAGAGACAGAAAGTGAGAAATCACCCCCCAGGGGTGATGGTCACGCCGCAATCCCTTCTCCTCCATTCTCCTCTTGGGATCTTGGGCACACACGCACACGTGCCCGGCATGAGTTTTAAGTCACCGGGTCCAGGATGCGAACCATGGTCAACTACATGGGAGTCCAGCGACATAGCCATTACACTAACTGCTGGTTCCCCTTCTTCATTTTGAAACTATATTAGAGGGCGTATGTGCTTGCCGGGGAGAGAGAGAAAGTACCTCTCATGGGGGATGGCTATGTCGTAGTCCCTTTCCCTTCATCTCTCCCTCCACTCAGGATTTTAGGCATTCATGCACATGCGCCCATGAGTTTTTCGAGCTATCAGGCCCAAGGCTTGAACCACACAGCTGGCCATGTGGGATCCAACCACCTTAACCCCCATGCCCGCGGCTACCCCCCCCAACCTGTCTGCGTTCTTTCCCCTAGCCTGCTCTTTGAGTCCGAGCCTAGACTGTTTTAGACAACCAAGACAGCGTGGCACACTGTGGGCAGGAGGAGAGCTGAAAGGAGATTGATCCTTAGACCTGGAGGAGAGACATGATCAGATATGCACTCTGTCCTTGTCCTTGTGCAGGGCTGAGGTGAAAGTTCTACTTTGTTTATGCTAGTACTTTTTCAAGATTTTCTGTTATTTGCAGCTAACCGCATTCTAATTGATAAGCTGTGAAAGTAACTAGCCAAAGGAGGGGGAAGATAATATAAAAAGTAACGTCTTGATACTTATAAGAATATAATAAGATCTCAGAAATAAAATGATAAGTCAAGTTATTATCAATTAGACCAAACCTCTAAACATACCATCTTAAAATATAGTCAGTCAGTAGGCACCAGCAGGTGGGGTGGAGGTTAAGGCCTGACTGACTGCAGTTCGAGTCCTGGGTCCGGTGGCTTGAACAACATGCTGGTGGGTGTGTCCTTGCCTTCCAGAGGCTCACATCTGGGGCAACTGCAATACTGTCATGATGCAGGAAGAAGGTGCTGTGGGCATAACCACACCTCCTGCAGACCAAGCTGGTGACCAGGAAATGCTTTCTTAGAGTGGAGGTCTCAGCCGAGACCTGAAGAACAGACAGGAGCTTGTCAAACAAAGAGGAGGAGAGACGGGGTGGCCAGGCAGTGGGGTCTACTGGTGCGGAAACGTGGAACGAGGGTGCAGCGTGTTCCCGCAGAACCACACCAGAGCATGACAAGACGGAGTCCATCACACTGCGTCAGGAGCCGCCTGAAGTGCTGCGGAAAGAGGCTTAAAGAGAGTGAGTTTAGGCAGGTTGAATCACGGTGCCCCGACGAGGCCGTGCATCTCGTTGTGTCTGAGGAGCCGGTTTTGCACCTCGCCTGTGCAAGGATCAGCAGAATTCGAAGCTGCTTGTGGTGAGGTTGGGACTCCGGAAAGGCCAAGACAAAGGCGGTTTCCCGCTCGCAAGGAGTCAGCCTACAGCTTCCGGTGGGCCGCAGTCATCTACGCCCGAGATCTAGGACCACCAGCCCGGGACACAGGTGTGGGCGTGACTGTTCCCGAGTATAGTGCTGCGATCCTGGAGTACCTCCCCGCAGAGGTGCCCCAATTGGCAGGAAGTGCAGAAGGCGTAAGGGTAAAGCAGCGTATTAGTCGTCACTTGCAGCTTGCCATTCTGGAGATGAGGAATTGGCTCCCTCATCAAGGCTCCGATTGCTGGCCCTCCTCGTTCCACACCTCTGCGTCGCTCTGACTGGGAAGACGGGACAAGAAGGCTGTCTAAGCATGCTGGGCTGCCTACTATTCCATCTCAGGACCCTAAATGCTCTAACAGCTGCCCATGCCGGCTGATTCCAGGGGAAGGGATCTCTGTGAAAGATCCAAAGTTGCCTCTTTGTAATTCTATTTGAGCAAGTTAGAAGTTTAATTCGCTTTCCAACCAACCAAACGTCTGCATTCTGAGTCTTAACCATATTTAATGTCACTGTGGCTTCAAAGAAGCTATTGACCCCAGAGTAGCAGATTTGATTGAACTGATTGCTTTGTTTGTTTGTTTGTTTGGATTTTGTGATGCAGAAGTTTTAGTAACAAACATTAGGTTTTGTACTGACAGTACATCCGCTTTGGTGGATAAACTCAATAAAAGTTATAACCCAAACTGGAAAAATGAAAAAGAACAGGGGAGGTGAGCTTAAGAGAGCGGAAGAGGTGGGCTAGCCCCTAGTACAGCGCGTAAGTGCCGAGAGTGAGTACAAGCTGCTTCCCACATGGCTGACCCTGGTTGGAATGCAGGCTCTAGTGGCTTGAAAAACACGCCAGGCACATGTGCATGCCTTCCCCAAACCTGAAGGTAGGAAGGTTGAAGGAAAAAGGAGCGTGATATGACCTCACCCCATTGGGGATACTGGCTCCTCCTCTCTGTCTCTCCCTTCTGGTGAGTACACGGGCCCACTGGCAACTTAAAAAGCAAAGAGTGGGGGGGGGGAGTTACCAACAGACTCGTAGAAAGGGACTGAGGAGCTTCTCCCTGGGAGGCAGACATCAGAGCAACATGCAGCGTCCCAGTGCCCACGGCCACTGACCCCCAGCAACGCTCCCGAGCCCGTGCAGAAGACAGGGAGATGGGGAGGGGCAGCATTAGGGTGGAGCCGGTGCTCAGGAAGACACTGAGGAAATGAGCATCTTTTACAAGGTTCGGGAGCAGGTGTCCTATGAGCAAAGACACACAGAGGATGGGCACTGCAGTTCCGAGCCACACACGGCTGCACTTCTGAACAGGCCATTTTAGGCAATGTCCCTGGTAAACACGGAGAGTGAGACTCGGAGTTGCAGTGACAGTTCTAGGTGGTGACGGGGGTGGGGGGGAGCAAGGAGAATTGTGCTTGGGAGAGCTGGAGGGATGTGGATACCAGACCAGCTCCCGGACTGTGTTTGTGAGAGAATGTGGAGCAGCCTCTGCAGAGGGTTACAGAGGGGTCCTCTCTTCCAGGGAGAGCCCGGGGCTGGGTACACCCAGGCAGCTGTACAGAAAAGTCAGTGCAAAGCATTTGGCAGATTATTCAAAACAGATCTCCAGCCAGTGTGCCCACTGCGGGCTTCCAGGCTTGCTTGACTTGTTATTATAGTAAAATAAACGTAACGCAACATTTGCCATTTCAACCATTTTTTAAAAAGTTTTCTTCTTGGGGCAGATGACATAAAGATTATGTCACTGGACTTCCACAAAGTCACAGTTCAAGTCCCGACTTGGTGGCTTAAAATTCATGCCAGGCGCGTGTGCGTGTGTGCCCAAACTCCCGAGAGGAGAATGGAGAAGGGACTGCAGCGTGGCCATCCCCCTGGGGGGAGGGTGATTTCTTGCTGTCTCTCTTTCTCTCTGGCAAGCACACACACTACAGCAAAAATCTCGGTCTAAAAAATAAATAAATAAAAGTCTCCTTCTTGGGGCCAGCAGGTGGTATAGTGGTTGGGGTGATGGACTCCCACATGGCTGACCATGGTTCAAGTCCCAGATCTGGCCGCTTGCTTTCTCACTTTCCCTATTTCTCTCTCTCCAGTGAATGCCTGTATCAAATTAAATAATACAAATAATAATGATAAATAAAATTAAATAGTTCTTAAAAACCACTATTTTTAAAAAGTTTTTTTTTTCCCCCATGGGTGAGCCAGCCAGCCAGCCAGACATCGCCCCTAGGATCTTGACACTGCCATCTCTTCCCACTCTCAGCCAGTCCTGGATCATGGGCACATACCTGCCCGGAGGACTCAGGGAGGTCTCTGGGGAAAAAAAAGAAAAAACAAAAAACAGACCAAAAAAAAAACCACACACACACACACACACACACACACACACACACAGAAAATCCAGAACTGTCCCCTGTGGGTGAGCCTTGCAAAGCATTGAGTTTTACCTCTGTGCCATCACCTGGCCTCCATCTTAACCACTTGTAATTGCACGGTTCAGTGGCATTAATTATATTCCACACTTGCACAACTACCACCTTTACCCTTTCCAGAACTTTCTCATCATCCCAGACTGAAACTCTGTACCCATTAAACAATGACTCCCTCCCCTCATCTCTCCCACCACTTGGTAAACTATTTCTCAGCTATGAAGTATCCCATTTAAGTGGAATCACACGGTATTTGTGCGTGTGTGTCTGGTTTATTTCACTTAGGGTAGTGTCTTCACATTTCATTCATGTAGCACATCGAAACTTCCTTCTCCATAATATTCCTTTGTAAATCCACAGCACATTTTGTTTATCTATTCATCCACTGACTGGCCTTTGGGTTGTTTCTACCTTCTGGAGGCTGCTAGGTTTTTGACTCTCTCTGGCAGAGGCTGAATTGTGGTAAAAATAACTGGTGGGACGTATCAGGGAAGGGAGAGACCCAGACCAGAAGACAGATGTCTCTACCCCTCCTTGGACAGGAGTGGAGACTGATGCCTGTCGGGGTGTGAACTTAGTAACGAAGAACTCTGTTTCCTGGTGTCCAGACTGCTTTTCCTCCCAGCACTCACATTCACCCTCAAGCTGGTCTGAACTCAGCTGAACCCCACGGCATACAAGGGGTGTGGGTAGCGCTGGAGAAACAGACTCGAAAGCCTGCGAGGAGTGGCTGGGACCCCAGGGCCGCGATGCCAGAGCAGCACAGAACCAGAGCCAGAGAGAGACTGTCCCCAGGCGACTGTCAAAGCATCTCTGGCCCCACTTCACCTGGTCTCTGAGCCTTCCTGCATCTCTTACAGATCCATTCTGTGCATTTCCTTGGTCTCGGTAGGATCGTAACAGTCTCTGTTGAGCAGAATTATTGGGTCATCAGACGAGTCACCATGCATTTTTGCGTAGAAAAATATATCATGACTTTTCCAACGACCCTATTTAGGTGTCAGCTTAAAGGGCCACCTACTGTATGCCTTCCTAGGGAGAACTGCATTTTTTAAGTGACTTTTTAAAATTTTGCCATAGGGCATATGTGCTCACCAGAGATGAGAGAAAAAGAGGGAAAGTGAGAAATCACCCCTAGCAGGGATGGCCCTGCCACAATTCATTTTCCTCCTGGGATTTTGGGTGTGCACACACACACACCTGGAGTGATTTCGAAGCCACCAGTTCTGGGACTTGAACCGCAGTCACACATATGACAGAGTCCAGCACTGTAACCATGATGCCACCTGCTGGCCCCTAAGTGACAACCTTAAAATGTCAAAGTTGGGCCAACCAGTTTGCTTGGTGGTTAGGGTGGCTGGAATTCACATGACGGTGCAGTTTGAGTCCTGAGGCAGCTGCTTGAGAAACACACAAGGTGCAAGTGCGCACATGCCCAAAACCCTGAGAAGGGAGTGGAGAAGGGACGGTGGTGTGGTCATCACCCTTGGGGGTGCTCTCACTTTCTATCTCTGTCTCTCTCCAGTGATCACAAAACCCTATAGCGAATTTAAAAAGAAAAAAAAAAAAGGCCAAGTTTAGGATCCTAAAGAACAAGACTCCAGAGGTAGAATGACCAAGGGTGAGGGTGAATACTCAGGCCTGTGACCCCTCCTCTGCTGGCTGGTAGGGCTGGTTAAAAGGCTGCAGAGAATCAGCTGGGAGGACCGCACACCTAGCTCTCCTTCCCTTGCAAAGAATGGAGGCTCCCACTGGCTCTATGGCCTGGTGGTTTAAGAAGTCAGAGCCCACTTGGCTGACCGCATGGTTCAAATCCTGGCCTTGGTAGCTTGAAAACATGCTGGGTGCATGTGTGTGTCCAAAATCCTGAGTGGATGAAGAAATGGGGGGAAGGGATTATAGGTGACCATGCCCCACTAGGGAGTGCTTTCTCTCTCCCTCCCTTCTTCCCTTTGGAGAGAGCAAGTGCTGGGGGTGGAGGGACAGAGGGAGCAGGCTCACTTAAAAGTGTATTAGGGCTTGGGACCAGCAGTTAGCATAATAGCTATGTCACTGGCTATGTCGCTGGACTCCCATGTAGTAGACCGTGGTTTGAGTCCCTGACCTAGTGGCTTCAACTCACACCAGGCACGTGTGCGTTATACTCACTGTTCCCAAGATCCTGAGAGAAAAATGGAGGAGAAGGAATTGTGATATGGCCACCCCCCTGGGGGGATGATTTCTCGCTTTCTGTCTCTCTGTCTCTCTCTGTCTTTCTGGCGAGCACACGTGCCCTATAGTAAAACCTCTTTAAAAAAAAGAAAAAAGAAAAAGAAAAGCTATCAATAATCATAAGTTGGGAACAGTCAGTATAACGCACACGTGCCTGGTGTGAGTTGAAGCCACTGGGTCAGGGACTCAAACCACGGTCTACTACATGGGAGTCCAGCGACATAGCCATTATGCCAACTGCTGGGCCCAACAGCTTTTCTTTTTTTAGAGAGATTTTTGCTATAGGGTGTATGTAATCGCCACAGAGACAGAAAGCAAAACATTACCCTCCAGAGGGATGGTCACATTGCAATCCCTTCTCCATTTTTCTCTCTGGATCTTGAGTACTCATGCACATGCACCCAGTGTGAGTTTTAAGCCACCGGGTCCGGGACTCAAATTGTGGTCGACCATGTGGGAGTCCACCAATATAACCATTATGCTATCTGCTGGTCCCGATAGTTTGACTACTTTTTTTCTTTTTTATAAACTTTCTGGTGGTGTGAAATTAAAAACTCTACCAGACTAGAAGTTTCTTTTCAATGCCCAATTAACTCCAAAGCTCTGCTAAAGGCAACAAATATAGCAAATTGTAGTCTTATATCTCATCTAAAATGTGTGTTTCTTTCAAGTGGCCATCTAATTAGATTTTGCATGCTTCAGGAAGGTTGAAATGTATTTCCATCACAGATATAGTCTTAAAATGACCTGTTAAAAAAGGTTTGGGGGGCCAGCAGGTGGTGTGGTAGCTAAGGTGCTGGACTCCCACACGGCCAACCGCATTTCCAGTCGCAGATCTGAAGGCCTGAAAATTATGCCAGGTGTGCGTGCGTACATGTTCGAAAATCTCAAGAGGAGAACGGAGAAGGGATTGCTGTGTGGCCATTCCCCCTGGGGGTGAGTTCTCACTTTCCCTCTCTGTCTGTCTCTAGAAAGCACATGTACCCTTCTAGCAAAAATCTCAAAAACAAACAAACAAAAAATCAAGGATAAAAAAAGGGTTTAAGAAAGTGAAAAATGCAGTTAAAATCCAAGAAAAGTGTATTTGTGGGACTTTTCACCAAATCACAATGTCTAAAGTGTTTTTTTTTTTTTTTGAGAGGTTTTTGCTATAGGGCGCGTGCACTCGCTAGACAGAGAGAGACATAGAGACAGAAAGTGAGAAATCACCCCCCAGGGGGGATGGTCACGCAGCAATCCCTTCTCGTCCATTCTCCTCCTGGGATCTTGGGCACGCACGCACACGCGCCCAGCTTGAGTTTTAAGCCACCAGGTCCAGGACACGAACTGTGGTCGACTACGTGGGAGTCCAGCGACATAGCCATTATGCTAACTGCTGGTTCCCTAAAGTGTTTTCTAAACTTCACTTAAGCCTACACATTTTCTCTAGCACTTATTTTTCTTTTATCATCTGTTTATAATAGTCATTTGGCATGTCCTATAAACAGATAAGATACATACTTGGAGACATTTTTTTCTGTAGAAACAGTAAATAATTAGAATGCATATTTCTTCTGATTCTAATATTGTTTTCACTAGACAAATAAGTCAATATAGGATCTCATATTAATTACAGCACAAAAGGATAGAAATATTAATTCCTTGTTATCTTTTTCTAGTTCAAAGTACATACTTCTGTATCTCTTTTATTTTTTTCTTATTGAATTAAACTCCATTCTTTTTTTTTTTTTTTTTTTTTTTTACTAATTTTTCATCTCAACCTTTAAATTTCTGTTTTAGTATCCTTTTTATAACATCCATACTATGCTACAGTAATATGGTTGTACAGTCTATAGTTTATAAATAGGTAAATATTTGGATAACAGAGGGCTGTTTGTAAAGTGGTTTTAAATGATGATGTTGGCAGTAAAGTTTTGAGAACACTGGTCTTGGAGGAAGGTAAATAAATATATCCCAAAGGGAAAACAAAGTTGGTATAAGTGATGTCAGTTCTAATTCACAATGGCATTAGTGGACATATACTCCAGTGTTTATTTCTGGGCAAGCAGGAAAGAAGATATTTTACATTCTTGATTTCATAAGAGCATAATACCTGTACCACATACATAGTATTACGCTCACTTTAGATAAGAAATTAAGGTTCAGTTCAGAGAAGTTAAGCAACTTGCAAAGGTCAGCTTGGATGAATCAGGACTGTCTAACTACAAAGCATGACACTTTCCTCTTCAACCTTCATTGCATTGAAGAAGCTCAGGAAAAAGGAGTGATTATTCTCTGGTATTCTTAAAGTATTTTTTTTTTCTTTCACGTGTACTTAGATTACTAAGTACTAAATGGATAAAATTTTACTCTTTCAGAATTCTGTAATGAGTTTCCTCTCCCCTCAGTGTCTTTGAACATGCTTTTCACTCTAATTGGAGTAACTCAGATATTTTGTATTCATCCATTAAGAAGAAAGACCTTATACAGTATACCATATTGCAGTTGTATAGTTAACTCTTATGTATTTGTTACTCCATGAAATGAGAGCTCTTTAGAAAACAGAGAATCTGACCTTGATTGCATTGTTTTGTCTTGTTTTGTTTTTCTCCCTCCCACCAAAGTGTACAGTCAACAGAGCAGTTGTACAGTAATGAGAAACCCAACAAGGCTCTCCTTCAGAGCAAGGCTGAAGGGACACAATTTGCAGTAGTTAAGATTTATTCCCCTATGCTCCCCTCTAAGTATTACGTAGCTCAACAAAGAATTCTTGTTTAAGTTTACCGAGCGTGTGTAGCAGGGCCGTGTTTAAAAGACTGCAGATCTAAAGGTACCTATGTTAGCACTGCGAGCTGGGAGTGAACAGGAGGAAAAGGAGAACTTCCATTTGTTACACTGACATCTGCTATAAACAAAAGAAAAATATTAAGAGTACCAAGAGGTTCTTTTTTTTTTTTTTTTTTAAAAGCCAGTACCTGAGCGAGTTCTTCACACATGGGTAATTGCTATAGTAGAAATGAATAATAAACAAGGAATTAGAACCCTTGGCTTAACAGTCTTTCCCTCCACTCCTTCCCTGGGGTGGTAAGGCATCGGTTTCAGCTCAGTGTTAAAGTTGGAGTCTGGGCTTGAACGGGTATTTCTGCCCATACCCATCAAAAAGTGAGCCAGGGCTCCAGAATTTCATTTCACAAACCACACAGTGTCTGCTACATTAATAGTTGACAAGGCCATCTTATTAGTTTAAAATTTATTATGCTCTTTTATTTTTATTTTTAAAGGCTATGTTAGAGAAACTTGTTCAGTATGAGGGAGCATTTGAAACTGAAAAATACAGTGACATAAAATGGGTCTGTCGGCAGACACCTAAGGGTTGCTCATTATTTTTGGTTTTCTGCAGCCATCACTGTGTGTTGCTACAGCATTATTGGGCTCCGGCCAGACCCCCCAGGATGGACCCTGAAACTGGCAACAAGGATGAGGCCAGTGTGGGGTGCAGCACTTGGGCAGGCAGATGATGGCATTGAATGCTGGGGTGCACTGTGGGGGCAGGGTGATACGGCGCCTTTAACTTTCACTCTGGGGAAGGAAGGAAGCCACCTCCTGGGGGTAACAGAGACACGTTGCAGTGCATCCGGGAGAGCCCAGAGCCCTGGGCAGGTTGTGAGCCCAGAGCAGCTCAGGTGGCTGGAACGCAGGGGCGGGAGGGAGGAGCCGCTCAAGGCGAAAAGATCCAACCAAAGGCGAAAGCAGAAACAACAATAGGAAGGGCCTTATACAGCGAATTGAAGACAGGACTTTATCTGCAGGGCAATGGGGAAGCCCTGAAAAGTTTTAAACGGGAGTGACATGAACCGATACACGTTAAAATAAAGCATCTATCAGGTTGCACTGTCAATATGGGGCAGGGGCAGAGGAAGGGACAGGAGTAAGCAGGTAACTGTGGTAACCAGGCGGGGGACGCTGGTGGCCTGCACAGCAGCCAGAGCGTGGCAGGAGTGCCAACCAGACAAGAAGTACGAGGGAAACGAAGCCTGGGGCCTAATGAGCTGGGGTGGGGGGTGGGGGGGCTGCTGACCAGGTTGCTGAGAGGGGAAACACCAAGGGTTTCTAAGGAAATTACAGAGCTTCGTTCAGAGCGCATAGGTTTCAAGGTTTCAAGATTTCTGTGGCACTCGCGTTAAATATGCTGAATTTCAGGACAGGGTGGCCTTGGTAGATGACGACGGTGGAGTGGAGGAGACCATCCGCAGCAAGCAGAGAACGCAGCCCCGCTAGCTCCCCAGGGGACTCCACCCACAAGGCCGGACAGTGCTTGCATTCCTCTGTTCTTCAAATATGCCCAGACCCTCCAAACCAGCCATGAGACAGGGAGAGGATTTCATGGCTCTAATTTTGCAGGTAAGAAAAGTGAGACTTCGGGGTAGGAGCTTGTTCATGATCACCTGCTAGAGAATCGGCATGCATCTTCCGGTCAATAACACCCAGCTACAAATAAGCCCGTGCTTCCGATTGTTGAAACATATTCTTCCTCACTTTTCTGGTAGAGTGCATCAAAGAAATGGATTTTGCGTTTTAAACGTCTTTGTTCGTCTTTCTCCCAAGCCCCAAGATAAAAAAGTGGCCAACTTTCATAAATATCACCAAACATTAAACATACGTAACCACTTTCCCCCCCCAACCGAATAGAGAAAAAGCTTAGCAGTTACCTCTACCAGAAACAACTTCTTTAAAGTTCTCCGCCTTACGTAAATGCACCCTGATGGCTTGGGGCCATTCGCTTATTAACGCAGCACCTCCTTCGCCTGCTTCCCTATCTCCAGGACGTGCCAGCGGCGCACCCCTCCGCCCGCCTCCCACCCCCCTCCGGCCGCACCACCTGCTCCCGGCGCCT
>NW_006159926.1:387088-421326 GCF_000334495.1 Tupaia belangeri chinensis | reverse complement strand
GGGAGCGCGGCGCGCCCTTCCCCGGGGTGGACGCAGATGGCCGTCCCGAGGCCAGGTTTTCCTCCGGCCGGAGCCGTGGCCGGTGGCGCCGCGCGGGGCCGGGAGGCGCCGGCCTGTGATTGGCCGAGGCCGCCGTGAATGCAGGACATTGTCTGGTCGTGGCCGTCTCTGTCCCTGCCTGGCCGCCCTTTCCCGGATCAAAATGGGTGCGCAACGAGGGTCCCGGTCGGCTGCCCCCGCTCCCCGGGGTCCTTTCAATGTGGGGACCCTGGAGTGGGAAAAGAACTTTTGAGAACACAGCTTCTGAGAATGGCATAACGGTGCTGTTTCAAAATACAAAATCATCCTTAGCGAGAGAATGAAATCATTGTCTGATATAAGGATTCTTTTAAACGAAGATGAAAAATGCTAAGATGCTTGAAAAGGCCGTTATAATACAAAAATGGCTTAGCTTTGTCTTCAAGAGTCCTTCAGTTAGAACCCAGGATAAGTCATCTGAATGTCCATGGAAAACATTTTAAGTAACATTTACTATATACATGTATGTATGTATTTCTTGTTTCGGACAGTCCAGTCATTCTGAGTCTTTCCAAATGGAACACGCCAGGACAGAAAATCTTTCTAAGTTTGCTTCATTATTAAAATACTCTCATTCCGATTCTAGATGAAAAATCTTGATCTGTGCTATGTATTGGGTCATATCTGAAGGCTTTGGAATACCTGAGACCTTTTAAAGAGCCCTTGACGAAATGACAGTTCCCTTCAGATTATCTTCGAAAATATGTGGGAGTTTTCTAAGTGGGTTGTAGTTTCCGAGGAAAGTTAGAGCAGTGGAGAATGTGTGGAGATAAATCAATTATTAGTTCATCTAAAGAAGAGGATTTTCTTTTATCCTAAAATTTTTTTCTAGGTAATACAACATTGTAATAAAGAGCAGCCATCTTTCCTATAATATTTTGTTCCCAGTATCCAAGGAGTAGAAAGATGGCAGAGAAGAGAAGACACGCGTGAAATAAGAGATAACATTCAAGTAGACACTGTTTGGAGAGTTCAGAATAAAATGATCTTGCTGTTTGCTTTGTAAAACTGGTTCTGAAAAATTATGTACAGTTAAAAGCAGACTCCTGTTGATACAGATCTTTTAAGCTTCAGCTTCATACTTTCTTCAAAATTAAAAAAAAAAATCAGTGATTTCATTTAATTGGTAATCCACAAGAATTAGAGACTTGGAAATGACAACAAATGAAGGAAGGATAGCATCCAGAAGGGAAGATAAATTTAATGACATGATTCATGGCAAGAGACATGACCTCATTGCTTACTAGAGGGATTTCCACTAAACCAGATTTGATGTTAAATAAATTTATCTTGCAGACATTCCTCAAATTTATACTAATGTGCTACGTCTTGGGGTGGGGGGAGTGTAGAAAGGAAAGGTAAATGTTGTTGCAGCTTCTTCAAACAATAGTTGTTCTGGGTGCCTCCCCCTCACCAATTATGGGACTCAAAAAGCAGAAATCATCAGTGTAAGGGTTCTGGGTCTCCCTGGAAGTAAAACATAAATAGTTGTATAAGCAAAGCAAATTTAGTTTAAACTTCTAGCATTCAAATTGTTGACTTTTATACTGAAACTTAATTTTTAAAAGTTACTGAATAAATTTGGGGTGAACTAGCAGTTGGCATAATAGCTATGTCGCTGGACTCCCGTGTAGTCGACCACGGTTTGAGGCCCAGGCCTGGTGGCTTAAACTCACACCGGGCGCATGTGCGTGCGTGCCCAAGATCCTGAGAGGAGAATGGAGGAGAAGGGATTGTGGTGTGGCCATCCCCCCTGGGGGGTGATTTCTCACTTTCTCTCTCTCTGTCTCTCTCTGTCTGTCTGGCAAGTGCATGCGCCCTATAGCCAAAACCTCTAAAAAAAAATAGAAAGTTACTGAATAAATTAAAATTTAGGGACCAGCAGCTAGCATAATGGCTATGTCACTGGACTCCCACGTAGTCGACCACGGTTCGAGTCCTGGATCCAGTGGCTTAAACTCACACCGGGCGCATGTGCGTGCGTGCCCAAGATCCTGAGAGGAGAATGGAGGAGAAGGGATTGTGGTGTGGCCAGCCCCCCTGGGGGGTGATTTCTCACTTTCTCTCTCTCTGTCTCTCTCTCTGTCTGGCGAGCGCACGCGTCCTATAGCAAAAACCTCCCCCCCCCCCGAAAAAAAGAAAGAAATGAAATAAATTAAAATTTAGTGACTAAGCTTTGTGAAATCAAAATAAATTGTTTATAATAAGCACAAGTAGCAGGTAAAATATAGGCTATAAAATAGAAAAATACCTCAAAGGGGCCACCTTGTAGGGTTAACTGCTGTGTGGACGGAGTTAGGTTTCGCATGGTGAACTGCAGTTCAAATCCCAGGCAGGCAGTCTGAAAAACACACTAAGCATGTGTGGTGCCCCAAATCTTTATTATTATTTTTTTGGAGTGTGTGCTCACCAGAGAAAGAGAGAGAAGGAGAGAAAGAGAGAAGTCACTCCCTAGGGGGATGGCCACACCACAGTCCCTTCTTCATTTTCCTATCAGAATTTTGGGCAGCGCTCACACACACCCTGCATGATCCTCAGACTTGCTGGTCCTGGCCTCACTTCTGCAGTCAGCCATGTGGGATCCATCTTCAACCTCCAGTCCATCTGCTGACCCACAGCCCTACACATTTTTAACAGAACCCCCCCTTAGAATTTGCAAGTTCTGTCCTCTTTGGAGCAGACTTCGGCATGGACAGTGGGGATGGGTGAGTCTTCCCCTGCTGTGTCTTTCTGTCTCCTTCCACTCTCTCTTCCCCTCCTCTTCTCTCAGACACACTGCTTCATCGAAGCCCTCTAGCTGTGGCTGCATTCGTGGGCTCTGCTGGGCCAGTTCCAGAAAAGCTGTTGGTGCACTTGATTGGAAGGTGTTGGCTGAAGGCTCACAGGTCACCCAAGCCCTCAGAAGACAGAGAAGGGGGGACCAGCAGATTGGTGCAATGGTTATGCTGCTGGATTCCCACATAGTCAACCATGGTTTGAGTCCTGGACCCGGCAGCTTAAAACTCATGCCGGGAGCATGTGTATGCATGCCCAAAATTCCAAGAGGAGACTGGAGGAAAAGGAATTGGGGCATGGCCATCCCCCACCCGGAGGGGGGTGTGTGATGATTTCTCACTTTCAGTCTTTCTTTAGAAGGTGAGCACATGCGCCCTATAGCAAAAATCTCTTAAAAAAAAAAAAAAGTCTCATACGGTATGTGCGTGTGTATGCCCAAACAGAGGAGAATGGAAAAGAAGGAATTGCGGCATGGCCATCCCCTTGGGGGGTGATGTCTCCCTTTCTGTCTCTCCAGTAAGTGCTCATGCCCTATAGCAAAAATCTGTCAAAAAAAAGAGAGAGAGAGAAAAAAAAGACAGAGACAAGAGGAGAACCAAGAATATAACAGGAATTTAGGAATGGGGTGGGGGTGGGGGCGTTCAGTGGCATCTGTTGAGAAAAAGAATTATGCCTTTAAGACTTAATTTTTTCCCCCCAGGACCAGCAGTTGGCTAGACTTCCATGTGGCTGCAGTTCAAGTGCCAGACCTGGTGGCTTAAACTCACCCCAGGCGCGTGTGCATGCATGCCCGAGATCCTGAGAAGAGAATAGAGGAGAAGGGATTGCGATGTGGTCATCCCCCCAGGGGGGGGGGGGGTGACTTCTCACTTTCTGTCTTTCTCTCTCTCTGTCTTTCTGGCGAGCGCATGTGCCCTATAGCAAAAACCTCTCAAAACATTTTTTTTCTTTTTCTTTTCTTCTTTCTTTAATCTTTATCTTTGGCTGAAAAGTGGCACATTGTTGGGCCAGCAGGTGGCATGGCGATTAAGGCACATGGTCACCCACGGTTTGAGTCCTGGATCTGGTGGGTTGAAATTCACGCCAGACGCATGTGCATGTGTGCATGCCCAGACTCCTGAGAGGAGACTGGAGGAGGACTATGGTGTGGCCATCCCCCCGGGGGGTGATTTCCCATTTTTCCCTCCCACTGTCTCTGACTCTAGTGAGCACAGGTGCCCATCGGCAAAAACCTTTAAAAAGGAGAAAAAAAGAAGTGGCACGTGGCATGACAAACGAGTAGCTGTTCCCATTGCCTTGGTCTCCTCGGCTCTGGCTCTGCAGTCGCGGCCATGAGCGTGCTCTCGGCAACTCTGCCAGAGACCAGAGAGAAGGCGGGTAGTCGGGCTCAGCTCAGTCCCAGCTTTGCTCACAGTGCCTGTGTAAGGAGGGTAAAGAAACTGGAATTATTCTGAAGGGGATCATTGGCGACTCATTAATCCGTGTGATTTCTGATGCTCGTTATCACTGAAAACTGAGTTGGTTAAGTCTGTTTAACTTTTGTGATTAAGGATGACTAAAGGATCATAGGCACCACCCTCCCTCGCTCACCCACGCCCGGCTAGCGCCCAGCGCTCTGCCCTCGGCCAGCGAATGGCCCTCCACCTCCTGAGATGTGATGATACTGGTGGGGGAACCCACCAAGCAGCGGGGGGAAGGGGGAGCAGCTGGCAGACGACCGACCAAATTGCATTGCTGGCAGCAGGTGACAGACATGGCAGTGCTCAGTCTTGACTCCCGTGGTGCTCAAGTGACACTTCGGAGGCCTACTGAAGAGGACCACTGGCCTCTTAGTGCATGCGTCTTTTTTTTTTTTTTTTAATTAAGTTTAATTGAACTTTTATCACTTGATGTAATCCAAACATTAAAACATCTTACGAAGGTGTCATATACTTAAAATATAATAACAAACACCCAGTTCCTTTGTTCTAGTATTTCTTAGTGTTCCACAGGTGGTCATGTTTTCTTGGTTCTAGCACACAACTGGATTCTGGTCTGATAGCATCTTCTTTCTTTTTAAAGTTTATGTGTTTATTTCTTCAGTGAGAAAAAGAGGAAGAGACAGAGGCAGAGAGACAGGTTCATCCACCAGGGTCTCATACCTTGATTCACCCCCAGTCACGACCAGCCCGGACACAAGCACTCAGGTACCCAGCGTGCTCAGTAGGTCCACGTGGGTCCAGTTGCATTCCCACTGCCTACCACCTGGCCCCTGGCTGCTCTCCAATTCTTCAGGCTGGGAATGAGGATGGCTTCCCAATGCTGCTGGTCCCTGGGCACCTCAGCTCCTGCGTTCCCTTGACTCTGCCCACATTTCTTTTTTCTTTTTAATCAACTTGCACTTTAAAAAGGTTTTAATTTTATTTAATTATTTTTAATTTGCTATAGGGTATGTGTGCGAGAGAGAGAGAGAGAGAGAAAGGAAAGCAAGCCACCAGGTCTGGGACTCAAACCACTTCGAGCCATGTAGGAGTCCAGCACCCCAACCACCACGCCACCTACTGGCCCATGCCCACACTTCTTAAAAGTATTTTCAAGAATCCCGGATGAAAATGCCTTTCCTTTCCTGCCAGGCTGTCCTGGTCCAGGCCCTCCCTTTACCTCAAGTAGAAACTGTGCCTTCCCCTCCTGCACTGCTGCTCTCTAACAGGTCACACTGCCCCAGGCTCCCTCCCCCAACTCCGAGTCTTTAGAGACTGAGCTCTGTCCAGAACGCGCTGAGAAGACATAGGTGTGCTCCTCCCGCGTGAGCCGCCTGTGACAGCATCTGCTACAGGGTGCAGGCTTGCCGCTTTGTCCCTCCAGAACTGGAAGTTCCTGCGGTCTTGCTCTGCTGTACATCCCTGGTGCATGGTACAACGCTTCGTGCTTGAGTAATAAAGCTAATAATTGAGAAGAAGTCATCTTTCCTCTGTTGATTTTTTTTTCTACATTAGCTTTCCAGTGTTACAACATTTAATAAATTCAAAATAGCACTTTCTTTCATTTCAATCGTGCCAGGACTTTTGTAGATAAAATTATATCCTTTGATGAATATTTACATGATAGCCAGCCTTTCTTCCACTGTTTTACAGTGGATACATTACTGAAAGGCGGATAAATTAATATAATTCAGATGTTTTAAAATTTAATGTAATTTGATTTTCTTTGCTTTTTTTCATAGTAAATAATCATTCTCTAATTTATTATTTTGGAAATATTACTTTTTCCTTTTATTAAATTGCCAGAGGGCACATGTTCTCACCAGAGAGAGAGACAAAGAGAGGGAGAGAGAGGGAACATCACTCTCAGTGGGGTGAAAGAAGCCCTCAGTGGGGCATGGTCACATGCAAATCCCTTCTCCTTTTCCTCTGTCTTGTTGGGACTCGGGGCATGCATGTATCATGCTTCCAGTGTGTTTTTCAACCTGCCAGAGTCAGAGTTCAAACCATACAGTTGGTCATGTGGGATCCAGCTCCCTTAACTGCTAGGCTACGGGGCCAGCCCCCTTTAGAAAAAAATAGAAACAAAAAACCAAAGTCTCAATTCCTCCATCCTCCTGCTTCAGCTTCCCAGCTGGAACTACAGGAGTGCCTCATCACAGCTTGAACTTTTTCTTTTCTTTTTTTAGAGTTTTGCTATAGGGTGTGTGTACTCACCAGAGAGAGACAGAAAGAGAAAAACTGAGAAGTCACCCCCGAGAGGGTATAGCTACACTGCAATACTTTTTCCTCTGTTCACCTCTTGGGACTTTGGGCATGCATGCACATGTACGTGGTGTGATTTCTAACCATGGAGTCAGCCAGTTGGGATGCAGTGTCTTAACCAATATGCCACATGCTGGCACCCACACCTGGCACTTTTTAAAGAAAGGCTCTCGTGGGCTGGCCCTGTGGTGCAGAGTCAGCACTGTGCATAGAAGGCTGAGTCCTGCATGGCTGACCACAGTTTGCATTCCAGCCATGGCTGCTTGAAAATCATGCTGGGCTCACATGCATGCGTGCATGCTCCAAATCCTGACAGGGTGGAGAAACAGACGAAACAATTGAGACATGACCGTGCTGCAATGGCAGGTCCTCTCCTTTTACTGATGAGTGCACATCCTCTCTGGCAATAAATACAGAAGAAAGAAGAAAGAAAAAGAAGAAAGAGGAAGAAAGAAAGAAGAAAGAAAGAAAGAAAAAGAAAGAAAGAAAGAAAGAAAGAAAGAAAAAAAAAAAGAAGGAAGGAAGAAAGGAGGGAAGGAAGAAGAAAGGAGGGAAGGGGAAAGAAAGAAAAATGAAGGAAAGAAAAGGAAAATAAGGTGTTGCCCAGACCAGCCTAGACTTCGACTTCTTTCTATATCAGCTTCGTCTTAAGAAAAGCCGTGGGCGAAATGCTGGAAGCCGCGTGGAAGACCAGGGTTTGGTTCAGGGTTGACTTGTACACACTGCACACGTGCATGTCTGTGATCCTGGGTGGTGGGGAAGGGGGAAGAAATGGCCTGAGGCCTTGTTGGAGATGCTTGCCTCTCTCTCATGAAAATACATAAATAAACTTCAAAACAAGTCATTTCATGGCTCAGCCACAGTAGCGTGTGCTGGGCGATGCTGCGTGGAGGGCTGAGGCCACGTGATCGATCAGTCGCGATCGATTCCCAGCCCACACTGCATCCTGCTGCGCTGCCTTGCTCCTGCGGTCCCAGCTACTGCAAGACCAAGGCGGAACTGTGACACAGGGAGAGTTTACGTAAAAATACACCTCACAGGGCCAGCTCCATAGCACAGCAGGTAAGAAAGCCCTGTCCACAGGGAGCTGGATCCCACATGGCTGACCACAATTTGAATCCTGGCCTCAGTGGCTTGAGAAACACACTGGGCATGTGTATGTTCAGTTCAAAAGGTTTTTTTTTTTTTGTTTTGTTTTTTTGAGAGAGATTTTTGCTGTAGGGCGCGTGCGCTCGCCAGAAAGACAGAGAGAGACAGAGAGACAGAAAACGAGAAAACGAGAAATCACCCCTCAGGGTGGATGGCCACGCTGCAATCCCTTCTCCTCCATTCTCCTCTCGGGATCTTGGGCACTCACACGCACCTGGCATGAGTTTAAGCCATGAGGTCCGGGACTTGAACCACGGTTGACTACATGGGAGTTCAGCAACATAGCGATTACGCTAACTGCTGGTCCCATGTTCAAAAGTTTTGATGGAGTGGAGGAAAAAGGATTGCAGCATGACCATGCTTCAGTGTGTGTGTGGGGGTATTTTCTCTTTCTTAAAAAGCTGAGTGCACACACCCTCTGGCAATTAAATAAAAAAGGGGGTCAGCATGTGGCATAGCGGTTAAGGTACTGGACTTCCATATGGCTGACCATGGTTCTAGTCCCAGACCCGGTGACTTAAATCTCACACTGGGCATGTGTGCGTGCATGCCCAAAATCCCAAGAGGAGACTGGAGGAGAAAGGACTGAAGCATGGCCATCCCATCAGGGAGTGGGTTCTCAATTTCTCTCTCTCTCTCTCTGTCTCTCTCTGTGTCTCTGGTGAGCACACATAGCCTATAGCAAAAATCTTTCTAAAAAATAAAATGAAATAAAAACAATTAAAACAGTCACAACTGTGCCCCTATGACCACCACCAACCAACAACAAAAAAAGTAATTCTACGTTGAGCCCTCCTACATTGTAAGTCCATTACCAGAGAAGTATCGTTTTACTCTTTTGCCTGTCAGTAGAAAAATAAGCACAACAGCGGACGGCCCTATTTTCCTTCACAGCAACTCCGCCGTCTGTGTTTTCAGCCGTGGGAGAAGGGAGAGGACAAACTTCGCGGTTCGTCCCATGGTCGCTCTAGCCCTAGCAGCGACGTTTTCCATAATTGGTTTTCCACATTTGCCAAGAGTCTGTTTCCTCTTAACTTTCAACATGTTTAACAGAAGTCTTGTAAAAGTTCCAAAAATAATAAAATCAGTCCCAAGAATAAAAATGATACATACACAACACATTGGATTTTTTGGTCATGGCTTTGGTTTTGTTAAGTTCTCTTTAATAATGTTTAGTGTCAAACCATGTGGTAGAAATAAAAAGGTTTTCTTCACAGTAATAAAACCACTAGAGAAATGCAGTCAATGACTTTCACGGAGTGGGCAGCGGTGTGCAGGGCGGAGGGCAGGATGGGCCGCGGTAAACACGGTCCCCGTGCAGTGTGGCCGTGTCCTTTCCTGCCCTTCTCTTCTGCCGCAGAAGGGACCGTCATGGGCACACTTCATGCTGTGTCGCAGAAGGAACAAGACCCTCCGCTTTGGCTGTCTTTAGGGCTGTCGAATGGGATGAAATCTCTTTTGTGTTGTCAGTAACAGCAAAAGGCAGCGTTAGCTTACACTTCATTCCAGCCACCACGGGCCTAATAAGAGGTGAAAATGTCCCGGCAAGTGAGGCCGGTGGCCGTGCAGCAGTGAAATGCAGCACTCTGTGAGCCTGGTCGACACGGGAAGGTTCCGGGTGCACGCCCCGAGACACCCCTGAACACGCTGGCACGTGTGTGCTCATGTTAGGGATGAGTCATGGCATCAAGACCCTGTAGGTTACTGTCTTTCTCTTTCTCATCAACAGAAGTAAAATAAAACAAAAGGTCGCAATGGGTGCTAGCTTGTGGCCTGGGAAGCTGGATGCCACACGACCAACCATGAGGTTCAAGTCCTGGACCCAGTGGCTCGAAAGACACACAGGGCAGGTGTGCCTGGTGCCCACAATTCCAAGAGGAGGGAGAGATGGAGGAGAAGGGGTTGTGGCATGGCCATTCCCCATGGGAGTGCTCTCTCTCTCTGTCTCTCTCTCTGTCTCTCTTTGGTGAGCACAATGCACTTCTGACAAATAAAAAAAAAAGGTCATGCCAGTTTCCAGAGTGGCTGTACCATTTTAAATAACAGTAAAGGGTTTATTAAAATTTTTTTAATAATAAAGCGTTTAATAAATTTCCTTGTTTTTATAATTGATGTTTGACAAGTTAAAAAAAGTAGATTTCCTTTAAATTATTATTAATTAAAATATTATTATTTAAATAATTAGTTTACTTAACTCTATTTATTTAGAGGGACAGAGAGAGAGAGAGAGAGAGAGAGAAAGCAAGCCACCAGTTCCGGGACTCAAACCACAGTCGGCCATAAGGGGTATCCAGTGCCCTTAACCACCACACCACCTGCCGGCCCCTGAATATTATTAATATTAAAGCTTTAATAATAGTGGTCAGGGTGTCTGAGTTTAGGGAGAGCTTTACAATCCTAGAGAGAGAGATCAGAGGCAGCAGACTAGCAGACAACTGGAACTGTAACAAAATCTCTCAGTTTTGTACAAGGTACTGTAACGGTTCCTTCATTAGTGAATTGGAACCCAAGACAAATACACAATCCTGGTGAAAGGAATGAGGTCCCCTTTGCCACCCTTAGAATTCACATCCCAGGGCTGGCAGGTGGTTTCCTGTGACCCACGCCATGTTGGAAATCCCTATCTGAACCAGCCGGCTGTTTTCCCAGGGCCCAGATGGTATGAATGGGAGCCTTGCTGTGACAAGTGTGGTCTGAGGGCCAGCAGCACCCTCATGTCCAGAGGCTGGGCTGCACCTGGACCCTCTGGATCACGTCTTAATGAGGTTCCAAGAGGGCTACTGTACTCAACCCCCACAGTGTGAGTGGCCTAGCTGAGAGCACACCCCAAACGAAGAAATAGCTGGTGAAGAGGGACCCCGTGAGTATTGTGTATGTCATTCTGCAAGCTTGCCTGGATTGGCAAAACTGGAGGGGGGGTGTGGGCAATAAAAAAAAAGAGTAACATAGCTCACAGAGCTTGATCAATGCAATTTCTATTATCAGGCCGGCCCCACGGTGAACAGTTATGCTCTGAGCAGAGGAAGGCAGATCCCACATGGCCAACCAGGGTTCAAATCCTGCCCTCAGCTTCATACAGGGTGTGTACGGGCCCGGCCCTGAATGAATGGAGAATGGAAAATAAAGGATTGCAGGATGACCAGGCCCTCCTGGGAGCGCCGTCTTCCTCTTTCTCTTCTAATCTGTATTCATATTTTAGGGCTGCCGTAGCAGAGTACCGCAGATAGAGTGACTAAGACTGCTGAGGCCAGTAGGTGGCATGGAGGTTAGGGCTCTGGGTTCTACATGGCCAACTGTATGGTTTGAGTCCCGGATCTGGTGGCTTGAAAATCATGCCAGGTGTGTGTGCCAAAAATCCCAAGAGGAGAATGGAGGAAAGGGAATTGCCATTCATTCTGGGGGGTGATCTCACTTCCCTCTCTCTGTCTCTCTCTGGTAAGCGCATGTGCCCTATGGGAAAGACCTAAAAGGAAAAAAAAAAAAACCCTGAGGAAATGAGGGCCACCCACGTGGTGTGGTGACTAAGGCGTCTGGATCCCACGTGGGCAACTGCGTGGTTCCAATCTCCTGGCAGCTTGAAAACCACACAACGCATGTGCATGAGTGCCCAAATTCCTGAGAGGAGAACGGGGGAGCAGGGACTGTGGCATGGCCATTCTCCTGGAGGCACTTTCTTGCTTTCCCTTTCATGCTCTGTGTCTCTTTCTAGTGACCACGAGCCACATGGAAAAAAACACAAACTGCAGAAATATGGACAAGCAACTGCAGGAAGTGGGAGAGTGGATCAGAGCGAAGGAGCCCCTGGCAGGGCAGCAGTTGGGAGTTTGCTCCTAGAGCGACAGGTGACTGGGGCCCTGAGCAGCCTCTTGAAGGGCACTCCTGTGGTTGTGAGGTCCATGCACTCACCCCGAGACTTGCAGGCTACAGACAGTTCATCCCCTCATCGGATATTTGAGTGCCAAGTTATTTGTGAGTTGCTATATCCAGTGCTTTGGGATTTGGGAGTTTTTCTATTTTTTTTTTAGAATAATTATTTATTTAATTTATTATTATTATTTTAATTTGCTATAGTCACCAGAGAGAGAGAGAGAGAGGGAAAGTGAGAAAGCAAGATGCCAGATCTGGGATTTGAACTGCGGTTGGCCATGTGGGAGTCCAGCACCCTTAACCACCACCCCACCTACTGGCCCCTTGCTATTAGTTTTATAAAAATTAAATACATTTAGAAAATTAAGATAGGATTGCAAATGTTAACATGCTAATTTAGCCAATTAAGGCTGTTTTAGAAAGTTGCCATCATAGGGACCAACAGATGATGTAATGTTTATGTTGCTGGACTTCCATGGAGTAGACCATGGTTTGAGACCTGGACTCGGCGACTTTAAACTCACATTGGGTCCGTTAAGTATGTGTGCCCAAGATCCCGAGAGGAGAAGGGATTGCAGTGTGGCCATCCCCCCCGGGGGAGGGGGCGGATTTCTTGCTTTCTGTCTTTCTGTCTTTGTGTTTCTGGTGAATGCCTGCACCCTATAGCAAAAATCTCTCTCTCTTTTTGTTGGAGAGGTTTTTGCTATAGGGTGCATGCGTTTGCCAGACAGAGAGAGACATAGAGACAGAAAGTGAGAAATCACCTCCCAGGGCAGATGGCCATGCTGCAATCCCTTCTCCTCCATTCTCCTCTTGGGATCTTGGGCACCCATGCACACGCACCCGGCGTGAGTTTTAAGCCACCGGGGCGGGGACGTGAACTGCGGTCAACTACGTGGGAGTCCAGCGACATAGCCATTACGCTAACTGCTGGTTCTGCAAAAATCTCTCTTAAAAAAAGTTATCATCATAAAAGACTTAAATATTTGACTTTTAAATGTGTATTTATTCTTCTTTAAATAGGTAGTATCAAAGGCACAAAGGGTGACCGTGGAAGTTGATGTCCCTACAACCACCACCGCTAGAGAAAAGTCATTTTATATATATAGACATACACACACGGTATATATCAAATATAACATATTATATGTGACACATATATTAACTATATGCTATATGTTTATATATAAATATAATATACATATAACATATAATATAATACACACATAAAATATTAAATATAAATAAGTGAATGATATTAGAGATTCTCCTTTCCCCCAAAAAAAGCCAGCTGGGAAAAATCCGTGCACGTATCTCTTTTCTCTTTATGCCTCTGCTTATTCACTGTGAAGTGTGCCCCCCCCCTCAGTGGAGGCGCTGCTTCAGGTGCAGGAGGCACATCAGACATCAGGGAACAGAACTGGAGAACTCTCCAGCCTGCCTCCTGGAGCTGACATTCCTGTGGGAACCGAACCTGAAGTGGGCCATCTGGCAGACGTCCAGGTGAACGACCTGGGAAACCTCACTGGAAGCTAGAGGAGGGGGAGGGGGGTATCTCAGGGAGCCGAAAGTTACCTGGATTTATTCCAGGCTCTGGGGATACCAAAATGAGCGTGAGTTTAGAAATCAGCCACTGCCTCATCCCGGACTGGCCAGGACAGGGCCCGCAGGATGACTGCCTGAGGGTCTCCTGTGAGTCTGACAGCAGAGTTTGCCCCAGGCCTGAGTAAAGATGCCTGGGGAGGGGGAAGGGGTTGAAATATATTTTTCTTTTTTTTTGTGCGGGTTTTTTTTTTTGTAACATGTGCACGCGCCAGAAAGACAGAGAGATAGAGAGATAGAAAGCGAGAAATCACCCCCCAGGGGAGATGGCCACACCGCAATCCCTTCTCCTCCATTCTCCTCTCGAGATCTTGGGCATGCACATGTGCCCTGCGTGAGTTTAAGCCACCAGGTTCAGGACTTGAACCGGTGTCAGCTACATGGGAGTTCAGCGACATAGCCATTACGCTAACTGCTGGTCCCGGGGCTGAAATATTAAGAAGCTGAGATTTAAACATTTCAAAATACTTATTTTGCCAAAGAGTACATGAGCTCATCAGAGACAGAGGGAGGGGTAGGGAGAGAGCACTTCCGGTGAGGTGCGGTCCCACTGCAATCCCTTCTCCACAGCGTCCTGTGGGGATTTGGGCACGCACATGCACGTACCAGGCGTTTTTGGGTTTTTTTTTCAAGTCTCTGGGCCCAGGACACAGGGCCGACCCGATTTAAATGTTCCCATGGAGATTCTGTTTATGCAAAGAAGCCAGCTGACTATGCCTGCTAGTTGTGCGCTCCCCTTCTCATCTTCCAGGACCTGGGCGTGCCTCCAACCAGGTCTGATGAGAAGGTGAACCTCGACCTTTACGCTTTAAAATATTAAGAGACGGAGCTGGCCCCATAGCCTAGAGGTTAAGGCAATCAGATTCCACGTGGCCAACAACGGTTCTAGTCTTGGTCCTGTGCCTTGAAAGCTATACGGGGCACATGTGTACCTGCCCCAAATCCTGACAGGAGGGGGAAATGGAGGAGAAGGGTTGGCAGCATGGCCGCGTCCCATCGGCAGGCGTCTTCTCCCTCTCTCTCTGTATCTCCCTGGCACAAATCCCTTTACGAATCAAACAATTTTAATAACTTATTTTTAAAATAAATTATTATTATTATTCTGCTAGAGGGTGCATGCTTCTCACCAGAGAGAGACAGAGAGACCAAGAGAGGGGGAAAGTCAGAAAGCACCTCCCCGGGGGGATGGTCATGCCACGATCCCTTCTCTACTTCTCTCTCCTTTTGGGATTTTGGGCATCCACGTCTACGTGTCCAGGATGATTTTTGAGCTGCCAGGTTTGGGACTTGAACTGTACAGTCAGCTGTGTGGGATCCGGCTGCTTCAGTCGTCAGGCCACAGAGCCAGTCTGACTTCACCATTCTTTTTTTGTGTGTGTGGCAGTTTTAGGTTTGTAGAAAAGTTTCCATACACCTCCTTACCACCCCCATTTTCCCTGTGAATATCTTGCATTAGTGCGATAATTGGTTATAACTGATGAATCCATATTGATGCATTATTATTATTATTTTAGTTTTTTTTTTTTTTTTTGCCACAGGGTGTGTGCACTCGCCAGAGAGAGACAGAGAGAGGGGAAGTGAGAACTTACTCCCCAGGAGGGTGGTCACACCACAGTCCCTTTTCTTCCATTCTCCTATTGGGATTTTGGGCATGTACACACACGTCCCTGGGGGTACTTTGCAAGCTGCCAGTTCTGGAACTTGAACCGTGTTCCGCCACGTGGGAGTCCAGCACCTTAACGACCACACCACCTGCTGGCCCCAATGCATTAATATGAATGAAAGTCCACCGCTTGTATTAGGCTTTACTTTTGTGTTGTACATTCTGCGGGTTTGGACAAATGTGTGGTAACGAGTGGTCTCATTGCCCTAGAGAACCCCTGTGCCCTGTCTGTTCCTTCCAAACCCCTGGCAACCCCAATCTCTGGCTGTTGCCATAGTTCTGCCTTTTCCAGAACGTCGTGCAGCTAGATCACACAGGATGTGGTGTTTTCCGAATGGCGTCTTCCGCGCACCAGTCTGTATTCGGGTCCCTGTGTTGCAGGCATACACACACTCGTGGATTAAGACTGCCTCCTTAAATTCCATCAACATTTTATAAATAAGTCTCCTCAGAATGGATGTCATTAAGCATTTTACTCCCAATTCAATTGGTGAAAATTGCTATCTCATCGTTTCACTGTATGTTTTACTGATCCTGAATATTTTAGCATATACTCGAAAGTCATTTAAATTTCTTCTTTAATGGGCTGTCTGTTCTTGCTTTTGTGTACTTTCTCTTAAAATCATTTTTTTTTACGAGCAAACCAGGTGGCATGGTGGTGAAGGCAGCTGGACCCCACATGCCGACTGCACAGTGCCCAACCTGGTGACTTAAATAGCACGCTAGGCAGGTGTGCGTGCACGCCCCAGATCCCAAGGGAATAGCGAAGGAGAAAGGATTGCAGCGCGGCCTTCTCACTAGGAGGGCGCTTTCTCACTTTCCCTTTCTCTGTCTCTCTCTAGCAAGCGCATGCACGCAATAACACTTTTTAAAAAATTATTTCTCCGTTATACAGGTAGTTTATTAATGTCATGTTATTGTAAAGGTATAAGCAGTGGGGCCAGCAGGTGGTGTAACAGTTAAGATCCTGGACTCTCACATGGCTGAGGGAGGTTCAAGTCCTGGACCCAGCAGCTTGACACTCACACCGGACACATGTGCATGTATACCCAAGATCCTGAGAGAAGAATGGAGGAGAGCGGACTGTGGCATGGCCATCCACCTCAGGGTGATTTCTTGCTTCCTGTCTCTCTGTCTCTCCAGTGAGTGCTTGCACCCTATAGCAGAAATCTCTAAAACAAAAAAAGTACAGCAGTATATAGAATTAAAAGTAAAACGTCTATCTTCAGAAATTAGTTACTGTAGCCAGAAGTTTGGGGTGTGTTCCTTTGCATAGTTTCCTCTGTGTGTGATAGGTAGATAAGTACATACCTGTGTGCGCTTACATCTGTGTATGTGTGTGCACACATATGTCAAATGCATGTATTGTTCTGTATCACACTTTTGTACTTAACATGCCTATGTGTATGTACAGATTTGTATGTAAATTGTTTCACTTAAGCATATGTCTTATATTGAGAGAACTCTGATTTTTTACCATTCTTTCATTGTTTTTTTTATTGAGAGAGGTTTTTGCTGTAGGGCGCACGTACTCACCAGAAAGACAGAGAGAGACAGAGAGACAGAAAGCGAGAATTCATCCCCCAGGGGTGGATGGCCACGCCCCACAATCCCTTCTCCTCCATTCTCCTCTCGGAGATCTTGGCCAAGCATGCACATGTGTCCTGGGTTAAATTGAGCTCTGGCAATTAAAAAAGGAAAAAAACGCTAATCCCTAAGGGGATGACTTTAAGACGTGAGGCCTTTGAGGTCATTAGGGTTAGATGAAGTTGTGGGGCTGAGTCCCTACAATGGGCTTAGTGTCCTTTTAGGAAAACAAGGAGACTCGAACTTCCACCTGAGGATGCAATATAAAGGCGATTGTCTCCAGGTACCAGATCTACTGGTGCCTTGCTTTGAGCTTCCCAGAACTGCGAGAAATAAATGTCTAACGTGCCTCTTTGTTACAGCAGCTTGAACTCACCAACACCCCACAAACTTTCTTCTTTTTTTTCTTTCTGTTTAGCTAACAAATACAGTAGCCCCCTCCTCCAATTCACAGTATTACTTCCTGCCGTTCTAGTTATCTGTGGTCAACCACAGGCTGAAATATTGTTATTTAAAAAAAGTATTTTTTTAGTTTTTGCTATAGGGTGTGTGTGCTTGTCATAAAGAGATGGGAAGAGGGGAGCGAGAGCTCACCACACTCCCCAGGGGCAGTGGCCACACTGCAATCCCTTTTTCTCCACTCCCCTTGGGGTTTGGGGCAATAAGCACAAGCTCCTGGTATGATTTGCAAGCCTCCAGGTCCTATACTTGAACTACACATCACACTTCCATGCCACCTGCGGGCCCATCGACTGGAACATTAAATGGAAAATTCCAGAAATAAACAGGGGCTCCATCTTACATTGTCCACTGTTCTGAGTAGTGTGAGGAAACCGCTCCACTCTGCTCTGTCCTGCCGGGGACACCAGTTACCACTGCGTCCAGCTGTCCATGCTGTCTGTCCTACCGCTATTTGTCACTTAGAGGTCATCTCGGTTATCAGACCCAACAAAACCCGTGTAGGCTCTCACTCTCTGCAGTTTCAGGCACCCGCTGGGTTCTTGGAGCATACCGCATGGATTGGGGCAACTGCTGTATTTATCGCTCACCGAGGATAAGTACTCCTCTAACGCCTTGCAATTATGAGCCCGCTGAGTCATCGTGACCACCCCACGGAGTATTATCGGCGTTCCCGTTTTATGAAGGAAACTGAAGTACCAAACATTAAGTAACTTGCTTAAGATTGTACTGGTCAGTTTCAGAATAGATTCAAACTTTATTTTTCAATTCTCTAGGCTGAGGTGGGACCCCTAGCCTAGTGGTTAAGGAAGCTGGATACCCCATGGCTGACCAAGGTTTGAATCCTGTCCTCTGATGGCTTGAAAAACAGTCTGGGCATATGTGCATGTGTGCCCCCAAACCTGAGAGGATGGAGACCCTGAGGAAAAGGGATCGCAGCCTGACTGCACCCCGTTGTGTGTGAGGGGACGCTTTCTCTGTCTCTGTGGTGAGCACACATGATCTCTGGCAATTAAGACAGTTTCCAGGGCTGGACGGTGACACAGCAGTGAAATATGACACTGCCAGGCAGGCCACCACGGGGCTCTGACTCATGGTGGAGCCCTCCCTGAGGGAGCAGGGACCACACTCCTGATGGGGTGGCTGAAGCTGGGGGTGGATTCTGGCACCAGGACCCTAAGGGCCGGCTGGCTCTCAGTTTTCTCTTTCTGTATCACTCATGGAAGAAAAAATAAATCCCTATTGACAGACTTGATGGGGGTGCAGTAAACAGCTCAGGGACACAAAGAAGTTAAAAAAAAAGAGGAGGCGGGAAGTCAGGTCCAGAAGGACTGAGAGAGCTGGAAGCACCAAGACAGGAAGGAGAAAAAGGGCTGAAGGCACCGGGGGGCGGGCAGGCAGCTGACTGCAGGGACACACTGCGTGGCGTCGCGGGGGCAGAAATACAGACCGAGGAGCCACCGAGGAGCCAATCCGGCACAGTGTGGAGGACAAGGTTAAAAGAAGTCAGATGAGGCGGCGTGCTGGGACGGTTTCATTTGGGAAACTTGCTTATGAAGCAACGACTCTGACAGTCACTCTTTTTCAGTCATGTGGATGCTAAATATGGGAAAGCAACTCATTATCTGACCGAACTGCACAGTAGCACGCTCTGCGGTCTTTACCTGGCAAACTCAGTGTGGGCCGGACGTGGTTCGCGCGGAGTCGAATCCAGTGCATTCTGAGCGAACATGTGCTGGGGATTTGGGGATGACGTTTGGTAGCTAAAGAAGAGAAAGGCTAGTTTTCGGGATAATGACCTGCGAGGGGTAGAGAAGAGAAACGAGCAGTTGAAAAATACAAATTAGATAAGAACCCAAGTAAAGGAATTAGTTGTCTTTGCAAAACGCCTTAAATTTGGTCAAACAAAAAGTATGGCGGAGATTTCCTTGACAATGCACTGAATTAAAAATGTAGCCACAGAAGTGGTTTTAGATTTTATTTATTTATTTTTGTACTCGCCAGAGGGCGTGTGCACTAGCCAGGGAGAGAAAGCAGCAACCCCCAAGCGGTTGGAACGGTCGTACCGGGTCAGTCCCCCTCCACTCCTCCTCTCGCCCAAGTCTGCTGTGTTTAGCTTTTTATTTTCTTTTATTTTTAGGTTTTTGCCATAGGGTGTGTGAGTTTGCCAGAGACACAGAGAGAAAAAGAGAGAGAGAAGATAAGAAATCACCCTCCGGGGGGGAAAGGCCACACTGCAATTCCTTCTCCTCTATGCTCCCCTTGGGATTTTGGGCGCGCACATGTGCGCATGCACACACACACACACACACACACACACACACACACGTGCTCCATCTGGTATGTTTTACAAGCCGCCTGGACTGGGACAAAAACCATGACTGACCATGCAGGACCTGGCTGCCTTAATCCCTGTTCTTCAGGACTGGCTCTAACTTGATTTTTTTTTTTTTTTTTTTGAGAGAGATTTTCGCTATAGGGCGTGTGCGCTTGCCAGACAGACAGAGAGAGACATAGAGACAGAAAGCGAGAAATCACCCCCCAGGGGGGATGGTCACGCCACAATCCCTTCTCCTCTCGGGATCATGGGCACGCACGCACACGCGCCCGGCGTGAGTTTTAAGCCACCGGGTCCGGGACGCGAACCGCAGTTGACTACGTGGGAGTCCAGCGACATAGCCATTACGCTAACTGCTGGTTCCCCTAACTTTTGATTTTTGAAACAGAGTTCCGGGACCAGCAATTGGCAAAACGGCTATGTCGCTGGACTCCCATGTAGTCGACCACGGTTTGAGACCCAGACCCGGTGGCTTAAACGCATTCCCGACGTGTGTGCCTGTGTGCCCAAGATCCTGAGAGGAGAATGGAGGAGAAGGGATTGTGGCGTGGCCATCTCCCCGGGGGGGTGGGGGTGGTGTGGGGTAGTGGTGGTGGTGATTTCTCGCTTTCTGTCTCTCTGTCTCTCTATCTCTCTGTCTTTATGGCGAGCACATGCGCTCTATAGTAAAAACCTCTAAAACAAAACAAAACAAAACAAACAAACAGAGTTCCTCAACACAGAAGTGTTCTAGAATAAGGATCATTATCTCTAAATGGTTTAAGTTTTTGTTGAACAAACACACATATCTTGTTCTCGGATGGGCATATTTACTATTATCACAACATCAACTTTCCCCCAAATTAACCTATGCATGTAACACAATTTTTACAAATCCTATTAGAATTTTGAGGGTCTGGAGAGGTGGTTTTAGTATAGAAACATAGAAGTCTATATAAAAATTTAAGAAACAGGTTCAAATATGCATATAAATACTCTGAAATGGAAGCATTTAAATATAGCAAAGAAAGGAGGAACTGCTTAGTAACTGCTACTGAAATGGACTCAAGTCTTTGGGCTTATCAAGTTGCCGAAAATGTATTTCTTAAATAAAAAATCCACTGTTGGTAATAAAGTACAAGAAACGGAACACTCTTGAAGTCCGGTTGGAGTATAAACTTGCACATTTCTGGAGGGAAATTATACAAATATAAAAATCTTTAACAGGGCCGGCTGGTGGTATGGTAAGGTGGCTGGATCCCGTATGGCATCTGTGTAGTTAAGAGCCCCAGACCTGGCGGCCTGCAAAACATTGGCAGGTGCATGTGTGTAGGTACCCAATATCCTCAAAGGAGGAAGATGGAGAACAGATTGGGAAGGGAGTAACCACCCCCCCAGTAGGAGGGTTTTCTCATTTTCCCTCTCTCTCTACCTCCCTCTGGTGAGCGCATGTGCCCTCCAATAAAAAAAAAAAGAATCATGTCTACACTTTGGGAACTAGTAATTCCCTTTCTAGAATGTACTCTAGAGAAGTAGCTGTTCAGGGCCGGCTCAGCAGCACAGCGGGAACACGCCACTCAAGCTGCGTCCATGAAGAGCTCGGCGGGTGCGATTCAGAGTTGACCTGTACGTGCTGAGTGGGCGCCGTGGACCTGGGTGGCTGGGAGGACTCATGGTATTAATCTCTGTTGAGAATGCTTGTCTTTCTCTCTCTTTCATTAAAGAAATAAATAAACCTTTTAAAAAACAGAAAGAGAAATAGTTGTTGATCTGCCCAAATATGTAGCTCTCAGGAAATTAACTGAGCTTCCCCTCTTCTCCTGTCTCATTTCTACCCTCCCTCACTGTGCTCCCTGGGTCACCTCCTTGCAAAATTACTTGCACTTAAGTCATCTCAGTGTTGGCTTTGTGGGGAACCCAAGTTGGACAGTACTTTTAAAGTGTTCTCCTTTATTTATTTTTTAAAGTTGATTTATTCTGAGAGAGAGACAAAGACAGAGAAACAGCACCCACAATGGGGTCCTGATGCTGTGATCCGCCCCCAGCCTCAGCCAGCCCCAGACTGTGGGCACACAGGGAGGTCTCCAGATGCAAACCCAGAACCTTCCCAAGTGGGTCAGCCTCGCAGAGCATCATTTATCACTGCGAAACCACCCCTCTTCCCTTTGTATTTTTATGTTTTCTGCAGTAAACGCGTCGCATTTTAGTAAGTGAAAAGGAAGGCCAAGATATTGTTAAAAAAGGAATTTGTTAAGTTGTTGCTAAAGGAAAGGAACTGGATTCCCAGTTAAACAAGGTGGCTTGAATACATGCATTCATCTTCTTCCCAAGACCTCAGTAAATTCCATGAAAGGAATAAGCTGCACCCATACACAGGGTGGAAAGCGACGAGATCCAGACATACAAGGAAAGCCAGGGGCCTGCTGGTGGGGGCGCTCGTGGGGCCGCAATGCTCAGTGACACCGGACCCACTCGGGAAGGCCTTAGGTTGTGCCTGGAGCCCTCTGATGCACCCCGGGGTGCAGACACGTCCCATAAGCCTGGTGTCCATGAGCTGGATGGCATTATCACCCTGTTGGGGGTGAGTCTCTCTCTCTCATTTATTTATTCTTTCAAAACAAAATTTTAAAAATTCCAACTAATGTCTGACTTAGCAGAGTCACAGCCACCAGGGAAGGTGAACTGAGGCGAGGGAGCTGGCCTCCGTGTCCCCTCTCAACACTGCACACCAGGAGTCCAACCTCCGTCCATGTAGGTGGAGTCCTGGAACCACTGGCTTCTGATGGGAGATGGCCGGGGACCAAGGAAAGACAGAGAGAAGCAGGTCGCGACCTCTGGGGAGTGAATTGTGAGGCAGGGATACAGGGGGACGAGGGGCGGCTGTATTTTATCATAAGCCTTATGGTACTGTTCAACAATGTACGGCAGGGCAGGCAGGGGGCGTGGAGGTTCAGATGGCTGGATCCCACATGGTTGGCTGCGTGGTTTGAGTCCCGGATCCAACAGCCTGAAAATCATGCCAGGCGTGTGTGCATCAGTGCCCAAAATCCTGAAAGGAGAATGGAGGAGAAGGGATTGCGGCATGGCCATCCCCCCATGGGGTTGGGGAGGTGACTTCTCCCTTTCTCTATTTCTCTCTCTCTGGCGAGTGTGCATGCCCTTTAGCAAACAAACAAACAAACAAACAAAAAAAAACCATGTGCATTGACATCTGTGCTTTATATACAGACATGCACAACTGCGATCAATTTCTAAAAAGAATTATTTATTTCATTTTGTTTATTATACTATTCTTTTAAAATTTGTTCGGGGGCACGTGTGCTCACCAGAGAGAGACAGATAGAGGGAAAACAAGCTGCCAGGTCCCGTACTGGAACTGTGGTCAGCTGCGTAGGAGTCCAGGACTCTAACCACCACACCACCTCCTGGTCCCTGTGATCAAGTTTTCAATAAAATACTGAAGGTATATTTTTGTCCTTTAAAGGTAGAGAAAGAATTAGGCTGGAGACCGGTGCTAACGAGCATGACAGCTAAAAGCCGAAAGGTCACCCCCGCGGATCCGTGAACGAGTGGTGGACGTGGCTCTCTGTGCATGCGATGGAGCAGCGTCCAGTCCTCACACGGACCGCAATGAGGATGCACCTGGGAAACGTGGGGCAAAATGAAAATGACAAAGGCCACACGGAGACAGAACAGAGTGAGACATCACAGGGAACGCGCCCGAGGGGCCGGCTCCTGGAGCTTGGGCTTCCAGCCTCGGGGCCTGCGAGACAGGGACTTCCTGCGGCTTCTGCCCCCTGCCAGCCCCCCACTCTGCAGGGCCTCGTTTTGTTTCGGCAGCGCCACTCGAGGATGGCACTGGGGAAGAACTCTGCCTTTGGCCTTAGAAGGCAGTGTCCTGGGTGAGCACCTCCCCCACCGGTGTGGCTGTCACAGGGCCCGTCACACCTCCAGAGCCCTGGTCCTGGAGGAAAGCAGTTTGGGCCGCGGTTCCGGACAGGTGCACCACGGCAGTCCTCACGCAATGCTTTCCTAATGCTCCCTGCAAGAGCAGGGCGAATACCAGCGCCCAGCTCGGATCACCGGGCACCGGGCACCGGATCTCCGCCGCCGGGGGACAGCGGAGGAAGACCCGACGACGACCCGCCTGTCCCCACCGCGCGCGCCCAGCGAGGGGTAGCGGCCGCGGTACTGCCTTGGCCGCGTCCCCCTGAACGGGAATTCTGTGCAGCCGCAGCCGCAGCCTCTCCCGGGGCCTGTAATGGGGCTATTTTAATGCAGAGTTAATTGTCAAATATGAGACTGCAGCGGCCTTCTCCCGAGCGGCTCGCTCACTCTCCAGCAAGTCGGCTTCAGTCTCGTCAGCGCTGCGCACCTCGTTAGCCATATTCCACGGATCCCAAGGACTTCCGTGTCCCCCACACCGAACTCGGCCCTCCTCAGTCAGCTTGCACCGCTTGGTAATTCGTTCTGACTCGCTTATTTCCACCACGGGAAGGGGATCATGTCTAGACTTTACATCTCCATTTTCGCTGCCATCATCACCACCCCGATGTCACGTTTGTGTGCAAGGGGCACCAACTTTCATTTTAAACTAGAATTCTGGGTGAACATTGCATTTATTTTTAAAAAAAGAATTATTTATTTGATTCCATTTGTTATCATTTTTTAAATTTGGCCAAAGACAGAGAGAGAAAGGGAAAGCGAGGAAGCAAGCCACCAGGTCCAGGACTCGAACTGTGCTTGGCCATGTGGGAATCCAGCACCTTTATCAACCATGCCACCTGCCGGCCGAAACACTGCATTTTTAATGTTGTATCAAGGAAGTCCTGTGCATTGTACTCATGATTTTGCATGAAATCTCTTGTGTATTAGTATTTCATTGATCTTCCGAACAGCATCTTCGTGTGTAAATGAACTTACTGTGCCAGAAGACATCAGATTGTTTCCAGAGACTAATTTTGCTTCTGTCCAAATGAACCCTGCACGTGCCAAGCAATGAAGAAACCATTACCCTCCCATAAACCCACGGCATTTTTAAGAAGCTGACTTATTTCTTCCATGAGAGAGAAACAGCTTCCTTGACGCGGTCCTAACATCGCAACCCCCTAGCCTCAGCCGGACTGCATTATGGGCATGCACACCCACAGGACTCAGGAGGACCCTGGGCACCAACCCGGAGCCTTCCCAAGTAGGTCAGCTTCCGCTGCATCCCTGTCTGGCCCCAGGTTCATGGCTTTGACACCTTTCTTTGAAGGTACAGAGAGCTTATGAGAAAACGTCCATGTTCAGGACTAGCAGACGACATGTTTACATTTTTGGTCTCCCACGTAGGTGGCCACGGTTCCAGTCCCAGACTCGGTGGCTTAAAACTCACACCGGGCACATGTGTGTGCATGCCCAAAATCCTGAGAAGAGAATAGAAGGGATTGTGGTGTGGCCATTCCCTCCCCCTCCCCCCGGGAGGGTGATCTTTCACTTTCTGTCTCTGTCTCTCCTGCAAGTGCATGTGTTCTATAGGAAAACTCTCTTAAAAAAAAAAAAAAAAAGAGAAAATGTCCGTGCACTTTGGGTGTAAGGGTCAGTTTAGCTTCGTGTTCCTGGCTCCTGGTTCCTTAGTCCTCATCTTTCATGGCCTTGACATTTTCCCCCTTTGTGAGAGAGGAGGGAGAGAAAGGAAGAGGCCGAGATGGGCATTGTTCCAGGTTTCACTGTGTTGTGGTCCTGCTCTGGACCCCCAGTTAGCTGGGTGACAGGCGCGCACAATCACACCTGGCACAAGTTAGCTGTGGAAGCCAATGTGGCCTCCCAGTGACCGGCAGCCTCCCAAGTGGTGGCGCTGTTACTACGTCTTGGGCCTTATTTATTTTTTTGTCCTTTGAGAGAATGAGAGGCATTCTTGATGGTGAAACTGCACAGCCTCACGGTTGGGTAGGATTACAGAAGCACGAGACCGTGGCTGGCCTGTTCAGGTCGGCCTGCAATGTGAGCCTGGGCTTCCTGTATGGCCCTAACCCTGGCACAGTGGCACCCTACTACCTGCACTACGGCTGGGCCTTCCAACCTGGTGTTAGTGAAGAGTACTGGCCACTCAGCGTGGGTGGTCTCAGGACTCCTCCTGACTAGGCCGAGTATACACATAGGTGAATACTGCAGAAATGTGTCCTCAGGGGGCCCACAGGAGGTACGTGCCATCGGTGCCTTACTGATCACTGTTGAGGGCGCTCCACTGCCAAGTTAGCACCTTCCTTTGGTGACCTATCTCGTGGGGAGATGCTGCGATTACACATACTGTTTCTCACCACGCGGTTTGCCCATTTCAGCGTTCATTGCTGGTTTTGGGGACAGCACGCCCTCTATCTTCACTAATTGGTATTCTCGCGCAAGAAAGAGCTCCTCCCTCATTTCCTTATTCATTTATTTATACCGTATAAACGCATGGTATAGATTTCATCCCAGTTTTCAGACCGTTACTGGCATGTATCTTAAACTGTCCCAAGTGTGGCCATAAAAAGCCCCAAGCTGGTTCCTACGCCCTGCGATGTGCCTCCCCGCTTCAGCACCATTTTACGAACACTTCCTCCTTCTCCTTGGCATCGGCTGCGGCAGGCTCATTTCCTGCTGTCCGTGCTCCAGCCCTGGAATCAGCTCTTCCTCCCCCGAGCCCTAGTCTCCCTTACTAGAGAACGGTGCTTAGAAACCAGTATCTGGGCTGCAGGTGTGCTCACTGCTCTTGGGGTGTCCTTGCTTTCTGGACCCTCCATGGACGAAACTAAAAAACCCTGTACACGTCCTCTCACACTTCTCTGTGATGCTGTACTCACGCTGCTCTACATTTACCAAACACCACAAACTCATAATCCCTCCAACCCCAGTCCAACAGAACAGGGTTCATCTAGCTAGTCTCAACTTTTATTTGCGTCTCCTTCCTTGAGAATCTTTGCTCTCCTTATCCATAATATTGTACTTATTTGCTCAGTTTTATACACAAAAGGCAGGTTTTGAACTGCTAACCCACACCTCTTTGCTAACCACTGTGTGTGAACAGTTAATTTTGCCTTTAGCCTTTCAGTACATAATCTTTCCCAAAGCTATTTTTTTTTTCTCTTTCCCCTTCAGTGTGGCAGAATTACTCACTTGTAATACGGATTCATGTGTTAGTATTTTGAGTTCCTGCAATTATGGTTAATTTGAATAATGTTTGGGGTATGTGAAAACACATGCATATTTTCTTGTAGTGCCTTCTCAGATGGATGACGAACTGTAGAGGCCATGGTTCTCCCCTCTCAATTAACAACAGAACCTGGGAGTCACAGAATCAGTTAACGGAAAACCTCTTCCTCACACTTAAGAAACCTGCAGGACTCCACTGTGGAAACATATGGGGGGTATCAAAAAGTTAACGGAAAATGCATATTACGAAAAGACTATACAAAGGTTTAAAAAAAAAAGTCTGCAACAAAATAAACTCATACTTTAATTCCACTTTCCCAGGAACCTCACGTTTTATTTGTAAGGCAGGGTCTCGCCATGTCTGTCCTCTGGCCTCAGTCCCCAGCTGGTAGCCTAGTGTGCATACTACAGCTGGCTTTTTTACGGAGAAATCTTTGCTATAAGGCACCTGCGCTTACTGCAGAGACAGGGAGTGAGAAATCACTCCTCAGGGTGGGGTGGGGGGCATGGCCATGCCACAATCCCTTCCCGTCTATTCTCCTTCTGGGGTCTTGGGCACACATGCACATGTGCTGGTGTGATTTTGAAGCCACCGGGTCTGGGACTTGAACTGTGGTCAGTCACGTGGGAGTCCAGCGACATAACTGCTACACCATCTGCTGGTCTCTCACTCTTTTTTGCTTTATTGCCCAGGCCAACCTCTAGCTTGGAATCCTTCTGCCTCCAGTTCTCTTGGTCTCTGGGGTTACAGACACGGAGCTGCCTTTTCCACAAACTTTTTGAAGTCCCTCATACATCTGATTATTGAATAACCCTGTTATGTACAATTAGGCAAGTTCAAAGTTCGCAATTAAACTCATGTTGCAAGGAGTAGCCCTCGGCGTATCAACTCTCGCTCTGCTGGAGAGCACCATCAAGGCAGGGTCCCACGAGCAGGAGTGGGACTCCCGGGCCAGCAGCAAGCACACATGTACTGTCACCAGGTACCACAACGCGCCCTCCAGGAGGGTAGCTCGGCGCTGCTGGGCTCGTAACATTTCCTCCGTTCCTGCAGCTGAGAAAGAGGACCTCAGTTCTAATTTGCACTTCACTGTCTGACTTTTTAAGAAATGAATTTTACCGTGTACTTAACAGGACGTTGTGGGATACCTATAGCAAAGCAAATTAACATATCCAATTCACCTTAGGGACACATTCAATCTTTTTCCTGGCAATTGCTCATTTTTGTTTTCCTATATTCTTTCAGGTGTTTAGCCCCTGGCCTTTATCTAAGGTCCGCCTCACGACTTTGTGAAGCTAATTTATGCTAACACACAAGGCAGGTAGCACTTCCCAGCATGAGCTCGCCACCGAGTACGCCATGACCTCCTGCAGCGCGAGGCTCTACTTTAATTTGAACACCACAGTGCCTCTAAACTCTAAGGGACAGGTAGACATGTTGGTGTATGTATTTATGTGGTCAGTTATTAAGAAAGAGGTTTATCAGGGCCAGCAGGTGGTTTAGTAGATAAGGTGCTGGACTCTGGCATGGCTGACCGTGATTCAAATCCTGGACCTGGTGGCTTGAGAATCACACTGTGTACGTGTGCATACATGTGCAAAACCCCAGGAGAATGGAGAAGGGATTGTGGCATGGCCTGGGGGCTAATTAGCCCTGGGGGCTAATTTCTCACTTTCTCTCTCTCTCTCTGGAGAGCACATGAACACTATGGCAAAAAACTTAAAAAAATGAAGACTAGAAATAGGTTATCTTTTTGCATCGTTTAGCTCATATAGTCAAAACCCACCCTGTGAACCTCAGTACTGAACTTACACAGACCTTACTACCCATGAGAGGCTAAGCAAGTGTTCCAAAACCAGACCTAAATCCTTCTTTGAATGATTGGACATACACCATGTACACACTTGACTTTTTAAGTAAGAACTAATATCCTGCTAATGGGCTACTTTAAAATATCTTTCAAAACACACTACGTATGAAGATCCAATTTAGCTCCTACATATCGTTTGAATAGTGTTTCTAAATTAAATGCCACTCTTTCAAACATGGGCTCTCTGTTCAGTTGTCTAAAATTTAGAAGACAAATAGTAACAATGGCGTGATGAAGATCACAATTTTAGAATGTTACATGGTGAGACATTAAAAGTTGGTATTTATTTTTTCAGTGACTGATTTTCTAGCTATTAAAACATTTCTACAGATGCAATAAAAACTGATCCAAGATCAATTAAAAATTCAATTACAGTATCAAAGTTTCAATTGCAGGTACCAATAATACATGATTTGTGACAGGGATAGGAAAATGAGCAGAGTGGAAACCAGACAATAAAAACATCGCTCTATCAACGAACAAAAAGCACCCAGAACAGGTTTTCCTCAATGGCGGGGGCGGTATGTGGGGAGAGTGGAAATGAACTGCAGAGAAGTCCACCAGGAGCCCCTGCTACCCGAGCCGGGCAGTGGGAGAGGCTGTCACTGAGGGCTCCACCTTTCCTTAGGGTATTAAAATGTATGTGCTGGTTTGCTGTTGCCTCTTACCATTAATTTCTCTCTTTATACTTGATGTAGAAAAGAATCAGGGGAGAAAGTATGGAAAAGAAACATATAAAACTTCTGGAAAATTTAACAGCAGTTTACAAATAACAACTTCCACAGAATCCTTCTCTTCTTGGTGTGGGGCAGAACGTGTCCTAGTCAGACTTCACTTTCTCTACTGGTCGGTACAGAGAGTGACTGGTCAGGCAGTGTGGTCAAGGACCACTTTACGGAGAAGAAAATCTGTAATGAAAACATTCATGCAACTAGATTTTCTCTCTACCTTGCTGGACTTAGTTGAAACAAAACTATGACACGCTGGGTGACTGCTCACGAGAGTGATGTCAACACTTAGACAAGCCTGCACCTTCAGGAAAGACCTGTAAGGAGGCCAAAGTCAGAGACTGAATTAAAGGTAGTTGGTTCTATCTTTCCAATTTCATTGTGCCTTCTTACAGGCAGGCCTAAGTGCTATTTTGCGCTAGTCAAGAAGTAGGAAATACTTGCTTATATATTCAATAACAGAATTTCAACACAGTGAGAGTTTTACCACATTTAAGCAAAAATTTTGAAAAAGGTCAATGTTAATAAGCATTCTTCCCCTTATTAGAGACATGCTTACATACATGAAAAAGCTGTAAAAGGACTAAAAAAAAAACCATTTAAAAAAGATGTGGCCATAATAATAATAATAAAAAGGAACACTTTTATACATAGGATTTTATTTTGCACTGCTATAACAATTTCATTATAGACCAAGGGAGAAAAAGAAAAAAGGGATAAAACCACCACACTGAGTAAGTTACTAAAGCTTTTCTACTTTTTATGCTGAACCTTCAGGAAAGACCTGTAAGGAGGCCAAAGTCAGAGACTGAATTAAAGGTAGTTGGTTCTATCTTTCCAATTTCATTGTGCCTTCTTACAGGCAGGCCTAAGTGCTATTTTGCGCTAGTCAAGAAGTAGGAAATACTTGCTTATATATTCAATAACAGAATTTCAACACAGTGAGAGTTTTACCACATTTAAGCAAAAATTTTGAAAAAGGTCAATGTTAATAAGCATTCTTCCCCTTATTAGAGACATGCTTACATACATGAAAAAGCTGTAAAAGGACTAAAAAAAAAAACCATTTAAAAAAGATGTGGCCATAATAATAATAATAAAAAGGAACACTTTTATACATAGGATTTTATTTTGCACTGCTATAACAATTTCATTATAGACCAAGGGAGAAAAAGAAAAAAGGGATAAAACCACCACACTGAGTAAGTTACTAAAGCTTTTCTACTTTTTAACAGGATTTTCCCACCTGGCAGATTCATTGTCATAGCCCCTTCAAAACAGACAAGATGCTTACCATAGTTTAGAGATTATAGGTTGCCACTGAAAGAAAAATTTTACACAGTCACTGTACACCAAGGTTGAAAAACTGTCCTGCATGAAAAACATACTTAGAAATCAAATGAATGAAAGAGAAGGAAACATTATTGTGTGTAAGGGAAGACGAACGTCCTCAGCGGGCCGTCTCCGTGTGGTGCTCGTTCTCCCCAGCTCGCTCAGATGGGGGGCTCTTGTTCCCCCTTTTGCTCATTACACTGTGTTTTCCCCAACGGCATTCATTAAGGCAAACAAACCCTTTTCTGAAGAGGTCTTAAGGAAACTGTGGACAGAGAGCAAACTTTTGGCATTAAAACAGATGAACATATACATAGCCTTTAGTAATATACATTAAGCATATTTTTCTTGGACTAGTGACAAGAAAAGGATGAACATGCTTGTTAACAATGTCAAAAAGTTTAAAATTCAGTGTCCAAGCAATTCCTAACGATGCTTCGGTAGCTTCAAGCTCTAAACAGTATAGAATTTATGCAAATGCATGAAAGAATTCAAGCTTGGCAAATTACACCCAAGCAGGTTATTAAACTATATATACAGAAAGTAAATGATAAATACAGAATTAAAAGAGTCTTTCTATTTTTCCTTATAGCCTTGAAAACTGACAAACTTTCTGAGGACAGTTCTAGGATATTAAACATTAGGTAACCACAGGTGTTGGGAAACCTAACTACACAAACTGATTTCAAATACTCAAGATGACTTTGTAGTGTTTAATACAATTCAGTTCGTAGTTAAGGGCACGAGACAACAGTTAACAAAATAATCACATCAATTGACCTAGAAATCAAATGCAAATAGATATGAATACAATCTCCAAAATCTGTCTTTTTAAGTGAACATTAACCATTTATTCAAAGTTATACAAGAATTTGAAGGATTAAAGTCTTCTGTGACATAAAGCCATTTCAGATAGTTTATGTCTCAGCTGAGCAGAGGAGAGGGTGAAAGAGTAAGTGAGCAGCCCTGTCGGGCAGCAGACAGTAAAAACACTCAACAGCAGCCTCCCCCGGCCTGCTGTCCTCCCTGATTGCCTGCGTGTGTCGCGTTAGTAGCAGCGTGCTGAGGGCCAATTTTTATGCCATTTGCCTGAAATAAAAGGGAACAGAAAAAGAAATGTAACCGGACCTAACCAGGTAGCACAGTTGAATTAGGTTTTTAAAAAGTTCATTAAATCCTTAATGATACAATTTTACCAAACAACAACAACAACAACAAAAAAAAAAAAAAAGGAAGAAAGAAAGAAAGAGCGAGCAAACATGAAATATATTACAGAGATTTCAGCAACTTAAAATCCTATCTCTTAAGGGGTGATTCTTTCTTTCAAAAACAGAACTGAAAAAATATTTTACAAAATAATTCCTCAGACCAGGTACTGTGTGAACAGAAACTGGGTAATGCTGCCTTCCAGGGAATTTTCATGATACAGAAATTGTTTACAGCAATCATTGCAAGTAATCTTTAAAGGAAAAAAGTACCTACAGCCTGTGCTGCTCTTCTACATGTAAAATCCTTTCTCTAGACAGCGTTTCTGTTCCGCGTTGAATCAGCTGAACAGGCTAAGGGCATACGAGTGTTCTGTGTCATCAATAATTTCTATGATCCCCAAAGACATGGCAGCTTGCCAAGAACCCACACACAGAGTCGTTCTTTCATTCATCAAACTCACACTTATGCCTTAACCCTCACTCCCTCAAGTGGATTTTACCTAAAAATACAACACTTTGAGAAAAGTAATACAGTAGCTTCAGAAATTAAGCTCTTAAGGAAACTCTGCGTCACAGTAAATCTCAGATTTATAGTGCTTGGCAGTTGTTCTGCAACAGTAGTAGCCTTGGGGTTTCTGGCACTAGCTCAGTATTGACAGCAGCTGATGTGGTTTCTTTTCGCTCTTTTGACTCCTCTTTAATAAAAAGCATGCCCTATGGCTCATTGGTTTTGCCCCCTCTGGGCTGGTAGCAACTTCTTGAGGAATCAAGGAGTCAGACTTGGCATTAGGCCAAATAAATAGCACGGCCTGTTGGCTCCTGACAGCACATTATGCTCAGAGCTGCACAAGGCACAGTAAAGCAGTCAGCTACTATGTGAACCCAGACAGAAGCAATGAACGTGCCCTTTGAAACAGAGGTCCGATTACTCTTCAATTTATGTGGCACTCGTCTCTGATTGGTGTCCCCTTTAAATTAACTCAAAAACTACTGCTGTCTCAGCCTAGAAGACAGGACTTAGAAACTGTATTACTCCAAATGAAAAGGAATGAGACGACCAACCCACTGTTTGGGAACCTTAGGCACATGGCTGCTTGTTCTTAGCAGAGACTGCTGAGGCGCCTAAGAGTCTCATTAGAGACACACAGGCCAGCAGGCCAGGCTTCCCAACACGGTGGTCTCTAACTGCACCTGGGGCGGGGTGGGAGTGAGATCAGGACTTTTTTCTAGAATCTCTCTTGTTTAGAGAGATTCTTGCTATAGGGCGTGTGTGCTTCCTGCAGAAATGAAGAGAGATAAAGAGACAGAAAACAAGAGAAATCACTCCCCCAGGGGGAATGGCAACACTGCAATCCCTTCTCCTCTACTCTCCTCTTGGGATTTTGGGCATGCACACACACACACGCCTAATGTGAGTTTGAGGCCACCAAGTCGGGGACTCGAATCACCGTCAGACATGTGGGAGTCCAGGGATATAACCATTACATTATCTGCTGGTCCTGGAAGCCAGAAGTTTTACTATAGTATGGCAAAATACTTATCTAAAAGTTAAGTAATATGTTATATCCACATAAACACTTTGAAATGAATAAGGATAAATGTGAAGTGGGGATTTAGGTAAAAACAGTGGTCTTTTGGTGAACATTCTGAATCATGTACTTTTTTATCATGTACTTTGTTGAGCAAAATGGGCTCAAAATAACTTTTTTAATTTAAAAAACAAACAGTGCTAATTGCCAATTACAGATATTAACTTTGTTTCCAGAAAACGTGCTAATCTGTACCAGGAGTAAATTCCAAATTGGGTACTTCCCTTATTCATACCAGATAACAGAGAGAGCATTTTGCATGAGTAACTTGGTGTATGTATTTATACACGGGGACATTATCCCCAAAGCAGCTAACACCGTGTGGACACATGCATGAGAGCAGGTTTTCTTCTCTCTTTGGGGGACTTACGTTACTTTGCATTCGTGCAATAAATGGGTAGGGCCGCTTACTTTACCCTATTTTCATGAGTAAAGGAATTCTCCACTAGAACATAAACATTTAGCTATTATACTTACATACCAAGCTTTCAGTTTTCAAGTTGATTAATATTTTAACTGATTATCATGGATCTATTTTTAGAATTAAAAAAAGGACAATAATATTTATATGTATATACCTCGTTATTAATGTCAAAGACTCCTTCTTGAATTTTTTCATAAATTTCTTTTGCTGTATTAATAAATGCCTGAAATACAGAGAAATTTGTTCCTATTACTTAAAACCACAACAAGAGAACATTATATAAAAGCTATATAGACTATTGTAACATTCAATATATGAAAATCAATAGGTGTTGTAATATTCCATATAAACAGAGTAAAGGACAAAGCCTGCCTTATCTTCTCAACAGCTGCAGAAAAAGCATTTGCTAAAACCCAAAACCTCTTATGAGAAAAAAATACTCAACCAAGTAAGAATGGGAGAAGTTTTCTCTACCTGGTAAATTACATTTATTTATTTATTTTATTTAATTAATTAATTTATTTATTTATTTTTGGAGAGGTTTTTGCTATAGGGCGCGTGCGCTTGCCAGACAGACAGAGAGAGACAGAGAGATAGAAAGCGAGAAATCACCCCTCAGGGGGGATGGTCATGCCACAATCCCTTCTCCTCCATTCTCCTCTCAGGATCTTGGGCACGCACGCACACGCGC
>NW_006159926.1:362753-386187 GCF_000334495.1 Tupaia belangeri chinensis | reverse complement strand
ATTTATTTATTTTTGGAGAGGTTTTTGCTATAGGGCGCGTGCGCTTGCCAGACAGACAGAGAGAGACAGAGAGATAGAAAGCGAGAAATCACCCCTCAGGGGGGATGGTCATGCCACAATCCCTTCTCCTCCATTCTCCTCTCAGGATCTTGGGCACGCACGCACACGCGCCCGGCGTGAGTTTTAAGCCACCGAATCCAGGACGCGAACCGCGGTCGACTACGTAGGAGTCCAGCGACATAGTCATTACCCTAACTGCTGGTTCCCGTAAATCACATTTATGAAAAACCATACCTGACATGATACTCAATGGTAAGCAATGAAAGCTATCCCAAGATCAAGAACAAAGTAGGGATGTAGGAGTGTTCATTCACATTTGGCAGTATTATTCACAACAGCCAAAAGGTAGAAACAACACAAACATTCATCAATTGATGAAAGAAAACCAAAAATGCAGGAGAGCAATGCAGCAGAATATTATTCGGTTATAAAAAGGAACGAAGAACTGACTCATGTAACAATGTGGAGATGTGCTAAGTGAAAACAGGAAAACACACGAGGCCACATACACAGGTGTCCACTGCTATGTCCTGAAGAGTTCATGGTATGTAAACCCATACAGGAAGGAGGTTATTGGTTGCTTGGGGGAGGGGAATGTGGAGTAGTGAAAATGTTCTGGAATAAGACAGTGGTGATGGCTGCACAACTTGAATATACTAAAATTCCCTGAACTGTACCTTAAAAGAGTGAATTTCAGGGTATATGAATTATATCTCACCACGGGGGTAGGGAGACACATAACATGAGAACAGCACATGTAAGAAAACCAAATGCCTGCCACGTAAATCACATAATCCTCCATGTTGAAGCTAGGTTCTTTTTGGAGGCCACTGTTCCACACAGGGCCCTTTTGCTACGATAATATATGACATACTATTAGTTTAAGAGGGAAAGAATCAAAGGATGCTAATGACACAGAAAGAAGGCAGCTCAGTCTCTGTGCCATGTTGACTAGTTTCACCTTTCTCTCATATAGAATACTACTAACTGGGCAAAAAGATAAATGTTAGGATACTATAGGCCAGATCAAATCTATAAACATCAAAATTTATACACAAGCATTTTAAGGCGTTATTTTAAAAAAATCTGCTAGAAGGCATGTGTGCTTGCTGGAGGGAGGGAGAGAGGAGAGAAAGAAAGAGAGAAGGAAAGCGAGTCCTCACTCCCCTCCCCGGGGGTGGTCATGCTGCAATCCCTTCTCCATTTCTCCTTTTGGGATTTTGGCCATGCACACACATGTACCTGGCATGGTATTTAAATATATATATTTTTTTTTTTGGTCGAGGTTTTTGCTATAGGGTGCGTGCGCTCACCAGACAGAGAGAGACATAGAGACAGAAAGCGAGAAATCACCCCACAGGGGGGATGGTCACGCCGCAATCCTTTCTCCTCCCTTCTCCTCTTGGGATCTTGGGCACGCATGCACACGTGCCCAGCGTGAGTTTTAAGCCACCGGGTCCGGGACACGAACTGTGGTCAACTACGTGGGAGTCCAGTGACATAGCCATTACGCTAACTGCCGGTTCCCCTGGCATGCTTTTTAAATCACTGAATCTGGGACTCAGAATGGCACTGTTGGTCATGGAGGATCCAACAACCTTAACCACCATGCCACTAGCTGGCTTGCATTTTATATTTATGTGAACCATTAAGGTATGTTATATAAACATTACCAGTGCTACAAGGTGTACACAAACTCAAACAGGATCTGAACTATCAGACTTCAGAGACTACAAATAATAGTGCTCAGAGATACCGATACGGTCCTGTTCAATTAGCACTCCATTGCAATTCATAAAAGCTATTAAATACAGTATTTAATATATATTCTCCACCACCTCTAATACAGACCTAATTCATATTTTACCAAGTAAACAGGGTTCATGTGGAGGAACAAATCATACATTCCTCTCTCCACTGGAAACATCTGACGCTGAACTTGCCATCAGAGCTTTTGTTTCCTAATTAACAGGACTGATATGTTTTCACCTTTGAAGGCCTTACAGCTCCCCAGAGTAATCAACCCACTGCAGCTCAATTACTGCACCAAGCACACACCAGTCAGTGAAGGAGACTTGAACGACTGCAGCAGGAGCACAGAGATATGAATATGCATAAACTCTAAGTGGCTGATCGAATCATCACAGAGGGTCATGAGAATCTGCAGCAAAATAATGAGAAGAATTAATCACTGCAGATTCACGAGACACTTAGGACACGAGTGCGCTTTTCATGTGTGTGCTGGAGTTAAAGTGAAGGAGAAACTGGCTCCCGGCCAACTACAGAATGATTCACATTCTTCAGAAATTGAAGTTATTCTTATAAATAAGGAAAACCTTAACTTTATTTCTAATAACATGCCAATTATTGTGATGCCCTTAGAAATCAGGCTAATGAATACTGAAGTCAACAGATACATATTTCACTGGGCTGGAATTCCTTACAGGGGCACCCACGTGTACATTCTCTTGAACATGGGCTAGAATTACACAGTTCCACTAATGGGTCATAACTTCACATAAACAAGCACTTAAATATTTGCTATAGGGCCTGTGCACTTACTGGAGACTGAGAGACAGAGACAGAGAGAGACAGAGACAGAGAGAAAAGGAAAAGAAAGTAACCCCGTGAGACCAGTAATGGTGTAATGGTTACATTGCTGGACTCCCATGTGGTTGACTGTGGCTCAAATCCCAGACCAGGTGACTTAAAACACAGGCACGCGTGTGTGAAGGCCCGAAATCCCAAAAGGAGAATGGAGGAAAAGGGATTGTGGTGTGGCCATCCCCCGAGGGTGAATTCTCGCTTTCTGTCTCTCTCTCTCTCTCTCTCTGGTAAGCACAAATGCCTTATAGCAAAAATTGCTCTAAAAAAAAAAAAGCAAGCAACTCTGCCTGACAAAGTGGAATGGCTATGCTTCAGTCTCTTCTCCTTCATTCTCCTCAGGGATTTTGGGCATTCATACACACACACACTTAGAGTGTTATTCAGGGTTTGAACCACACAGGAGTCTATCCAGGATCCAGCCACCTTGACCTTTATGCCATGGCTGGTCCACGAGCACTTGTATATTACAGAAGTCACTATAAAATGTATCAATTTATGTAAATAAATGACCTTTTTTCAATCTGCTGATAAAATGCTTTAAAGACTGGCATAATAAAATTATTTTATATAATTTCAGAAGTTACTACGAACTTTATCACCACAGCAGTACCTAATGCTTTATTAGCACTTTTAAGCACTGCTGTGCTAGATGAACTTCAGCTGTATTTTATATGTCAAAGGAATGCAATTAATTTTATTACAACAAAAATATTTTTCATTACAATTTCCATTATCTGAATGAAAAAGGTATCTGAACAATGCTACATCTGTCTTCCAACTCTCTGATTAGACATTAAAGACAAAAAAAAAAAAAGTCCAGCCCAGGTGGTTAAGGTGGCTGGATCTCACGGTGGCCAACTGTGTAGTTTAAGTCTTGGATCTGGCAGCTCAGGAAATATGCCAGGCACATGTGTGAGTGCCCAAAACCCTGAAAGAGGGAGAAATGGAGAATAGATTACTGCATGACCACTCCCCACAGGGGATGCTTTCTCACCCACTGCATGAACACACACGCTCTCTGGCAAAAGACAGGACCAGCGGATGGAGTAATGGTTATGTTGCTGGACTCCTATGTTCGAGTCCCAGACACAGCGGCTTAAAACTCAAGCTGGGTGCATGTGCGTCCAAAATCCCGAGAGGAGAATGGAAGATAAGAGATTGTGGCATGGCCATCCCACTGGGAGGTGATTTCTCACTTTCTGTCTCTGTCTCTCTAGTGAGTACATGTGCCATATAGCAAAAATTGCTCTTAAAAAAAAAAGAAAAAGACGTGAAAATAAAGTATTTTCCAACCCTCTGAGTACATTACAGAATAAGTTTTATATACTTCATGATAATATTTAATATGAATTACCAAGTGATTGATTAATGACTAACTTCAATGAGTCCTTAAGAGACTGAAACCCAACGTGACAAGTGCAGACAGTACACCTGTTTTAAGCGTGTGGTTATAGACTCAAATTGTTGACTTCCCCAAAATAATGAACATCGTCCAAATACTATTACGGCTTAGCAGAGATCAAATAAAACTCCTAAGGTAAGACCCTTGGATGCCACAGATAAAATATCGCCATTTAAGTCGCAAAACTTTTCAAGAAAGATGAGAGATACATATCTATGTAATAATAAACTGGCTGGGATTTTAAAAATCAAAACATTTCACTGTATTTATTAAATTTTAATACTCATAAACATTTCTCTTTTTTAAAATAACTATTAAATTATCATTAGTATTATTATAATTTTTTTGAGAGATTTTTTTTTTTTCCTATAGGGCGCGTGCGCTCGCCAGACAGACAGAGAGAGACATAGAGACAGAAAGCGAGAAATCACCCCCCGGGGGGATGGTCATGCTGCAATCCCTTCTCCTCTCAGGATCTTGGGCATGCACGCACATGCGCTAGGCGTGAGTTTTAAGCCACCGGGTCTGGGACACGAACTGTGGTCAACTATGTGGGAGTCCAGCAACATAGTCATTACGCTAACTGCTGGTTCCCAGTATTATTATAATTTATAAAATTTGCTACAGGGCATGTGCATTCAACCAGAGAGGGGGGGGGATGAGAAACAGGTTACCAGACCAGATCTGGAACTCAAACCATGGTTGGCCACACGAGAGTCCAGCGCCTAACACCAACATACCACCATGCCACCTGCTGCCCCATCACCCCTGAATATATTTTTCAAGATATAGGTGTTCCTAATCCATCTTTAGACTAATAAGATCTTTAGGAACATACAGAAAGTTCAAAATGGACTTTGAGTACGTGTGTTGAATATCTCAAGGTAGTATCAATGTTCATCACAGAATGAGTTTAATATGAATGGCTGAGCTATTAAAATAATGTATCTGTAGATATTAAGTAAGCTGTCTTTTTCAATCTTTAGCACAATACCTACAACAGAGTAGGTACTTAAAACACCCTTACTGAACTCAATTATGCTTAGGAAAGAAATACCTAAAGGGTACACTAGGCCTAAATGAAAGTTGCTTTCTTTTTCCTCCTGTACACTTGTCACTTTGGGGGCAAGACTATTTTTAAAGACTTCACTAGGGGCAAGCAACATGCTAAACACTAATGGGTTTTAGAGCAGAAAAGCTATTTCTGAGAAACTCATGGCAAATGATTTCATTATTAACAGTACAAAACAAACACCATCTAGGTAGACCCACGGCTGTGAAGTGTAAACAGATTTTTTTTGCAGCCAGCTGAATGTGGCGACCCTCCTGCTGTCCTCTGCGGTGACCTCTCCACTCCAGAACAGAAACCTGCCTCTCTCCCATCTTACCACCAGCCTTCGCCCTTCCCCACACTTTGATTAATTGCCGTGTTCAGTCCTTTACCTTCGTCTCCTTCGTTAGCCATTAATTCTCTTGCCTTCCACTTCAGACACTAATCTTTCAACCCCTGGCAGCAGGTGTCTGAATGGTACCGATAACCTAAACTTAAGGTAAACTTTATGGATGTCTACGGCACAAATTAAAACCATATAACCACAAGAAGCTATAAATGTAAAATACACTCGCTGAGGTGTATTTATGTATCGTCGATATTTATTTAAGGCACCTACTTTTTAAAAAGCAAATTTGCCAGAGGGCACATGACCTTGCAAGAAGAAACAGGGAGAGAGAAAGTGACAAGGCACTCTCAAGGGGGATGGTCATGCTGTAATCCCCTCTCAATCTCTCCCCCCTTTTGGGATTTGGGGCATGTATGCACCTACACACAGCCAGTATGTCAAGCCACTAGGTCCTAGACTTGAAACTCACAGTTGGCCATGTGGGAATCCAGTTCTCTTAACCACCACGTCACTGGCTAGCCCTAAATTACCATATGTTCAGAACTTACCTAGGTAATAGGAAGATATGGGCTTTTCAAGTAGTTCATGGAAAATGACCAGTCTGAAAAAAGTTGTACATGCTGGGGTGTTGAGAGGGAGGGCCTTTTTGTACTGGGCCAGCCTATAGCATGGTGGTTAGGGCAGCTGTATCTCACATGGCCAAATGTACAGTTCAAGTCCAAAACCCAGGGCCTGAGAAATATGCTGGTTGCATGTATGTACAAACATGTCTAAAATCCCAACAGGAGGAAAAAAATGGAGGAGAAAGGACTATGATGTGACCATTCCTCATATTTCTCTTGGGTATGCTTTCTTACCCCTCTCCTCTGGTGAGTGCACACACTCTCTGGCAAAAATTAATTAAAAACAAAACAAAACAAAACAAAACAAACCCTTCCTGTATTAACAGAGAACGCAGTGCAGGGCGAAAGCAGGCCTCAACGTACACCATGATGTGCTAGGAAGGCCTTCACAAGCAAACAGAAAATGAGGTGAAGTGGGACATGGAAGACCACTTCATTTGATTATGGTTTAACAGTCTGCTCAATCCTCTTTCCTTTCTTCTCTGAGAGGGTCTCGCTGTCCCGATTCTCCTGCCTTAGTCTCCCAACTGGAACCAGAGTCATGTGCCGCCAGGCTTTTTTGAGAGGCTCTCACTAAACGGCCCAAGGGAGCCCTGAGCGTGCGGTCCTCCTGCCTCAGCCTCCTCGAGGTGCTGAGACTACAGCATGTACCACTAGGTCAACCTCTGGGTTGGACTGAGGCTCGAACCCAGCTGTCCTATCTGGTCTCAGCCTGTAGAGCGTAGTATTTTTGCAGAGCACACACAGCAGCTAAGCTTAGCTTAACAATTTTTGAGGCAAAATACTGAATATAAATTTTCGTCAACAGATAACATTTAAATTGCTTCCTTATGTAGCATGCTGCCACCTGGTGGCAAGATAAAGAGTATGGCATCTGTTAGGTAGCATTTCAAACTAACAAATCAAATAAAGTGCCCTGGATGGATTTTCTTAAATATCTTGAACTGATTGATGCTAAAGAGCAGGTATTTTATAAAATAAGTGAGTTTTTAGTTTTCTCTTAGAACTGGGAAACATGAAGTAACTAGAATGTGTTTAATTTTCTTCTCAACTGTTAAAATGAATGCTATTACATTACAGATATCTATTTGTCCAAGCTAATAAGAAATATTTACTAAATATTTATTATTGGCCAATCACTATACTAGCTGATAAACATAGGTTTCCATTGTTTTATAAAGTTGAGTTCTTCTGAGAGAGAGGGAGAGGTGAAAAGAAAGAGAGCACCTCCAACGAGGTCCTGACACTGTGAGCCACTGTCGGCCAGTCCCGGACCATGGGCAACACGTGCCGGCATACCCAGGGAAGTCTCCAGACCTCTAACCCGGGTCCTTCCTACATGGGACCACTTTGTTGAGCGTCCTGTTTTACTAAGGCCTACTGTCCTAGGCCTGTTTTTTTTTTTTTTATTATTTGTTGAAAGAAATTAAAAATATGTATAAAGGTAAGAAAATTAATTTTCTCTCTCTCTCTCTCTCTTTCTCTCTCTCTCTATTTTTTAATCTTCAAGAAAATCTGCATTTGTGGAATGAAGTTATACCCGTGAAACTATCAGAATGGCTAAGGGTGGGGTTCTAGCGCTCGAGCCCCAGCACCACCTCTTAGTGCTGTCATGTGGACCTGCTCCTTGAGCTCACTGTAAAATGAGGATATAAAGTGGGTCCTACTTCACCGGATTGTTCAGAAAATCAATGTAAAGCATGAAAATGTGCTTGGCACATAGTAAGTGCTTATGTGCGCCACTGTCCTCACGGACATTCAGGAGCAGTGATATGTGGGGAACGTGAGGCGAAGGCGATACAGGTGCTAAATGTGGACGTGCTCTGCACACGCTGCAGAACAGAAAAGGAACACTGACCAGTGCTCCTCGGTCAATTCAAATGTTTTAAGAACAGCGAAACACTGACAAAGTGCATTAGCAACATGAGTACAAGTGAGGCTTTATAAAAAAAACTTTCTGAAGACTCCCCATACAGTCAGCCCTAACGAATAAAATATACTGAGAGAAGATAAATGTGCAAAAAGAAGGTTCTACAAAAAGATCATCAGACTAGAATCTGACATTAAGGAGTTTAAATAAGGAACTCCTTCAAATTCTGTGACTTTAATAAATGTTTGAATTCTACGCCAGCAGGAGGAGTAGCGGTTAAGGCACTGGATTCTCACTTGGTCAAACACATTTTGAGTCCTAGACCTGGCGGCTTAAAAATCATGTGGGAAGCATGTGTGTGCATGTGTGCCCAAATTCCCACAAGGGGAATGGAGGAGAAGGGAAGGCAGGGTGCCTATCCTTATGCCACAAACCTAAAAAAGAAAGAGTAGGGACCAGCAGTTAGTGTAATGGCTACATCGCTGGACTCCCACGTAGTAGACCGTGGTTCGTGTCCTGGACCCGGTGGCTTAAAACTCACACCGGGCACATGTGCGTGCATGCCCAAGATCCCGAGAGGAGAATGGAGAAGGGATTGTGGCGTGACCATCCCCTCTGGCGGGTGGTTTCTCGCTTTCTATCTCTCTGTCTGTCTGGATAGTGCATGCGGCCTTTTGCTATAGCAAAGATCTCTCAAAAAAAAAAGATGCAGCCCTTTATGAATTAAATTGACATCATGAGTTTCCCAAAAGAAAAAGTGGATGTGAATTCCAGAGTCAGAACTTTTGTCAGGCCAGCAGGTGGCATGGTGGCTAAGGTAGCTTGTCCCTGCAGGGCCAACCGCACAGCTGGGGTCCCAGACTGGGGCTTGAGAAACATGTCAGGCACATGTGCAAGCCCCAAATCCCGAGAGGAGAATGAAGGACAAGGGAACGAGGTGGAGCCATTCCCCCCGGGGAGTGCTTTCTCACTTCCCCGCCCTTTGTCTCTAGTGAGCACATGCACCCTATAGCAAATGAAAAACAAAAGGTAGAGCTTTTGTGTCTATAAAGTCCTCTGCGGTGATGCCCAAAGCAGGGGTGAAGCTGGTGTTAGCAAAGTCTCCTATCACGTGGAGGATGGTGTAAACGTTTATTAAACAAAGATATACGCAAAGGATGCTGGGATCCTGGTAAGGCTACGTCAGATTCCCAGTGAAAAGTCCTGTGGCACGCCTCAACATTCATGGGCCTGCCCCTGAGAACGGGCAAAGGGACAACATCTTTAGTTTACAATCGTGTTCCAGCTATATAAAAATACCCGTTTTGCCACTGACAACAAAGCTGGAAGAAGTACAATGGGCTCTCAATGCAACTTCAGTCTGTACATTTCTAGGTATTGGGACAGAACACAAATATCAGCAAGGACCTTGAAACTGGTCTTCTTCCTATGAAGTCTTATTAAGTCACAGGTTCTCCCCAGGTACAGAAATTCATCTATCCTGTCAGTCTACGTGCCTGGCAGGTTACTGCAATCTGTTTTAGGGTCTGCTGGCTGTATTTCCAGCTATCATTTTGGCTGTATCTTTAGTACGTTAGTAGCTGAGCCAGGCATTTAAAAAAAAACAAATTTTATTTATTTATTCATTCATTTATTTTTTAAATTTGACCAGAGAGACAGAGGGTGAGAGTGAGAGAGAGTAAGTGAGAAAGCAAGACCACCAGATTCAGGACTCGAACCCTGGTCAGCCATGTGGGAGCATCCAGCGCCTTAACCACCACGCCACCTGCTGGTCCCGAGCCAGGCATTTTTTAACAGCTTTAAGAAAAAAACTCATTTGTTTGGAAGAAGTCTCGCTATGTCACTATCCTCCTGCCTGTCTCCCAAGCAGCTGGAGCTACAGGCCCACACCGTTATGCTCAGCTTCTAGGGTGGGCCAGGGATTGAACCTTGGCCTCCCATGTAGCCTAAGCCTGCTAAGCAGCACCATCAACCAGCCTTGCTACTGCAGCTGCGCCTGTGAGAATTCAAATGACTAGATCTGCATCATGATTGGCAAAGATTATGTCACGCTAGGTAAAGTAACCTTCTAGAAATCCTTATCATTTTTGCCTCAAAAAATTCCTAATGTTTGGGAACCAGCAGTTAGCATAATGGCTATGTCGCTGGACTCCCATGTAGTCGACCGCAGTTCGCTTCCTGGACCCGTTGGCTAAAAACTCACGCTGGGCGCGTGTGCGTGCGTGCCCAAGATCCCGAGAGGAGAATGGAGGAGAAGGGATTGCGGTGTGACCATCCCCCCTGGGGGGTGATTTCTCGCTTTCTGTCTCTCTGTCTCTCTCTGTCTGTCTGGCGAGCGCAAGCGCCCTATAGCGAAAAAAACCTTTCCAAAAAAAAAAAAAAATCCTAATGTTTATTGTATTCTGCTTTTACATAAACTTTCAATCTTAATTTTAATAAAAGTGATGATTACAGGGGGAAAAAAGGTCCCACCAAATGGCTAAAGGATTTAGAAGAGTATCTGACAAAATGACAAGTATTTGGCAAATGGCAACTTTAATCATTATTCACATCTCCAACGTGGTCTTTACTAAGCCCTTCACAGCATTCTAGTGGGAATATAGTACTGTAAGTTTCTGTAACACACAACTCTGAGAACGTTACATTTTTGATTTAGAAAGAAATACACAAAGAAAAACAAGGAAGTAAATATAGAAGTAAATCTAGCACTTGTAGAGTATCTGAAATCTTAAAAACACAGCAGGAGGCTTTCAGGAAGGGGTGCTTGACCTGGCTAGCCATGCATGATCTTTGCCAACTAAAGGCGAAGACAGACATCCTTGGGTCTAAAAAAGGCTCCCGAACCACAGACACCCAGTCAGCTATGGAGGAAGCACATCATCAGAGGAGGCAATCTGCTCATCTGGATTCCCTGAAATCTTGTTGTAGAACGCTCAGGGCAAAGATAAGGCTCAGGAGAGAATTCCACCTACACACAGCTAAAGGAACCAAAGCGTAACCTGATTAAGGTCTGAAGAGTAAAGCGGAAGTAACTTAATAACTCTTCAAGGTTTGGTTACTGGCTTGGGGCAGGCACTGTGCTAAGTATTGGGGATGCGGAGATGACACAACAACATGTGTCTTCAAGGAATTCCGTCCTTAAGGTGGGCTGACGTGGGAAAGCAGCGCGAGAATACAGTGCTGAAGGGAATTCCTGCCCAGGATGTCACAGGAAGGAGCAGAGAGAAAGGAGCCTAGTGATTCAGACCTTGCATGCTAGGTGTGCAGCAGCTGGTGGTGAAGGGAAGACAGGCGTTGTGGGCAGTATCATGCAAGGCACTCCAGAGGAGGCGTCACACTTGACCATAGCCCTGAAGGATGGAGCAGGAAGGAAAGGCATTTCGAGTGCAAGAACACTTTCTGTGGAGAGAGGGAGTGTCACATAGCCGACCACCTCTTCATGTGGCGAGCATGTGGAGGGGTGCTGGCACTCACAGGGCCTTGCCTGCCAAACTAAGGAATGCTGAAGCAGTGAGGATGCTTTGTTTTTCTAAAGACAGGTTCTTACCATGTCATGATCTTCCTGCCTCAGCCCCCAGCTGGGACCACAGGCATATGCCAGCATGCCCAGCTCTTCCAGACAGGGTCTTGATATACTGCCAAGGACACCTTCAAGCTTGTGGCCCTTGTCCTTTAGCCTCCCTGAGTTGCTGAGATTACAGATGCAGCCTACTGTGCGTGGCCTTTAAGTTTGACAAGAAATCAAATCTGGGCCTCCCACATGGTCCCAGTCTGTGGGGCACCACGTCTTAGCAGGGTACCCGACTGCAGCTGGTCAGTGCATGGTTTTAATAAAATCGGAGACTGACATTCAATCTCTATTTTTAGAAAGATCTCACAGGCAGCAGTGAAGAGGACTGAAAAATAAAGGCAGGCAGTCCAATTAGGAGGTAATTATCATAGAGGACGATCTGGAGAGATATTTAACAGGTAGAAGCAGTAAGCCAACAGGCGGAATGTGAAACATCATAACTGGATCAATAAAGGGGTAAAGGAAATGGAACATGTAGGGTACAGGATATAAGATCTTGCAGACCAGACAGCTATCATTTCAGCCTGCATGTGCTAAGTCAGAGAGTCTGAAGAGCATGCATGCAGGAGCTGTCTAGGCAGTAGCTGTCAGTGTGGAGCTGAGCCTAAAAGGAACCTCAAGTCATAGATTTAGGTGCCCTCTTAAAGCAGAAAAAGAGTTGGTAAAGAGTCCAGGGAAGGTTAAATAGCCCAAAGAAAGAGAAGAGAAGAGTGTCACAGAGCTAAGGACAGATGTAGGTGTGGCAATTAGGGGGTCCAGGATGATCTTGGTCAAGTGGAGGAAGTCATATTGTGAACTGAAGTGTGAAAACAGTAAGGAAATGGAGACTCTTCTTTTTTCGTTTTTCCTTTTTTTCTTTTAGTTGCCAGAGGGTAAGTATACTTACTTGTTCAAGAAACAGAGACAGGGAGAGGGAGAAAAGGAAGTACCCCCTAATGGGGCATGTCACGCTGGAGTCCCTTCTCCTCCGTTTCTCTACCCTAGCAGGATTTGGGGCACACAGGCAAACATGCTGAGTGCATTCTTCAAGCCGCTGGGGCTGAGCTTTGAACTGCATGGTGGCCATGTGGGATCCAGCTCCCTTAACCACCAGGCCACAGAGCCTGCATGACTGTTCTTAAAAGAAGCTAGAAGGAAAAGCATCAAGGAGAACTGAAGTGACAGAATTTTATTTTTAAGATGGCTGAAACTGGATATATAATTATTTGGTGGGAGCCAAGAATCAACAGAGAAGAAAAGGACGAAGATATTGAGGAAGTCTAAAGCAATACTGTTTCTGAGGAGATGGGAGGGATGGCTCTGCCAGATTCTCCTGTCGGGTGAATGAGTTGATAGGCCTGCCCCTCAGCCTTGACAGCTCTTCAGGGACTGCACCCACATCAGTATCATCATCAACTGAGGGGTGGTTACAAATACAGGCTCCCAGGCCATCCCCAAACCTACCAAAACAGAATCTGGATGGAGAACTTAATACCTTTGTGAAAACCTGGGATAATAAATGTGAAAGAACTTTGACAAAAATGCCCTCCATATATCTGACTGCATTATTACTATAATGATTAAACATGTACAACATATAAATATTACATTTAAAAGCAGGAACAGGAGCTGAAATTGTAAAAGTGAGTCCCAGTCTCCTGTTCCTACGGAAATACCATACAGATACAGACAATAGTATTTTGGCTGAATAGCTTTTTGATTTCATTGACAGTTAGGAGATGAACTCACATTTATGGGCATACTTCCTCAGTAAAAATCAAATAGGATAAATGATAATAGCATGTTTGGAACCACCTCAAATTATATAAAACTGGTTAAAATCCACTTTATAAAAGCAATAAATTCCCTTATTATAACCTGTAACTTATAATTTGGAAATAAACATAATATTTGAATACTACACTAGTTTCCTAGTAGAGAAGTTTCATATGGAGAAAGCTATGTGTGTATATAAAGTTTATGTGTGTGTATATATTAGTGTTATTAATGTAATGTATTATTCTGTGTGTATCTTCCTGAGAATTTCTTTCAATATTTTCAATTTTTTAAAAAAATAATTTTGCCATAGGGTGCATGTGGTCACTGGATAAAGTCAGAAATGGAGAGGGAAAGCAAGAAATCACGCCCTATGGGGCAGGGTCATGCTGCAATCCTGTCTCCTCCATTCTCCTCCAGTGATTGTGTGTGTGTGTGTGTGTACGTGTGTGTGTGTGTACGTGTGCACGCTCACGTATACACACACACACACACACAGCCAGACTCGTTTTTCAAGCTATCAGGTCGGGACATGGAGTGGTCCCTGTGGGAACCAGTGCTTTAACTACCACGCAATCTGCTGGCTCCTCCCTGAGAAATTCTTACCTCTGCAAGTAAAATCTAGTACAGGTGGACTAGGGTATCATTTTGTTTTTATGCTCTTTAGACATTAACTTAAAATGTCTTGAAAGCATTTTCTTGGGTGCCATTTTAAATTTAAGACCCCAGTTTAAGATAGGTGGTATAAATTCCAGTATGAGGGGCCAGCAAGTAGCATGGTGGTTAAGGCACTGAACTCCCACATGGCCAACCACAGTTCGAGTCCTATACCTAGTGGCTTGCTTTCTCAGTTTCCCTCACTCTCTGTTTCTCTCTGGTCAAACTGGAGGAAAAAAAAAAGAATAAAATACAAATAAACTCAGGAAAGAACAAAACATGTACTAGGGGGTAGAGGTAAAGGAAAAAATAAAGTTCAAGATATAAGCAGAGCACGTCTGCTAAGTGATGCTGGTGGCTGGCTGAACAGGAGGCGGAGGAAGTCAGAATGGTTCCAGAACATAATGACCTTGGATCCAGGTACTGGTATCAAGATAAATGTTGAAATAGTTGAGCTTACTCACTGTAGGATTCACAGATCAGAGATAGCACATAAAACAGAGGTAGTGTTACTTTTTTTTGCTATAGGGCACGTGTGCTCAACCAGATAGAAAGAGAGACAGAAAGCGAGAAATCATCCCCCGGGGGGATGGCCACGCCGCAATCCCTTCTCCTCCATTCTCCTCTCAGGATCTTGGGCACGCACGCAGGTACACGCACCCAGCATGAGTTGAAGCCACCAGGTCCAGGACTCGAACCGCGGTGGGTTACATGGGAGTCCAGCGACATAGCCATTACGCTAACTGCTGGTCCCGGTAGTGTTACTTTTTAACAGTACTCCCCAGTCTTGACTCCTTCCCTCAGGCCATCAATGAATTGAAGCAGTTTTAATACAAATTTATAGCACCCTAACCAAATGAGTAAAGAGGACTTGTATATTATGCTGAGTTGCTGGTGCTCCACTTCTTTGACTTTAACTGTACCCAGATACCCTAATGCAATGTTTCTCAACCTCGGGACCACTACATTCTGGGCCACATAATGCGTGGTTACAGGAGCTATCCTGTGCATTCTCCTCGAGCACTACTTTGTCCTTCCTCTCAACAGATCTGCATCGGTGATATCACTAAGCGGATGAACAGAAAATCTATAGATTAATAGCAAACCTACCTCCAGCACCACCAAAGTGAATGGTGGAACACTACTACGGTTATCTATGCTGCAAATTATCCCGTCTCTTACAGGGAAATACAAGACTTAAACTTCATGGTCTCTCTACTTCTATTACTGCAACTGATCTTGTCTAAAACACATAAATAGAAGACAGTACGACACAAAAGGCAAACATGTCCAGTTCTAAAAATGATCAATGTACCATTTATATTTAACCTTAATGAATTATCATGTTAGTTTTAAATAAAAAAAAAACCCTGTAGTCAGATGGTGTAGTAATCACAATACCGACATTTGCATAAGTCATTCTACCTTGACATAATTATTTTTAAGTAATTTATATATTTGTAAAGTTATTTATTATTATTATTTTTTAATTTGACCAGAAAGAGGGAGGAAAAGTGAGAGAACAAGCTGCTAGGTCTGGGACTCAAACCATGTTCAGCCATGTGGGAACCTAGCACGTTAACTACCATGCCATCTGATGGCCCAATTTATGATTTTTATAAAACGTTTTTAAGAGAATTCTTTAAATGAATGAAAAATTTCTGCATTACAACTTTTCTATACATGAAATCCAAGGGTCAGCTAGGAACTGAATAATTTTCAATAGGTTGTACAAAAAGAGGACAATGACTTTCTGTGAGTTGCCCAAATTTCCACGAGCATTCTCACTAGACAATTAGGATAGATTCTTTCAACCCTTCAACATAATCAGGTCTCAAAGAGCAGGGAGGTCCTCCCAGTTCAGGAAGCAAACTGAGGCTGTATTCCTCCCTGAGTACATCACTCATTTCCAACCTGGCTCTTCCAAGGAGCTGTGCTTTTCCTCCTACAGAACAGCAGGATGGCATAATTATGCAAATCCCAGTCCCAGAAAACTAAAAACATTAGGTGTACAGGACTTTGAGCAAATTTCCTGTAATTAACTTCTTTTATTCCAAGTTCAAGGCACATTCTGATTAAGAATCTACAAACCCTGCAAATGAACATTTATCCTTTCTATTTCATTTGGACCTAATACTGGCAGCCTAACTCTTGCTTGAACCCCTGAAAGAGGACACTTTTTCAGCGGCAGTCTGGCTCTGGCTCTCGCACAACAGTGGTTCTGATACAAGGCAGATGCTGAGTGAGTATTGGTTTAGTTTTTCTTCCACTTCTCTAAAGAGGAGATCCCCTTCTGTTAGTCTTCCCTGACTTTTTTTTGGGGGGGGGAGAGGTTTTTGCTATAGGGCATGTGCACTCACCAGACAGACAGAGACAGAGAGATAGAAAGCGAGAAATTACCCCCCAGAGGGGATGGCCACACTGCAATCCCTTTTCCTCCATTCTCCTCTTGGGATCTTGGGCACGCACGCACATGCGTCCGGCGTGAGTTTAAGCCACCGAGTCTGAGACTCAAACCGTGGTCGACTACGTGGGAGTCCAGCGACATAGCCATTACGCTAACTGCCGGTCCCAGTCTTCCCTGACTTTTCCCACAAAAAAGAAACTACATGTTTTCCAACATTAAATGACTGATGAACGAAATAAAAAGAATGGTATTCAGACTTAATTACAATATTAATATCTAATAACATTAGATATTATGAAGGGATTATAGCTGATTGTTAAGTACAATAATGGTATTACAGTTAACATTTTTAAAAATTATTGCCATTAAAATATTTATAGGAAAAAATGTTTCTGGAATTTGCTTAAAAATAAACACGATCATCGAAATGGTGATAACTTCTAAAACTAGATGATGTCTGTATGGGTTTTATATTTAAAATGGTAAAGTTGCTTAATTTAAAACAGCAGCTCCTTCAGCTTCACTTTGAGCCTACCAAAATGCTTTCACATAGGTGATGTCAAGAATGAGCTAATGGTTATCTATACGTGAAATGTGGTTGTGATCCCTTTTTCTGCACTGTGATACACTTGTTTTAAGGGTGCCTGGAAATGTGCAAAACTGAATTATATTCCTTAGAGTATTTAACCACAGATCTGTTTCATGGGTCATTTTTTTCCTCAGATGTAAAAGATACCTGGTTAAGTGTTATATGGAAAAAAACTGAACAGTTTAAAACTGGAAAAAAACATGAGCTAATGGATAGAAGTGTATTGTCATTAAAATGCCCTATATTTAATGTGGTGCCTAAGTGCTTAAAAATCTGACGTGCACAGACATCAAAAGCGTTCACGCTTTTGTCCCCCCACCTTGATCCATGATAGAAAGCACGTGGGAGCGAGTACGGGACAGAGAGATGAACACCCTCCACAGGGTCTGGTCACTGCAGTTCCCTTCCTGCAGTCCTCCAGCCCGTTGGATTTTGGGCACTCGCACGTGTGTCTGCTGTGTTCACTGACCTGGCCAGGGATTCAAATCGCAGTCACCAGGTGTGATCCGACTTCCCCTGAGCTGCGCTTTACCACGGTGCTATAGAGCCAACCCAGACATTTATCTTCCAACCAACACTGTCATATTTCATGCAGACTACCCCCCACTTTAAAAAAATTAGTAAGGTTGAGCATCCCTAATCTGAAAATCTCAAATATTCCCAAATCCAAAAGTTTTAGAAAGCCCACATGACACCTGAGCATAAAAATTCTATAAATGACTTCACGTGACAGATCACAGTCAAAATGCTAGCACACAACATTAAATCTGATACTCAGTGTTCTCAAGGGACCCTGTATTAATGGCATGTCATTATTTGTGTGTTTAAAGTTTATTTATTTTGAGAGAAAATGAGAAACAGGGAGACCTCTCTCACCTGTTGCATTTCTGCTGCACCACTGCCTGGCCCTCATATGTCTTTTTCTTTTCCTCTACTGTTAAGTACTTATGTGTAAGCATTAAAAAATGACTGCCTGGGACCAGCAGATGGTGTAATGGTTATGTTGACGGACTCCCATGTAGTCGACCGCAGCTCAAGTCTTGGCAGCTTGAAACTCATGCCAGGTGTGTGTGTGTGTGTGTGTGTGTGTGTGTATGTGTGTGTGTGTGTGTGTGTGTGTCTGTGTGTCTGTGCCCAAAACCCTGAAAGGAAACTGAAGGAGAAGGGATTGAGGAGTGGCCATCCCCCCCGGGGGCATGGTTTCTTGCTTTCTGTCTCTCTGGTGAGCACACATGCCCTATAGCAAAAATCTCTCTAAAGGGGAAAAAAAATAAAAGACCGCCTATTGGTAGTGTATAAATTCAAAGTCAGGAACAAGGGCAATTTCAGATAACACCCTCCACAGGTCACTGCAATTCCCTTCCACATAAGTGGCTGAGACAGTGACACCTTTGCCTTCCGAAGACTCAACATAAACAAACTTCGTTTCACAAAATAAAAAATTGCTCGGAAAGCTCATATTTCAAGATGGCCTGCACTATGGAACCACTGGCACATATTTATTGTTTAATTAGATGAAAACAAGCCAGTATTTTGCATGAGAAATTCTCTTTCATCTTAGAAATTTATTACAAATCCATTAAATAATCTGGAATGTATAGGATCAGAGAACAAGATCAAGAAAAACGGATGAACAGCAAAAATGTGTACCAGACTTCACACCCTGCCTTCCATCTAAGCTGAGACCTTAGGGAGGAGAAGAAAGATGAGCCTTTCACATTGCACACTGAATTCCTGCCCAGGAACTCAGGGGAGACCAGCTTATCAACAGAAAAATTACGTTTCCTCTCAAAATCCAACAATCTTAAGAAATAATCTGACATAATTTTATTTTGAAAGGAGTCTTGGTGGCCCCACAGCACATCCTACTGGGTAGCAGAAACTTCTGCTGTGCCCTGGTCTGAGCTTCTCACCCACAGTGCAAGTCGGCTAAATTTTTTATTGCTTTTCCCCTAACATTTATTGTTAAATATTAATGTTTTACAAGTAAAAGACTAAGGAAGCAAAAGGAAAAAATATTTATAAAGTATATAAAATTATCTTTGGGCTATAGGTATGTTGTATATGGGTTTGGGTCCTATCGCCAAGAAATCTCACTTGGATAAGTTAATACTCTGGAGTCTGAAACATCTGAAACCTGAAATGGTTATGGTCCCAAGCATTTTGGACAAGGGCTATGCAATCAGTATTAATATAAACATCATCTTGGGGCTGGCAGGTGGCATAGTGGTTAAGGGTGCTGGACTCCCACATGGCTGACCACAGTTTCAGTTCTGGAACTGGAGACTTGCTTTCCCACTTTCTTTCTCTCTCACTCTGTCCCCTTTGGTCAAATTAAAACAAATAGGTTAAATAAAATAATTCTTTAAAAAAATACATATACTATCATCTTTAGCTACTTCTGAGAAGTATTAAGTCTTTTAAATCTTTTAAAAAAGTTCTTAAGAGGGCCAGCAGGTGGCGTGGTGGTTAAAGGTGCTGGATTCCCACAAGGCTGACTGCAATTCAAGTCCTGGACCTGGTGGCTTGCTTTCTCCCTTTCTCTCTCTCTCTTTTCTCTCTATGGTCAAATTAAAAGATAATAATAACAAATCGAACTAATAATAATTATTTTAAAAAAGTGATATACAGACTCAAGAAAAAGTCATAATAAAGAAAATTTAATAACTTAATAATCTGAAAAAACTTCTATGTACTTTATGAATTCACAAAAAATATTTAAGCTTTTCTATAGTTCATGTTCACACATTGGTATTTTATTGTTTACTGTCGTTATGAGATTGTTCCATTCCGAATTTTAATTTTTTAAAATGCCACGTGGTGTTAAAGGAAGGGTTAAATTAATTTGTTTGTATGCAAGTATGATTACTTCTTTTTAAAGTTACTAGAGAGCATGCTCCCGAGAGAAAGGAGACAGAAAGAGCACTCCCAAAGGGGTGTGGTCACACTGCAATCCCCTCCCCTCCAATTTTCCATCCTGACAGGATTTGCAGCATGCACACACATGTGGCTGGTATATGTTTCAAGCCATTGGGGCTAGGATTTGAATTGTGGTCAGCCATGTGGGATCTGGCTTTCCTTAATCACTAGGCTATGGAACCAGCCTAATCACAACTATTTTTGACTAAACTTTTTGTTTTGAGGTTAACTGTAGATTTACATGCAGGTATAGGAAATACCAGAGAAATCCTGTGAAAGATTGAGTCTCCCCCTGAGAGGTGACTTCTATACTGTTTACTGCTATAGTAAACTATGGCACACTGTAGTTTTAAAAAATTGTTTCTAGGGACCAGCAGATGGCGTAATGGTTACATTGCTAGACTCCTGCATGGTCGACTGATCATGGTTTGAGTCCCGGATCGGGCAGCTTAAAACTCACGTTGAGGGAACCAGCAGTTGGCGTAATGGCTATGTCGCTGGACTCCCACGTAGTTGACCGCGGTTCGCGTCCTGGACCCGGTGGCTTAAAACTCACGCCGGGCGCGTGTGCGTGTGTGCCCAAGATCCTGAGAGGAGAATGGAGGAGAAGGGATTGTGGTGTGACCATCCCCCCTGGGGGGTGATTTCTCGCTTTCTGTCTCTCTGTCTCTCTCTGTCTGTCTGGCAAGCGCACGCACCCTGTAGCAAAAACCTCTCCAAAAAAAGAAAAAAACAAACAAACAAAAAAACCTCACGTTGAGAGCGTGTGCGTGTGTATCTAAAATCGTATTAAGAACAGAGGAGAAGGGACTATGGCGTGGCCATCCCCCCCGGGGAGTGATTTCTTGCCTTCTCTCTCTCTGGTGAGTGCATATGCCCTATAGCCAAAAAAAAAAAAAAATCTCTCTCTCAACCAGAGTACAGTAGAGAGAGAGCAAGAGCAGGAGAGAGGGTGGTCACACCATAATCCCTTCTACTCTACTTTTTCCTTCTTCTGGGGTTTTGGGCACATGCACATGTGTTCAGCATTTTTCAAGCCACCAGGTCCAGGACTCGAACCATGTGGCTGACCGTGTGGGATCCAGCTGCATGCCCCAGCTGGCCCTAGAATAAGCTTTTTCTTTTCCCTTTGTTGGTTGTTCTTAGTTGCCAGTTTCTCTCATACCCAGTTTCTGGGATGTGAGAAAAAAGAAAACTAAGAGAAATCACTGCTGTGTCATTTCTCAGGTGCCAGAGTTTATAGCTGATCTACCTTCTCTCTACCTTTCAGCCTTCTTGTATCTGCTTTTCATAGAGTGTGTCCACAGTTTTAGGTGCACTTTTTAGGAGGAGTAAGGAAAAGTAAATCTCTTTTATCTTCCTAGAAGCAGATGTCCCTTGGTTATTATTTTCATGTTCTATCAGGTACTAAGTCATGTTAAAAGATTCAGATTTGATTCCACCTTTTTTTGGATCACAGAGCAATCTTCTACCTTCTTAAAATACTTTATCATGACATAGTTTCATCCTTCAGATAAAAATCTCACAGATGATTATGTAATGCTTGTCTGTGATGCCTTTAGAAATAAAATTATGTCAGATTATTTCTTAAAATCCTTGGGTTTTGAGAGGAAAATTAATTTTCACTATTAAGTTAATATAATATGCTAGTCTCTCCTGAGTTCCTGCCCAGATCAAATTTAAACAATTACTGTATTAACTATAGACACAGCATTTTAGTAGTAAGTATTGTGAGAACATTAATGGAATATGACATTTCATTTAAATGTTCAGCCAAATGACAACAGTAATTTACTGCTTACAAATACCTATTGCTGCTTGTTAATTAAAATGAACACAAAGGCTAAATTAGAGACAGGGCTAGAAATATAAGATTACTTTCCATTAGTTGATGCCTTGTCATCTGACTTTATAATGTGGCTCTTTGTTAAAATGAAGACAATTTTGGATTTGTGAGTCTTAAAAACATTGAGACTTATATTATTACTAATCAATGAAATGTGTCTCAGATGTCTTAAAATCCTCACCACAGTGACCTTTACGGTTTCAGATATAACACCTCTAGCAGAGGAACACCTCTCTGAAACAAGTAGCTTTGTAAGTTTATTTGAAGTTGGGCAAAGGAGTGAGGTGGCTTTCTCTGAGTGTACCCTCTGAAGTGAAATGTTATTCTTACATGTTAGCAAGTCATAATTATTGGTGACAACAAATAAAACATTAGTCTGTATGTGCAGGAACTGCATTAGGAATAATGTCAGTGCTTCATCAAATATAAATAACTTACCTACAAAAATATTCTTCAGTGAAAATGCTTTTAAAATTACTGTAGTCAACTTCTGATTCCAATGATTAATTAGATTCAATGATTAATTAGAAGACCTCTGAGTGTTATTCTTAAGAAATATTTACTGACTGCTTACTATGTCGAAGGCACAGTGCTAGCTGCTGCCTCAGGTCCTGTCCTCTGCTGTCCTTAGAACAATGAAATTCTTCAATCATTTGTTTCCTAGTACCTCTTTCTGCAGCTGCTCTTTTTTTTTTTTTTTTTTTGGAGAGATTTTCACTATAGGGCGCGTGTGCTTGCCAGACAGACAGAGAGAGACAGAGAGACAGAAAGCGAGAAATCACCCCCCAGGGGGAATGTTCACACCGTAATCCCTTCTCCTCCATTCTCCTCTCGGGATCTTGGGCACGCACGCACACGCGCCTGGCATGAGTTTTAAGCCACCGGGGTCCGGGACGTGAACCGTGGTCGACTACGTGGGAGTTCAGCAACATAGCCATTATGCTAACTGCTAGTTCCCTCTGCAGCTGCTCTTAAGAACTGTTCCTATCCAGAAGGTGGAAGCTAAGCATTACTTTGGGTCAACTATTTATTTGCTTAGTCCCATTTCTTCCTTTTATAAAATAACAGTGTATAAATACATTTACCATACATTAACTTTTTAATCATCTATTGGATTGTTGGAAAAGTCAAGACACGTTTTTACATATAAAAACAAAAAATACATTGTAACTTTTCCAATGACCCAATATACACACAATGTTCAAAAAACTAATAGTTCAAGTTGATCAATAGAAATAAATAATAAGATAACACAATCTGATTTTTTTTAAGAATTATTTTTAAACTTTATTTATCTATTTTATTTTAATTTGACCAGAGAGAGAGAGTGAGAGAGAGAGAGAAAGTGAGAAAGCAAACCACCAGGTCCAGGACTCGAACCATGGTCAGTCATGTGGGAGTCCAGTGTCAGCAAAATTCCCTTGTTTTACATATTACACAGCAATTCTATAATATGTTTCCTATTTAGGCAAAGTGGATACAAATAGCTACAAATATTTGGTGTCTTAAAATATTCCCAAATTTGGGGGCCTGGCAGGTGGCATGGTGGTTAAGGCGCTGGACTCTCATGCGGTTGACCATGGTTTGAGTCCTAAACCTGGTGGCTTGAAAATCATACCGAGTGCATGTGTGAGCATGCCCAAAATACCAAGGGGAAAATAGAGCAGAAAGGACTATGGCATGGCTATACCCCTGGAGGGGGTAAGGGGAGATTTATCTATTTACCTC
>NW_006159926.1:358791-362722 GCF_000334495.1 Tupaia belangeri chinensis | reverse complement strand
CCTCTCTCTCTGTCAAGTGTACACACACTATGAGAAAAAATATTCCAAATTTCATTAGTGTTCTTTATCCTCCTCCTTGCATGAAACATAAAAAAGATTTCAGGTAAAATACACACAAAAGATGTGTTAAAGCACTGGGGCTTCAAGAGACATCTCACAATGAAATTTAAGAATCTGACAGAAGATGAATGTTACAAGGCATTTCAAAGGAGAAAATTTTCCTACTGTCTATGATATTCAAAGACTATCAGAGACTGAACTCTTATGGAAGAAATATCAACAAATAAATGTTAAGGTATATGAAACATTTCTACTTAGCAAAAAGATAAACTTTTATAAGAGCCTGCTATTTACCTCTTCTACATTAGAAGCAGTCTTAGCAGAAGTTTCCATGAAGATAAGTCCATGTTCTCGTGCAAAAGCTTCGCCTTCTTCCTTTTTTACTTCTCTTCTAGATTCTAAATCACTGAACAGAGAAAGAAAGAGTCAAGTTATTAACCAGCGTGGCACAAATAGAGGTATCTGTGTAAAGTGCACCATGGAACTCAAAGATGTGTGGTCCATTCTTTCAATTAATTTTTATTGTACAATAAATTAACTACATTATTCTGTGTATTATGAGGTCAAAGGACTTAGAACACACTGCTTAATTTCAAAGAACTAATAATACAGCACAAGACAGACTTCAAACTAAGAGTCTAGAATGCTAGAACTAGCAAAAATCTGATGGGAACCCCTAGTCTAACACCATGTCTTTGAGTATAGTGGGTTCCTGGAGCAGACTACTGTTTTGTTTGAACCAGCTACTTTTGTGGTGGTTAACACGGATAGATCCACGTGACTGTGCAATTTGAGTCCTAGACCCAGCAGCTTAAAAAACATGCTGCATGTGTGCCCAAAATTCCCAAAGACGAATGGAGGAAAAAAAGATTACAGTCTGGCCAGGCCCCCTCAAGTATGCTTTTTCACTTCCCTTTTTTTTCCCCTCTCTCTGTTTCTTTCTGGTGATTGTACATGCTCCACAGGGGGAAAAAAATATTTTTTTCCCAAAGTAATAATTTGAAAGAACTACTGTGTCGTTGAGAAAGTCATGCTGCATGCTTACATAGAAAAACACCTTGTGACTTTCCTGACAACCTAATACACCAATTTCCTCATCTGTTGGCTAGAATGACTTTCTATGAAAGTGATTAAAAATAAGCCCTGGGACCAGCAGTTAGCGTAATGGCTATGTCGCTGGACTCCCATGTAGTCGACCGTGGTTTGCGTCCTGGACCCAGTGGCTTAAAACTCACGCCGGGTGCGTGTGCGTGCGTGCCCAAGATCCTGAGAGGAGAATGAATGAAGGAGAAGGGATTGCGGTGTGACCATCCCCCCTGGGGAGTGATTTCTCACTTTCTGTCTCTCTCTGTCTGTCTGGTGAGCGCACGTGCCCTATAGCAAAAACCTCTCCAAAAAATAAAAAATAAAAATAAGCCCCATAATAGGAAATAAAAAATTGTTTAGTAAAATCTAAAGTGCAAAATAAACATTAAATTATTAATCTTAGCTAGTTTAATTCTCACTTTTGTCTTAAAACAAAACTGCTACAGAAAGAGTAGGAAGGGAACCAGCAGTTAGCGTAATGGCTATGTCACTGGATTCCCATATAGTCAACCGCGATTCGTGTCCCAGACCTAGTGGCTTAGAACTCACACCGGGCGCGTGTGCATCCGTGCCCAAGATCCCAAGAAGAGAATGGAGGAGAAGGGACTGTGGCGTGAACATCCCCCCTTGGGGATGATTTCTCGTTTTCTGTCTCTCTGTCTCTCTCTGTCTGTCTGGTGAGCGCACGCGACCTATAGCGAAAACCTCTCAAAAAAAAAAAAAAAGAGAGAGAGAAAGAAAGAAAGAGCAGGGATTGGGGATAAGAAAGAAGGGAAGTGAGGAGCAAAATCTAAAGCCGGCAATTTTGGAAGAAAGCATGCTCTCCATTTTTATCTAATGGAATTGTATTCTTGTGATACAGAGAAAAATCAGCAGTTCTGAGTGTATTTTATTGCAAAAGTTATAAAACTTTACTACTATAAAATATTTCTCAATTTTAGTTGTTTATTACTGCTTTTTTTATATATGCAAACAAGGATCCAGAATAATATACTATTGATGTATTTCTATCTAGTTTTAACAGATTTTGCTAGACTGATTTCAGATATAAGAAATAAAATAAACAAATACAGTTGAACTGTCCCCTGTATACCTCTTCCCTCTACCCAAAAGTAACCAATACTCTGTTTTCATTCTTATGCATGTTTTTATATTTATAATCATGTTTATAACAATATATAGAATGTATTTTTCTTTTTTTTTCATTTTACCTTTTTTGCTATAGGACATAAGCAGGAAAGAAAGAAAGTGAGAAATTGCCCCCCAAGATGGGTGGCCAGGCTGCAATCCCTTCTCCTCTATTCTCTTGAGATTTTGGGCACATGCACATACACACACACATCTGGCGTGATTTTCAAGTCACTGGGTCTGGGACTTGAACTATGTGTGGGAGTTCAGAGCCATAACCACCATGCCATCTGCTGGTTGCAAAGGTATTTTTTGCTTAACTTTTTTTTAAAGAATTTTTTATTTAATTTTATTTATTCATTCATTTATTTAATTTGACCAAAGACAGACACAGAGAGAAGGAAAGTAAGGAAACAAGCCACTACGTCCAGGACTTGAACTATGGTTGGCCATGTGGGACTGTCCAGTGCCTTAATCACCAACGTCGCCTGCTGGCCCCTCCTTAACATTTTAAAAAATTCAGATTTGACTACTGTTCTATAATTTGTTCATTTGGGTTCATATTATGCTTTTCAGATTAATCCACACAATATATGCGCTGGGTCGTAGAAAAGTCATGACGTGTCTTCCTGTTTTTCTATACAAAAATGCATCATGACTTTTCTGACGACCTAGTAGTTCTTGTTTGTTAAATTATTACTGCTATAATGTAGTCTATTGAATGAATGCAACACAATTTGTTGTTAATTATTCATTAGACAGTTATAAAACTCTGTTACAATGAACATTTTATACATTGTCGTATAAATGTGTGTGAAGGTTTTTCCAAGTTATTTTTCTTTTCTTTTCTAAGAGAGATTTTTACTATAGGGTGCATGCGCTCACTGGAGAGACAGAGATAGAAAGTGAAAAATCACCCCCTAAAGGGGATAGCCACGCTGTAATCCCTTCTCCAGTCTTGCAGGATTTGGGGTATGCATACACGTGTGCCCGGTGTTGAGTTTTAAACTGCCAGGTCCAGGATTTGAACCATAGCTGACTACGTGGGAGTCCAGTGATATAACCATTATTCCATCTGCTGGCCCCCAAGTTATTTTTCAAACTGTACCATGACAGTGAATTGTAAATCACTTTTGTAGGTCATAATCAGAATTAAAGGAAAAAACGAATACTAAACAGGTATAGTGCCTACTAGTTCATGGTCTTACATAAAATACATATTTATATATACATGTGTGTGTGTGTATAAATAAATGTACTTATAATTCGTGTAATTCATGGAATGTTTGTATGTAGGTATATACACAATTTATAGTAGGCCATGATGTAAGACTTATTGTTTACTACAGGTCAAGTAAAAGAACTCAAAAGGTACAGTACTTGAACGTATACTGAGCACAAAGTTGCTTTCCACAACTACGATCATCTCCTTAGTTAACCAGTTAAGATCATATTGTGGTCCTTAACTTTTCATACTTGATGAATCCATTTAAGCTGCTTCTATTATACAGAGAGGTTTCAGGAAGGTCACAGAAAAATGAGGTTAAAATGCAAGTTTATTTTGGTGCAAAAAATATTTTGCAATCTAGCATAGCTTCTTTTTTTTTTTTTCTTTTTCTTTCTTTCTTTCTTTCTTTCTTTCTTTCTTTCTTTCTTT
>NW_006159926.1:311141-358035 GCF_000334495.1 Tupaia belangeri chinensis | reverse complement strand
GCTGCACGGGGGGCGTGAGCCCCCGGGGCTGTCGTCCGGCGGCGGGCGCCGCGGCTGCTGCTTAGCATAGCTTCTTTATAATGTGTATTTCCATGAACTTCTTGAAGATGTCATCGTTATGTCTTTCTTTCCTAAACCACTCTTTTAACTTATGCCCCCCTTTTGTTAGGGTTTGTATTATAATCCTTTTAATATAAAAAAAATGTTGATCTTTTTTGTTGGAGAGATTTTTGCTCGCCAGAGAAACAGAGAAAGACAGAGAAAGTGAGAATCACCCCTTACCTTGGGGTGGGATGGCCATGCTGCCATAATCCCTTCTCCTCCATTCTCCTTTTGGGATTTTGGACACACACACACACACTGCTGGGTCTGAATCTCAAACTGTGGTTAGCCATTTGGGAGTCCAGCCCCTCAACCACTATGCCATCTGCTGGCCCCAAAGCTTTCATCTTTAAAAACTGTTTCCTATTTCTTGTATAACCAGTTTAGAATGCTATAGTTAAAAACTGTCATGTCACCTTGACTAGGTCACTACCCTTCTCAATTCTTTAACTGTCTACCTTAATGCTATCTAATTAAAAAATTGCTTGTTCCCTGTTTTGATATCTTCCCTAATTCACCTCTTCCATTAATAATCATTTCATCAATTTCTCTCTGTTCTTTCCCATTTATTGTACCCCTAATTATGAGAGGCACTCATCTATAATAATGAGAAACACCTCTGCGTATACACAGTTTTCCCTTTCATGTTTGAACTACAAGCTCCTCATGTTCAGCCATCAATAAGTTGCCACCTATCATGAGACAGCAGAAAAATTGGTGGGACAAAAGGAAAACAATTCTCGTTACTTTTCAAATATTCTCTTTTTATTATTTTATACATTGTATAGTAGAAAAGGTATTTTCATAGTATAAAGCTTAGTTTCCTTCCAATAACTTTAAGCTTAAAAAAGGTTTAGTGAACTAATTTAGATGAGGAAGGCCTTGAGTGAATGCCAAAATAATATTGAAGATATTTCCAGTTACAAAGAAGTTAGCTTCTTATAATAAAAATGTCAACCTTTTGAGGCCAGCAAAGGCACAATGGTTATGTTGCGGGATTCCTACACGGCTAACCATGGTTTGAGTCTCGGACTCAATGGCTTGAAATCATGCCAGGTGCGTGTGCATGCATACTCAAATCCCAGGAAGAGAATGGAGGAGACGGGATTGTGGCGTGGCCATCTCCCCTGGGGGTGATTTCTCACTTTCCCTGTCTCTGTCTTTCTCTCTGGCGAGTGAATATGCCCTAAGGCAAAAACCTCTCCCCCCACAAAAAGAGAGTCAACTTTAAGTATTTTCTTTTATAGCAAACCTTAATCTCTACTAAAATAACACACATCAAATCTATGCAGGATCTTGGGAACTAGCAGTTGGCGTAATGGCTATGTCGCTGGACTCCCACGTAGTCGACCACAGTTCGTGTCCCGGACCCGGTGGCTTAAAACTCATGCCGGGCGCGTGTGCGTGCGTGCCCAAGATCCTGAGAGGAGAATGGAGGAGAAGAGATTGCGGCGTGACCATCCCCCCCGGGGGGTGATTTCTCGTTTTCTGTCTCTATGTCTCTCTCTGTCTGGCGAGTGCACGCGCCCTATAGTGAAAATCTCTAAAAACAAAAACAAACACAAACAAAAAAAAAAAAGCCGAAAAACAAACTATGCAGGATCTTGTTATCTTGCTATCTTATTGTTTTTACAGTTTTACTGAGATATAATTGCCATAAAAATTGCAATTAAATATAAAATTTGATGAGACTGATGTACACATATACCTATAAAGCTATCAGTTTGTCCCACGTTTTCTTATAACTTGCTGTGATCTCTCTCTTTCTCATCAGTACCCTAGCCAAGTAATAATCTGTTTGCCACTATTTATTAGTCTGCATTTTCTAAAAACTCACACAAATATAATCATATAGTATTTCTTCATTGGTCTGAGTTTTTAAATTCAGTATAATTATTTTGTGACTCATCACTTTGTTGCATCTATCAGTAGCTCATTCCCCTTTATGCTGAAGTCAATGCTACTGAAAGGCTGTATACTACGTATTTATTCATTCACCTATTAAGTGACATTTGGATTATTTCCAGTTTTGGGCTATTACAAATAAAACTACTATTCACATTTGTATAATTCTTTGCGTAGATACATAAAAATATATTTATATTAGGTAGACATGTAGGAATAAAATGGCTGGATAGTATGGTAGATATGTGTTTAATTTTTAAAGAAACTATAAACTGTTTTCCAAAGTGGTTGTATAACTTTATAATCCCACAGTAATATATTCTCTTCAGTAAAGTGGTAGTTCAAATCTTATGCTAGTTTATCAAAACTGGGTTTTCTTATTAATGAACTGAAAGAATTCTTCACATACTTACACATATACCTATAAAGCTATCAGTTTGTCCCACGTTTTCTTATAACTTGCTGTGATCTCTCTCTTTCTCATCAGTACCCTAGCCAAGTAATAATCTGTTTGCCACTATTTATTAGTCTGCATTTTCTAAAAACTCACACAAATATAATCATATAGTATTTCTTCATTGGTCTGAGTTTTTAAATTCAGTATAATTATTTTGTGACTCATCACTTTGTTGCATCTATCAGTAGCTCATTCCCCTTTATGCTGAAGTCAATGCTACTGAAAGGCTGTATACTACGTATTTATTCATTCACCTATTAAGTGACATTTGGATTATTTCCAGTTTTGGGCTATTACAAATAAAACTACTATTCACATTTGTATAATTCTTTGCGTAGATACATAAAAATATATTTATATTAGGTAGACATGTAGGAATAAAATGGCTGGATAGTATGGTAGATATGTGTTTAATTTTTAAAGAAACTATAAACTGTTTTCCAAAGTGGTTGTATAACTTTATAATCCCACAGTAATATATTCTCTTCAGTAAAGTGGTAGTTCAAATCTTATGCTAGTTTATCAAAACTGGGTTTTCTTATTAATGAACTGAAAGAATTCTTCACATACTCTAAATACAAACCCTTTGTCAGATATGTTTTGTAAGTATAGTTTACCAGTCCAGAGCTTTCCTTTACATTTTTGAAAACTTGTACTCCAAATGTATGTGTTAACGACAGGGATTATGTTGAACGAAATGTATGGTTAGGTGATTTTGTTCGGTAAACATCAGAGTGTACTTACAGGAGCCTAGATGACCACACTCCTAGGCTATATGGCATAGTTTCTGATAATCTCACTAGAATGCTGTCATTATGCATTCCATTGTGGACTAAAACATCACCAGGCAGCATGTGACTGTATGTAATACTTAAGTTCTAAAACTGACAGATAAAATCGAATGTTATTTATTGCCTAAAACATGATGTACTGAAGTATATATACACTGTGGAATGGTTAAGTCTAATTAATATATGCATTACCTCATATTATTATTATGGCAAACACTAAATATTCACTCTCAACATTTTTCGAGAATACAATGTATTGTCATAGTCATCGTGCTGTATAATAGTACAACTGTCTTAGGAAGAGTTAAAGTTTTAAATTTTGTTGAAATAGTTTATTTTCTCCCCTTTTACTGGTCAAGCTTTTTTTTTTTTTTGGGGGGGGGTCCTATTTAAGAAATGTTTGCCAAAGCTAGTGTCACTAAAGATTTTCTTTTTTAATCTCTCTTTTTTTTTTGAGAGGTTTTTGCTATAGGGTGTGTACACTCGCCAGGAGACAGAGACAGAAAGTGAGAAATCATCCCCCAGGGGGGATGGCCATGCCATAATGCCTTCTCCTCCTTTCTCCTCTCAGGATCTTAGGGATGCACACACACACACCTGGCATGAGTTTAAGCTACCGGGTTGAGGACTTGAACTGCAGTCGACTACATGGGAGTCCAGCAACATACTCATTACACCAACTGCTGGTCCCAATTTTATGTTTTCTTTTAGAGTTTGTACCATTTGATGAAAAAATGACTCTTTACCCCAGTGAATTAGCACCTTTGTCAAAAATTAACTGAACAAATATGAATAAATCTACTTGTGGTTTGCTAATCTACTCCACTGATCTATGTATGTCTAGGCCAGTATCAGATTAAAATGACTGTAACAGGGCTGGCATGTGGCTTGGTGGTTGGGGGTGCTTAGCGTGGGTTCAAGTCCCAGACCTGGTGGCTTGCTCTCTTACTCTCTCTCTCTCTCAGTTCCTCTCTGGTAAAATTAAAATAAATAAATAAAGTTAAATAAAATAATTCTTTAAAAAACAAAACAAACAAAATGATTACTGAAACTTTATAATAAATCTCTTATTATTGAAATCAGTAGATCCCCCAATTTTGTTCCTCTTTATCAAAGTTTTTTTTGATTTGCTATAAGGTGCATGTGCTTGCCAGAGATAGATACAGATAAAGGCAGGCAGACAGGGGAGAAGTGAAAAAACACCCCCTCTGGGGAAGATCATGCAACCATCTCTTCTCTACTATTCTCTCAGGGTTTTTTTTTTTTTTTTTGGAGAGGTTTTTGCTATAGGGCACATGCGCTCACCAGAAAGACAGAAAGCAAGAAATCCTCCCCACCACCCCTGGGGAAATGGCCACGCCGCATGCAATCCATTCTCCTCTCAGGATATTGGGCATGCACGCACACATGCCTGGTGTGAGTTTAAGCCACCAGGTCCGAGACTCAAACTGCAATCGACTACATGGGAGTCCAGCAACATAGCTATTACGCCAACTGCTGGTCCTTCTTCTCAGGGTTTTTGGCATGCATGTGAATGCGCTTGGTATCTTTCAAGCCACTGGTTTTGGGATTCAAATCATACAGTTGCCCATGTGAGATCCAGTCCCAGTCTCCTTAACCACCACACCATTTGGCTGGCCTTGTTTTGGCTTCCCTTTCTTTTTTTTTTAGAGAAAGTTTTGCTATAGGGTGCTTGCACTTTCTGGACAGGCAGGCAGAAAGTTAGACATCACACTCCAAGGGGTTAGCCACAACACAATCCCTTCTCCATTCTCCTCTCAGGATTTTGGGCACACAGACACACATGGCTGGTATGAGTCCCAAGCCACTGGGTCCAGGATTCGAACCACAGTCGACTACATGGGAATCCTGCATTTAACCATTGCGCTATTTGCTGGTCCCTGTTTTGGCTCTTTTAAGGCTTTTATATAAATTAAAAAATCAACTTGTCAATATCAACGTTCCAAATAAAGTTTACAGAATTTTGATTGGGATTATAATCAATCTTAAGATAAATCTGAGAAGAATTGGCATCTTAATCACACTTAGTTTATAATCTATGAATACAGTATAGGTGTCTACTTACTTGGTTTGTTCACAATGTTCTCTTATTTTTCTTTTACTACTCGAAGGATCTGTACTGATGTTACCTTTTCATTCCTGATATTGGTAATGATTAATATCAATTTATTTTCCTGATCAATATCTATTTTATTTATCTTCTTAAGAAGATAATCACTAGTTTATCTCTTTTTTTGCTTATCTTGGGTTTAATCTGCTGTCTGGTTTTGTAAGGTAAAAGCTTACTTAGGCTGTTGATTAAAATGTTTTCCTAATATAAACATTTTGTGTTATCTGCCTCTAAGCACTCCTTTAACTGCATCTCACATACCTTCAAATTTTAAACACACTAAGATTAAATTGTGGAAAACAGATAACAATGCAAATAATTGTTGCCTGCAAAAGTGCAGACTATGCCCTGTAGAATCTAATTATCACCCTGTGAATACTGCTCAATTTTGCATACATCTTTAAATTTATTTCAGCCTTTCTTAACTGAATGTATGGTACTTTGAGTTTTCTTTTGAACCGGCCATAATATCTTACTGGATTCCTTGTTAATAAATTAAGTAAAATAAAAGGTTTGCCAGGGTCACTATGATATGAAAATCATGACTTTACTTTTCTAAAAACAGTAAGTGTTTATTTTATAAAACTGAAGGATGAATAAAGTCTGCATCTAGCATTTTAAAAATACTCATTTTGTTACTACTGTAATTTCCTACTAAAGTTAACAAAAAGTTTTCTGTACTTAATAGTTTATAGAAACCCTGGACAAGCAATTATGTTTTTCCATGCTCTATCTAAACTTAGGGCACAAAAACGTTCATTGTAGATAATAGCCTAGAAGTAAAATAAGATGGAAGAAATAATACGACGACACTAATATAAAGCTAAGGAGATAAGCTTCAAAGTACTAATGTAACATCAACTAAAAATATTAAGTGTTGGGGCTGGCAGGTGGCGTGGTGGTTAAGGGCGCTGGACTCCCACATGGCCGACCATGGTTCGAGTCCCAGACCTGGCGGCTTGCTTTCTCACTTTCTCTCCCTTTCTCTTACTCTCTCATTCTCTTTGTTACTCTTTGATCAAATTTAAAAAATAATAAAGTTAAAATAATTCTTTTAAAAAATATTAAAAGTGTTGCAGGTCAACCTCATAGAACAGCTGTTAAGCATAGTGCATAAAGAAATAACTGTGGATCAAGTCCCAGTTCTGGTGACTTGAAAAACATGCCAGGTAGATGTCTGTCCATGTCCCAAATCCTGATGGGAAGGAGAATCGGAGGAAAAGGGTTGCCGTGTGACCATGTCCTATTGTGGGATGCTTTCTCTCCCTCTCTTTTCCATCAAAGGCATGTGCCCTCTGGCAGGAAAAAAATGTCTTAAAAGAGCATTCCAAGAATTTAGAAATACACCCAATTACTGTCTTGTATCAATTCATATAATACACATTAAATCATGAAAAGAAGAAATTTTATTTTCTTGAGGTCTGCATAGATACTATTTTGTATTACCTAATATTTTAAAAAATTTGGCTAATCAACTGTCCCTTAAATAAATAACAAGGGTTTATTTTAAATTAGTAATAAGATAAAATTCTCCTTTAGATTAGTTTTCTTAACTTTTATTTATTTATTTACAAGTATTTCATTTATTTATTATCATTCAATTTGACGAGAGAGAAAGAGAGAAAGTAGGCCACCAGGTCGGGGACTCAAACCAATCTGCCACATGGAGTCTGGCACCTTAACCACCACGCCACCTGTTGACCCCTTAATTTTTAAAATATATTTCAGACAAAAATGAATTAAAGTAATAAAAATGATCATTTTCAACAAAGCTTATTATCTATATTTTAAAAACCAAAAGGAATACCTGAGAATTTTCCAAATTTTATCATCTCGGAGGGTAGTAACTCACATTTGGACAATGTACAAGAAAAGCAGTCATACAAACTGTAAACCACAAACTTCATCATTAGGGCAATCTAAGCTCTAAATTAGTTGTTTTACCTTTTATTTCCAATAAGCATAATGACCATGTTGGAATTGGAATGCTGGCGGGCATCTTCTAACCAGGTCGTCAAGTGGTTGAATGTATCTCTCCTAAACATAAATGGCAATTTGGTTATTACTTTCAAAGTATTTCCCATAGTAAGTGGATAATGAACAGTATATATTCCATTAAAGACAACCCTTTCACTCATATCCATTTATATAATGAGAAATAGATTTCAAGCACAGGATCTGGTTTTAGAGTTCACTGATTACCTTTCAATTTAGAAATTACACATAAACACACCTCAGAAAATTCTAATGAATAAATAATATTACCAAATCAATCAGTTTGGGGGTACTTACTTAACTAAGAAAAATAATTCAGTTGCAGATTTCTATAGCAAATTTAAATTTGATCCAAGACATCGTTTTTAAGGCAAGTAGCCAAGGCATAAAGCAAAACACACTTTCATTACTGACAGCCATGTTTATTTAGTAAAATTCTTTGCATCGACTGCTGAACTGAAGAATACTCTAGTTCTCACCTTGTAATATCATACACTAGCAACGCCCCTGCAGCACCTCTGTAATATGACCGTGTGATGGAACGAAAGGACTCTTGCCCTGCCTGTGAACAAAGAAGAGGTCTTTTAACACAATGTCCTCCACAGTTTCATATTATCCATACACAGAGTATGGGCAGGTAGGGAGTGCACAAATGGAGGGAAGAAACTTCACCAGTCTTAGAGAAAAGTCACACAACACTACTGCTGCTCAAGTCAACCAGACATACAAGCAGTCCCTTCTGCCCCCCCCCCCCCCAAAAACAAGACCTCTAAACCCTTTTTGGCAATCCCTGACAACCCAATTTACTGAATGGCTTCACAATACATGAATCATTATTAGAGCACAGAATGGACTCCTAGCAACTAAGCTCTGAAGACAAATTTGAAAGGAAGCAAATAACCCAGAGCCTCACATTTGAATTCAATAACCCACTCCCTGGGGCAGCTGTTGACACTAGAATAAATAAAGCCCATTGTAAATAAATGATGAATGACATCTGTACGCCCACCATCTGCTGGTGTAAAGGTTGTTGGAAGGCCAAGGATGCAGATTTTATCAGTTATATCATAAACTGCAGCGAGCTTTCAACAGTCATCAGATGGAATTCTTTGAGTAATCATTTTATTATGAAAAACAGAAAATGGTTCTGAATTTAATTTATATAATTTTTTTCCACACTTAATCAATTTTCTCTGTATTTGATATATAATGCTTGTCAAAAGGCAACAGGATGTAAAAGTCATCTATTTTCACTTGTGAAACAGACACCAGAGATTATGCAAAATTAGGTAATTTCTCTCTCACTCATGTTACTAACATTTTGTTTTTTTAATGACAGACTGGTGGGAGATATGACTATTGCCTCTAAGTTTAAAATTGAGACAGCTCTTATCAAAAGTTCTTACTTTTAATCCCTTTTCTACCTTTGAGAGTAAAAGGCATTTTAAGTAAGTACTATTCAGAATTTACAAACCTGAAAAAAGATTTAGGCTTGCATGTTCTGATCTTTGTAATAAACATGAAGCCCTTCCAAACTCAGAATGTACAGACACGCTCAGGTTCTGGCCTGTTCTGTAATGCTCCATGCTGTCACACTTTGGTTTACCTGGCTCTCCCATTAGAGCCCAGCCTCCCACGCTCCCCTCGCTCCAGGGCCTAGCACTCAGTGTGCCACACAGCAGACACTGAGAGAAAGCCTCCTGAGTAAAGGATAAATCTTGTCTTAATCACATGCACAGAATGATGCGTGCTTTATTCTACTTAAATAAGTGCATATTAGTAAATCCTAACATGCTCAGAATCAATGAAAATAACTTCTCATACATAGAAACTAACAATTATACCCTGGCTGGTAACCAATGGTGCTTAGAATATTCTTATGTTAGAGACTGAGCAAGTCATTACACAAAATAGTTGGGAAGATAGCTAACACATTTCACATGATTTGAAGTTAAAAAACTAGATGATGCTAATTAGCAGCATAAAATTAATTTTTTTCATATATTTATTGAGATGTATCTTTCAAAAAAGTCCTTTCAAGTCCAAGTTCAATATGGAAGTGTTATGAGAATTTTTTTGAATGCTTAGCATAGAAAATTAAGGACAAGATCTTTAAGAAATTCACTTCGTTGCAAATCAGATAAGCCAAGAAAAGGTTCTGTGGTAAATGCTATAGAAAAGGTAAATATTTTATTAGTTCAAAAATGCAAGTTTAGGGAACCAGCAGTTAGCGTAATGGCTATGTCGCTGGATTCCCACGTAGTCGACCGTGGTTCGCGTCCCGGACCCGGTGGCTTAAAACTCACGCTGGGAACATGTGCGTGCGTGCCCAAGATCCCGAGAGGAGAATGGAGGAGAAGGGATTGTGGCGTGACCATCCCCCCTGGGGGGTGATTTCTCGCTTTCTATCTCTATGTCTCTCTCTGTCTGTCTGGCGAGCGCACATGCCCTATAGCGAAAACCTCTAAAAAAAAAAAAAATGCAAGTTTAGAGCTCTTATATCTCCATAGCTAACTATCAAGGCAAGGTTAAAGTTCTTTAAAATAATCTTGTCAGGACATTTTGTAGAATGAAATAAAAAGAACATTTTTTTTTTATACAAAGCACTATTATAAGATCTAAAACTTCAGAGTTTACAAGACCAGGTAAGATACAGTAAAACAATAAAAGAAAAAAATAAATTTAGAAAAAGAAGGCAAACTTCTATAAACCATTCCCATTTCTCCCAAACTGCTTTGCAAAGAAATAGATGTTCCAGTGGGGAAATAATACAGAATATCACTTCATAATGTATCCACTGAGTCTAGATTTTGCCCAGTAATGTAAACAAAAATTCAAGCAAATAAAAGTCAAAATTTTCACTACAGACTATCAATGTAGCTATGCATCTTAAAATCTATGATTATGTTCTAACAAATAAAAATTGGTATTCATGGGACCAGTAGTTGGCGTAATGGCTTGCTGGACTCCCATGTGGCCAACCGTGGTTTGAGTCCTGGAGCCGGTGGCTTAAACTCATGCCGGGAGCATGTGCATGCGTGCCCAAGATTTTGAGAAAAGATTGGAGAAGGGATTGCAGTGTGGCCATCCCCCTATGGAGTGATTTCTTGCTTTCTGTCTCTCTGTCTCTCTCTGTCTTTCTGGCGAGCGCATAAACCCTATAGCAAAAAACTCTCTAAAAAAAGGGGGGGGGGACTTTAGAAACTTGCCTGAACAGGATCTAGAATTCTTTGTAGTAAGAGACTCCTGAAAGTAGCTGAGGGTGAAAGAAAAGTGCTTTTTAATGAAACAGGAATAACTGGCAAAACAAACACAGGTTAGGGATGACCAGAGTGGGCCAAGAGCGTCCATCAGCTCACAACACAGCTGTCTGATTTCTTTAAAAAGCATCAAGATACCTACATAAGGGAAAAAGCAGGGCAAAACAAATCTGCCTCAGGAGATAAACACCACACTAATTTTTAGTGAATCAGGGTATTTAGGTGCTTAGTGTTAAACTGGAATCAAGGAACATTTGTGCAAAAGAAATCTCACAGATCTTTTTCATGTGAGGATTGCTAAATCAAATAAACTTGACCCTTTGCATCATAGCTTTACAACTTGCTCCTAATTGCCAGACAGATTCCCTCAAACTGGCTTTCCCATGTTTTTGAGTCTTTATGTCAAAACCAGGCAGGCCACTGGGGTAATTTTGAACTCTTCATCTCCTATTACCCCCATAAAATACAACTCTACATACATTAAGCTACTATTCAAAAAACAAACAAAAAACCAAACAAACAAAAACCTCTCTAAATACCCTGATTTAAAGCCCTAAGCTCTTGGGAATCTGATTTCCACCTGTCTCTTCGATAATTTGTCTACTTCAATAAAACTGTTTGTATAGCTAATTTTTTTTCTTACTGATTTCTTTGCCTATAAGCTGAATATTTCTTCTTTTGTTCCTCTGTTTAACTCTGGGCCTGAAAAAATATTTTCTCCTTCTACCACCTCTCCAATTTCTATTTCCCTCGAGGGCAAGTTCAAGCCCATAATTCTTTCACAGAGCTAGAAAGGTTTTCAACCATAGCCCAAGTTATCTTTTTTCTCCTCACACATCCAAAAGTACTTTCATGTGGTCATTGGTTCTAATACCACTGATTAGACAGAATGAACATACTGCTAAAATGCTTATCTCTTTCCTTTCCTGGAGGAACAGCCTGAGTACTGAAGTACGCCTATAGCAGGGACTCAAACATGTAACTGCTATAGATCCCAAAGAGTCGATAAGGTTAAAATTAAGGTCTGTGAGAATCAACATAGTACTATGACTTCTCTCACATTAGTCATTTATCCAACAACTCCAGCCATGTGAAATATGGATAAGAACCCAAAAGAAGAAAGATGGACTTGTAAATAGCCAAATTCGTTGGATTAAATCTCGGCACTTCATTAAACAGATTTGACTCAAAAAACAAGTTCTGAGATCAAGGATCTTGTTACCACTGAGGAAAAAGATTTTGAAATCTACATGGAAGAACAAGACTTCTGCTTTGGACAGCAGTAAGTTTAGAAAGAATCAGTGATTTTTCAGGCTGCATTAGGATTTATAGCAAAAGTCACCTGGACTATTTAATTTTGAGCCTTTTAAAGGAGTATCCTATAAAAACTAAAGTAGATCCTGAGAAAAAAAATAAGGGTTGGAAATCTCTAGAAAGAATAGCAGATATTGAATCCTTTTAAAACTTGAGGATTTACATTGGGGGAAGGCAAAGAGGTTAAGACCACTGATTTGAATTCTTTTAATAAGGGAAACTAGAGGCCATAGCAAGAGCTAATCATTAGAGTAAAACGAAATGTTTAAGATAGTCCCCTATTCTTGTGGTTGTTCAAGAAAAGGCCAATACACAGTTGCTGAAAGGAGACAAAAGCACCTCAGTCCTGGCAGGGGTGGGCGGAGTGCTAGGGATACTGGGTGCAGAGGAGAGAGGGGAGGAGAGAGAAGAGGAAGGGAGCAGAGATGGGATTGTTTCCCAGAACTCTATTTCAGGACTCAACATATCCTGGCAGACTTGTTCTGCTTTTGCTTTTAATAATAATAATAATAATAATAATAATAATAATAATAAAAAATAAGCCATTCATCATAGGGCCAAATGAAAGGGCTTTAAGGGAGGCACTGACAGACTCTTAACACTGTTTCCAGCTGTGAAAACGACTAAATCCTCCAAGGAGTATCTGCTGGCAACTACAACAACTATCTGAAAAGGGGGCAGAGATGATGGGTATGAAAGTTTTGCAAAGAAAACTTCCTATTTTAAAATGTTTTGGGAATGAGAATGCATATCCAAGGGATGACAAACAACCTAAGATACTAAGTAGCTAGACTTGGCTACTGGGGGAAATGGTTCACTTAATATTACCCACAAATTGTAACAGCGGGCTAATTTTCCTCTGGAGAATTTTAGGATGGTTTTGTAGATGTCTGGGGTCAGGAAAAGAGGTAACCCTTGCTACTAAAAATGTAACTAGCTATCCAAATGTACAGACACACAGTTAAACATTGATGGTACCGGAAACTGGGAGGTCCTGTTTCACTCAGATATAAACTAAAAGTGAGATCACCTTAATGTGTATTAAATTACAATTGTTAAAGAATTTTGGAAGTAGGGTATGAAATCAAGAAGAAAACCAATGAAAATAATAGAAAATTTATAAGACAAAGTTTCAAATCTTTTTTGAATAGCTATTAATCTGAACTGGCCACTGATCTCTAGAACCCACCAAGAGGAAGTCTTGGAAATCTTCCTAGGGGGTTATGAGGTCGTGAAAGGTACCACAGTCCTTTATAGAGAGAGGAACGAAGACTAGACTTCTGTACTCCTAGAGGAAGTGCAAACATGGATTATTCTTCTATTTCTCTTTCATACTGTGCAAGATAAGAAACTTTCGGGTTAAAAAAAATCACCGCCATTTAAGAAAATCAATAATAAGCTAAGAACAAGGCTCCTATCAAAAGAAGACATGACTTGCTAACCTACAGAAGAGACAGGTAGGGGATGAATGACTTAATCAAATTTCAAAACAAAACAAAACACTCCCTCCTGCCCTCCAAAAATTAAACTACAGAGGATAAAGTAGTGTGTGCCTAAAATATCTCACACAATTATCACTACAGTATCATTCTTTCCTTTTTGAAGCTACATACTTTAGTAGAATCTGTCTCTTGAATACATCGAATGATCCTACAAGTAGCTTAGACTGAATGAGATGTTCTATTCGTTCGTTCAGTAAACTTACTAACATGTCATTGGTCACTAAGCTAAGACTACAGTATACACAGATGAGTAAACTGTGGCTGGTCCTTTGCTCATGATGCTTACTGATTCTGAGGAGGGTTGGTGACTGATGTATAAGGACAATGGGATCACAGTTTACAATAAAAACTTCATGCATAAAATATTATGTGAAAAATCAAGTTATTCCCCCATGAGAGACAGAAAGGCTTCATCAAAGTGTTGATATCTGAATTGACATCCAAGTCTTAAATGGAAAAGGAGGAAAAAAACACTTAAAAAAAAAACCAAACCTAAGTATTCGTGTAAAATACAAAGTATGAAAAATATGCTTATTAACAGCAAGTCATCTGGTTTAAACTATGCTGTATTGAAGGAAGTGTTCTAGATAAGGTTCTAGCAAAGCAAGCAATCAAGTTTATATAAAACACTCCTGAAAAAGACAAACTCTTTTAATGCAGAAGCAGAAAATATTTCCCCTTGGCTGAGAGATCATTAACATTTTTTTTCTTTGCGATAGGGCACTTCTGCTCCTTGGCTGGCATAGGCTGGGGTGGGGGTTGGGGGGTAAGGAGGGTGGGTGAGAGAGAGCGCAAGTGAGAAATCAACCCCCAGGGGGGATGGCAACACTGCAAACCCTTCTCTATTCTCCTCTCAGGATTTTGGGCATATGTGCAGATGCACCTGGCATGACTTTTCAAGCCACTGGGTCTGAGACTTGAAACACAGTAGGTCATGAGGGAATCCAGTGCCTTAACCACCAGACCACCTGCTGGCCCAGAGATCATTAATTTTAAATTTCTAGGAATAAAAGCACTTCAGATATTTAATTTTCTTTTTCACATTATGCCTGAGATAATGTAAATTTGAAAAGTTTTAAGATGCTATAGGTTTGGGAAAACCCTGAAGAAACAGTAAGAGTATAAACCTTAACTAAAGAAGAAAGAAAACATAAGTGCCCAGAGTTCCGTGGGTAACCAGGACCGAATGAAAAAGAAATGTTGTTGGGAACCAGCAGTTAGCATAATGGCTATGTCGCTGGACTCCCACGTAGTCGACCGCGGTTCGTGTCCTGGACCCGGTGGCTTAAAACTCACGCTGGGCGCGTGTGCGTGCGTGCCCAAGATCCCGAGAGGAGAATGGAGGAGAAGGGATTGCGGCGTGACCATCCCCCCTGGGGGGTGATTTCTCGCTTTCTGTCTCTATGTCTCTCTCTGCCTGTCTGGCGAGCGCAAGCGCCCTACAGTGAAAATCTCTCCAAAAAAAAAAAAGAGAGAAATGTTGTTTATCGTCTATGGAACAACTATGTGACGCATATGAAGGACCAGAAAGCTAGGTCTTTTAAGAGCCTGCAGCAACTTGGTCTTGGGAATCCACTTTGTGAGACTGAATATTCTCCATAGCTTCTTCCTTCAATGGTTACTATACATGTCAAAGGAGAAACTATGACTTAATGACCAAAGGGAAAAAAAAAGACCACAGACATATGATTAAATTCTCTGTATTCATATTTCATTTACTATCAGTAGTTCAGAGAACATGCTCTGTGACATAACAGGAGACCTTTTGGATTTCTCAAATGGAGTTCAATGAAGAATTAATCCCAGTGTCCAAAGGCAGTGGTTCTCAAAATGTAATCCCAAGACCCCTGTGAATCCCTGAGACTCTGTAAGTGTCTATGTGGTCTTCATTTTCCAACTATGTTTGTGTGAGGAAAATACTGCTGGATTTTCTTCATATACTTCAACTAAACATACATAAGACTCAATACAGAAGCAGGTATGAAAATCCAGCATCTATTAAGCAAACAGTAGAGATGTTCAAAATGTAACATCATGTGACGGTTTTCACTAGAAAAACAAAGCTGGTTGCCATAAAAGTTATTTATTTTTACAAATGGGCTTATTATTTTTAAATGAATGAATGACTGAGTATGTTATAAGTTTCTGGTTTCTTTCTTTCTTTCCTTCCTTCAAGATTTTTGCCATAGGGTGCATGTGCTTGCAGGAGAGAGATGGGAAGGTGGGGAGAAATAAAACCCAGCAGAAATAACCACACTGCCATCCCTTCTCCTCTTGGGATTCTGGGCATGCATGTACATATGTCTGGCATGTTTTTCAAGTCACTGACTCCAGGACTGGAATCATGTAGTTGGCCCTGTGGGATCTAGCACTTTAACCACCACGCCACCTGCTGGCCCCACCGGTTTAATTTCTTACACGGTAAATATAGACAGCTGTCAGTCACAAAGACTAAAACTCTTTGGGGTGCTCATTAAGTTTTAAAAATTAAGAGTTCTGAAGCCAAAAAGTTAGAAAACTGTTGCCTTGCCGTATCCACTTTATATAAGAACTTCACTTTCATGCATCTAAGATGGGAGAGGAGAAAATAGTCACTCAAATTATTTTCTGTATTTTATGATGTACATGAGAAACCATCATTAAAAACTATATAGCATGGCATATAACTAGTACTAACAAACAAGGGTAAATGACAGAATTAGGATACTGAATGAAGAGCAAGGTAGCGTCAAGTGGTTGAGTCTATATCAAACTTCTAAAACAAATACATAAACTGTTAGGATAAATTACTTTATGGTTTTAGTATTCTTTTTTTAAGACACACAGTGTTGTAGCCCTCCTGCAGCAGTCTCCCAGTTGGAAACATGGGCATAAGCCTTTGGGCCCGGCTCCTTTAGACAGGGTCTATCTATGTTGCCCAGGCCAGCCTTGAACTAGAGACCTTCCTGCCTGTTTTCTGAGTGACTAAGATTACAGGTGTGCCGTTGTTTCTGGCCTTTAGGCTAGACGAGGAATCAAACTCTTTCATGTAGTTCCAGCCTGGAAGCACAGAATCTTAGCAGTGTGCATGAGCCTGGCTTGGCCTGGCATTAGTATTCTCATATTACTTAGTAAGTACACTTCAGGAATGCTGAATGTTTTTCTTAAGAGTACAGTTTCTAGAGCATTTCTATTTAGACCACACATCCAGGCATTCACTCAGATATGTACATTGACCCTGAATACCTGTGGCACAACTGTTGAAATCGCTGTATAAAAAAACCAATCTGCTCTAGAACCACATTTCATCTCAAGCTGCAGGATGTTAGTGTCTAACAGACAATAAGGGGCACAAAATAATATCAAAACAAAACAAATATACAATGTACTTTGGCTATACTTACCGTATCCCATATCTGAAGTTTTATCTGTTTCCCATCGATAGTTATCATTCGAGCACCAAACTCTACACCTGAAAAGAGCAGAAAGTAGTTTGTTACACAAACTAAAGGAAATATATTGCATATTCAAGGACTAAAAAAACAGAATATTTATTTCTAGGACCCGGTATACTAGATGATATACAGATCAACTTTAACAAATGCTGCTCCTATCTTTAGAAAACTTAAGCTAAGGCAGAGGTGATAATAACATGTAAGCTAAGGACATAATTAGAATACTAAGACAGTATAGTATGGTATGGCATAGCCAGTATCAAGAAACCAAGTGTGGTCTTCATGATCCATAGGCAGAGTAACAGAAAACAACTAAAAAAATTAAAAAAAAAAAAAAAAAAAAGGTTCGAGAGCTGTAAGTGTGAACAAATATTAAATATTAAAATTTCTTAAAAACTAAATACGGTATAAAAATAACTAAAAGGAATAGATCAATTTCAACATGGTAGTTTTGGATTCCAGGATGGGTAATCAACTAGGAAAGGAACCTCTAAATCTGTCTATCAGATATGCCCACTGTTCCAAATATTACTTCATAAATAAACACACATGTAGAAATAAGTGCATAACTTTACAAAAGTGAGAATATATGAAGGACACTATGCAATCTGCTTTTCTTTTAATAATATGTCACAAGCATGATTCCACACCACACAGATCTTTCTAATCAATAAAGCTACATCATTATTCTTGAGACTTGTGTAATATTCCTCTGTGCATTGATAATTTACCATACTGGTAATCTACTACTACAAATTTAGGTTGTTTCTATATTTTCTCTATGATGAATGTTGAAATGACCTTTCTATATACGTTTTTCAATTACTATGATTCTAAGGAAATTATAGGAAATAGGATTATAGGTCAAAGGGAATGCAGACTTTACGCTGCCAACTTTACTACTTTGACTTTTTTACTTGTATTTATCATCACTTTGAAAGTACTCATTCAATCATTAAAACAGGAGGAGAAAAATAGGAAATTACTTTAGAATAGCAAATGGCTGTCAAGAAGATTCTGAAAGTGTACACTTCTATCAAGTCATTAGTCCAGCATGTGTTCTATCAATATTTAGATTAGAGTCAGGGTGAAAGTAAGGCACAAAGGTCCCCAGAAATCACATGTCATGCTGACAGCAAAACAGCATCTAGTTTCCCGGGTAAGGGTACACTGTCTAGTGTTAGAATTCCATTTCAGCACCTCCTCTAATTTCCTTCACTGTGACTAGGGGAGTGAGATGGACTTGTCCTCCTGTGATATAAAACTAGATGGGGATTTTATTCCACACTTTAATATTTATTTCCTCTGAGGGACATAGTCAATACCAAGAGGCTGACAGTAATGTTCACTATTTTTTCAGACTCAGAAATATAAAAAACTAAAGACTCAGAGGTTATGATAGACTAAAAAATGCAAAATTATAAAATTATGCTACATAAAACCACAACTGTTTATGTAGCTATGCACATTTACACACATATATATTCACTGTATATGTGTGTATGTATATTTTTTCATATTTGTTCTGTGGCATGAGATAGAGACACAGACAAAATGACTATCATTGATTACATAAAAATGAATGCAGTTGGGAAAAAAAGGCAGCTTAAAATATTCAGTATTGAAAAAGAAGGCACTAAAGCACAAAATCCTACATGTCATCAAAGTATCTGGCACGGTAGAAACCTACCAAACATAAATCCATTGTTTCTACCCACAAAGAGAGGGAGAGAGATCCTTTCTTTCCTTTCATTGTCATAGATGGGCTGACTTTCAACCATAATCCAAAAACATCTACACTGCCCACTGAGATTCAAGATTTCTCCAATCCAATGCAGAACGTTCGATTTGACAAAAACGAGCAGCTAGTAAAGAGCCGTGAATGTTCCCAATACCAAGGATGGGTAAGCAAGGCAAAGAAGGGCAAGCCGATGCTCCCTCTCTGGAACAGACATAGAAGCAGACAGACAGACACTGGTACTGGTGGTGACCATTTTATCCCAGCAGACGAAAGGCTAACAAGACTGCCCTGGCTGCAGAACCACTGTTAGGGTTCCTGCTTCCTGGCCTCTAAGATTCTATGTTTCTGACCACCATCCCCCAAGTCTCATCCTCCATCCTTCTGTAGGTTCCACATACAACTCCAGGTACTATATTCTCTTTTGGTTAATTTAGTCAGAACTGTGTTTGAGTATGTTTATCTCTCTTTTCAGAGTAAATCTTGTTCAATTAATTAATTAATTAATTTTTAAAATTTTACCAGAGAGGGACAGAGTGAAAGTGAGAAAGCAAGCTGCCAGGTCTAGGACTCGAACTCGAACTGCAATTGGTCACAAAGGAGTCCAGTGCCCCCAACCACCGAGCCACCTGCTGGTCCCCAGTAAGCAGACTTTAGAGGTTGTTCAAAGCTTAGTCTTCTCTTTTTTAGAATCAGAGTGTGCTTGTATAGGGGTGGGGGAGGAAAATACTCCCAATGAGACCTTGCCACACTGCAGTCCTATTCCAGGCTCATACACACATGCACAGCTTGATTTTCAAGCTGCCAGGGCCAGGGATGGACTCCTCACTGGTCATGTGGGACCCAGCTTCCTCTGTACTACAATGAACTAATGTGTTACGGGGTTGACCCCTGAAGCTTGAAGTCTTTACACAAATAATTTGCCTCTGAAAATATATCAAATTTTAAATAAATGTGTTCTGGGAAAATGGAGGATGTTTCTAAAACAGGAAAATGTCATTAAATAATTGATGTTTTTGGTTCACTTACCAATAGGGTCAGTATGGAGAACTGAGCCCTCATAATCGACTTACTAGCTAGGGGACCCTGGACAAGTTATTAAACCCCTCTGTGTCTCAGTTTCTTATCTGTAAAAGGGTATTCCTGATATCTACCTCAAGAATTTCTTTCCCCAAGATTAAAAGGTTACTTCAAATAAAACAGAAAAGTGCATGACACATACTAGGCATCCAGTATTAGATAACCTATTGTTATCCTGCATTATGTGTGAGAATTCCTAAGCCACCACCCACAGGGATGACAGCCCCAGTGAGAAAGGCCACTTCCCGGAAGGTACAGAGACTTGCAGAGCAGAATGAGCAACTCCTTCCTGCAGGTGAGGCTGGGACATGCTGACTCAGGCCTCCCTGTGATGTCAAGGCCAGACCCTGCAGGCTGCTAGAGTACTAGATGGGAATGAATGCCAAAGGGAAGAGTAGAGCTGGCTACCAGGGAAATAGCCAGACCCACGCATCTACAGACTAGCACAGAAACATGGGGACATATGGACTCCTGTCTCCTATTCCTGCTCCTGGAACTAGACACTGCAGAGGCTCAAAATGGACAAGTGTGGGAAGATGGCTTGATTTTCCTTAATTTTCAAAGGTAATACCATACACCAAGCTGTTCACAAGGAAGCTGGAGGACCAAAGACAAGTTATATAGAGAATTTAACTTTCTCTGGATTTCTTTTTTTAGAAATTTTTGCTACAAGGCTCATGCGCTTGCTGGAGAGACAGAGACAGAGAGACAGATGGCCACACCGCAATCCCTTCTCCTCTGTTCTCTCAGGATCTTGGGCACACATGCACACATACCCGGTGTGAGTCTGAAGCCGCCAGGTCCAGACTTGAGCCACGGTTGGCCATGTGATTTAACCATTATGCTACCTTCTGGTCCTGGATTTTTTGGTTTGTTTTTGCTATAGGGCATGTGCACTCACCAGAGAAGAAAAAGTGAGAAATCTCCCTCAGGGGCATGGCCATGGTGCAGTCTCCCCTCCTCCATTCTTCTCTTGGGATTTTTGGGCACATATGCACATTCATCCCACATGATTCTCAAGTCACTGGATCCGGGACTCAAACCACGAAGCTAGCCATGTGGGATCCAGTGACTTAACCTCCACGCTGCCTGCTGGTCCTTCTCTGGATTTTTTTTTTTAAATGCCAGAGGGCACATGCACACAACTGGGAGACTGGGGAGAAGTTTCCAATGGGGTCTGATCATGCTGCAATCCTTTTTCCACCAACTCTCCATCCTGTTCAGATCCTAGACACAACTGTACACACTTGGTGTGTAAGACCCAGGGCTAGGACTCAAACCCTGGCTGGCCATGTGGGATCCAGCTTCCTCTATACAGGGCTTAACTACTATACTATGGGGTCAGCCCTTTCTCTAGATTTTTCCACTTTTTCAATGATCACACCCTGACAGGAAGAGATATTTATATTTTAAAAATTAGCTACACAGACTGTGCGATCTTTTTTTTTTTTTGAAATTCTTAGAATGTTTATAAATAGAATTTTTTTTGAGAGATTTTCACTGTAGGGCGCATGTGCTCGCCAGACAGACAGAGAGAGACATAGAGACAGAAAGCGAGAAATCACCCCCCAGGGGGGATGGTCACGCCGCAATCCCTTCTCCTCCATTCTCCTCTGGGGATCTTGGGCACGCACGCACACGCGCCCAGCGTGAGTTTTAAGCCACCGGGTCCGGGACACGAACCGCGGTCGACTACGTGGGAGTCCAGCGACACAGCCATTATGCTAACTGCTGGTTCCCTTTATTCATTCATTTTAATTTGACCAAAGACAGACACACAGAGAGAAGGAAAGCGAGAAAGCGAGCCACCAGGTCCGAGACTTGAACTGTAGTTGGCCAAGTGGGAATGTCCAGAGCTTTAAACACCACGCCACCTGCTGGCCCTGTGATATCTTAATTATATGTTCAAGAGACTTTTAAAACTTGTTTTCACAGTTCTTGGAAATGTTGTTCTATTGGGTTTTGGGATCCAGTGACTTCTTTTGCATAGAGAAATACGTGATGAATTCTCTGATGACCCAATAGATAATTTAAGTTACCAGGAAATGTTAAATAAACAAGCTGTATTTTTTTTAACTGATCTCCTCTGAGAAAACTGATGGAAGAAATGATGCTTCAATTTTACTACCTTTTGTCCAGAAAAGAATACTTCCACTTCCAGCAATGATTTCTTATAGGTTGACTGGTTTAAGAAAGTGGGGCAGTATCTTGTAACCCGCACATCAGTTGGTAGTAAAGTAAATGTAGTGTGAACTATTATTGGTAACTAGCATTATTTGCAAACAACATACCAAGAGTATAAAATACAGGAATGCATGTATCCAGCAACATAATAGTAAATACTGCTTTGTAAAGCTTTCTTCCCAGATAGAGGAGTAGAATATTCAGTCAGCAAATACTTACAGAGTTCCTACTATGTACCCAAAACCTGGGGATACAGCAATAAACCAAACGGATGATTCTGCTGTTGTAGATCTTTCTTTATACTGGTAGGAGGCAATTTGTTCACTTATATTTACTTCTATAAAAAGTTAAGGAGAAAAATAAATCTAGGTGGGAAGACGGGTACGGGTTATGTGTATGGGAGGGAAAAAATCAGTTATTTGGGACGTGTTAACTTTGAGATGCCTATTGGGCATCCATGATGTGAAGGAACTGGCTGGTATATGTACACAGCAGGCTGGGGGGAGGAGGGGCTGGGGTAGGAGCTCTAATTAAAGTGGCTTCAAGAAAGAATGGATAGGGAAACAGCAGTTGGTGTAATGGCTATATCGCTGGACTCCCATGTAGTAGACTGCAGTTCGAGTTCTGGAACTGGTGGTTTAAACTCACACTGGGTGAGTGTGCGTGCATGCTCAAGATCCCAAGAAGAAAATGGAGAAGGAACTGAGGTGTGGCCATCCCTCTGGGGAGATGATTTCTTGCTTTCTGTCTCTCTGTCTTTCTGGTGAACTAACGTGCTCTATAGTGAAAAACTCGACACACACACACACACACACACACACACACACACAAAAGAAAGAAAAGAAAAGGAAGAAAGAATAGACAGGAAAACTGAAGATAGAAAATATGGACCATTGTTTCTGAGAAATTTTGCTAAAATTCTGCTAAAAGACTGAAAGCTAGAAAAGAAAATAGTAACCAAAAGTAACCAACAAGGAACCAGTCGATGATGCAATAGTTATATCGCTGGACTCCCACATAGTCAACTGCAGTTTGAGTCCTGGACCCGGTGGCTTAAAACTCATGTCAGGCTCATGTGCACGTGCGTCCAAAATACCAATGGGAGAATGGAGGAAAAAGGACTGCAGCATGGCCATCTCCCTTGGGGAGTGATTTCTTTCTGTCTCTATGTCTCTTTGGTGAGTACATGCACCCTATAGCAAAAATCTATCTGAAAAAACAAAAACCAAGCAAGAAACACCATTGAAAAGGGAAAAATTAATGATGCTTAAGAGGGAAAAAGAAAAAATTGCTAAAGCAGTGTCTGTGAGTAAGCCTTGGCTAGAAACAAGGGTTCACCCACAGTAGCAAGGAGACGGCTGAGTTTATGGGCATAACGCATTTAGGTGGGTCTACATATAGGAGAATCTGTGAAACTACTCTTCTACTTGTCTCTGTTTTCTTTTCTTCTTAAAGGATATTTACCTATTTCTTCCATGATAGAGACAGAGAAACAGGTACACCCAAGTGGGGTGGGGGGTTATTCACCCTCCATCTCAGCTGGACCAGATCATGGACACACAGAGCAGGCTGGCATGTTCAGAGAAGTCTCAGGATGTAAACCCAGGACCTTTCCCGTGTGGGTCCAGTTGTGTCACTATTCTGCCACTGCCTGGCCCTACCTATATCTATTCTATGAGTGAAATAGAAACCAAGGTTATCAGCTGATAGAGAAGATAGGAAAGGTACTATATGATTGAAGAGTTAAGTAGGTATGACATAGTTCTGCAGGAAAGTACAAAGTGAGTGGGCAGAAATAAAGTGCAACTATAAGGCAGTGCTAAAGGTCACCTGAAGTTAGTAGCCAAGAGATTAAGATGGAAATCGTTAACACGGTTTGTGTTTTTCTCCAGCACATCTAGGTATGCAAGAGCAGCTGGATTCAACCTATGGTTTAGCCATAAAAGTATGATGATGGCCATCTAGTGGCATAGCGATTAAGGCAGCTGGATCCCACATGGCTGATCCATAGTTTGAGTCTTGGACTGGTGGATTGAAAATCACATCAGGCACACATGCATTCATGTTCAAAATCCTGAGAGGCAAAATGGAGAAGGGATCACAGTGTGGACATTTCCCACATTTTCTCTCTGGCAAAGTACATATGCCCTCTGGTGAAATTATAAAAAAGAAAGAGAGAAAATGATGAACAAGACAGAGACAGCATGCCTGAGGGCATGTGTAAGAACAATTATGACACAGTGGTTAGAATCAAAGCTGAGTAAGAAGGGAAGCAGAAACAGTAAAGAGGTGAAAAGATGATAGGATCAATGGCTTATAGGTCTGATAGGGTTAAAAAAAAAACCATCAACATTAGAACTAGCGGGCATGAGCTGGAAGGATGCAAGGGATAGTCAAATCGCCAGATGTACTAACTGGATTCTGGACGGTTCCAGATATTGGTAATGACAAGGTCCTAGTTGTGACTATGGGCATGAGCAGCTGAGTGGAATGATCACCAGAGGAGAGGAAGTAATGGAACCAAGAAGCCAGAATATATGTGGGTGTGTGCTTACATGGGTGCACGTGGTAGGTAACACAAAGTATTTCTAGCCAGGTAAACAATATTTAAAAGTCATTATTCCAATGCTTCTCAAACTCTAATGTTTATATCAATCACTTGGAGATTCTGTTAAAATGCAGATTCTAATTCATTGGGCTTTTTCAAAAGCTCCCATATGATACTGCGGTTGGTTTGGGCAATGGTCCATGGACCATCCCTTGAGTAGCAAGGATCTAGTCTGGATCTTTGACACAGCTGTGCCCATGAAGCTATTTATAAACTGCTTCTTTGATTCATATTCTTACTGAGATAGTCCAAGAGTAAAGAATACTTTATGATTTTTTCATTTTCTCTTTTCTATCATTTAATACTTTTGTAGTCATGACCCAACCTTAAATAGTTCACCTTCATCTACTCATTGGGCCAAGAAAGCATGAAGCAGAGTCAAGATACTATCTTATGCCCGTTTCAGCAAACATTCCAACTTTCATTTAATACACATGTGCCAATGAGCTACTGATGTAGCTATGATGGGTGTCAAAAATGTTAAGTATTAAGTAGGCCAATGAAGACAGACACATGGATTAATACTCACTGCTTCTCTAGGTCTGCATTTAGATGCTGAATGAATGGCTGCATTGAATGCACAGGAATATACTGTGTGTACATGCACAATTTTTTTTTAGAGTGACAGAAGAACTGGGTTAGTCTTTACTTTTGAAAATGCTTTTCAGGGGGAAAAATATAATTACCATCATTAACAATGAGTATTAAGCACCTAGTATTAGTACTTTGAGAACAGTTCTATGATCGTGAGTAGTTATTGTTCAAGAAAAATTTATAATTATTTAAAAAGTGTGATTATTTCAAGTATCTTGAAATATCTTAAATATCCAGGCCCCTCTGCAGAGTGAATGTATTAAGTGCATTTATATCTGCTTTATAGATCTGAAATAAAGCTCCGATTTAGAAGATAATACTCATGGTAGCTACCAGCTTTATCTTTTGATGATGGATTGTTGCTAAAGCCACGGTTGGACCATGACCTTTAACAGTTCCTAAGGAAAAACATGATCTACTTTGTTAAAGCCCACTGGATGTAGACCAGTAGATGAGATAATGGCTACGTTGCTAGACTCCAACATAGTCAACCATGATTCGAGTCCCAGTTACCTGGTGGTTTAAAAAAACTCACACTAGGGAACCAGCAGTTAGCGTAATGGCTATGTCGCTGGACTCGTAGTCAACCACGGTAGTCTACCGCGGTTCGTGTCCCGGACCCGGTGGCTTAAAACTCACGCCGGGCGCGTGTGTGTGCGTGCTCAAGATCCTGAGAGGAGAATGGAGGAGCAGGGATTGCAGCGTGACCATCCCCCCTGGGGGGTGATTTCTCGCTTTCTGTCTCTATGTCTCTCTCTGTCTGTCTGGCGAGCGCACGCGCCCTACAGTGAAAATCTCTCAAAAACAAAACAACAACAAAAAAAACCAGAAAACTCACGCTAGGCGCCTGTGCATGTGTACCCAAAATCCCAAGAGGAGAAGGGATTGCAGCATGGCCATCCCCCTAGGGTGTGATTTCTCATTTTCTGTCTTCCCGTGTCTCCCATTGAATACATGGGCTCTATAGCAAAAATCTCTTTAAATCAAAAACAAAAACAAGGAAATCCATTGGATATAGGTTCCCAAACACACAGCAGGTAAAAGATAAACTGCCTAGACTCATCCTCCAGGAGCTGTACTTTGCCTTTTTAGGAGTGATCCTGATCATGAACAAGGAAGTTCTAACACATGACCCATTATGAACACTACCATTTACCATCTGAGCTGGTACTAAGCATTATGCCCAAATTCAGTGTCTACAGTTAATCCTGTCTTTCAGAATTTTTTTTTACAGTTCTTTCTTTCTAGTCAACAGTATCTGCTGGGCTAGCTCCATGTTGCTGTGATCTACATTACTGAAGAGAAGCTAGCTCTCACGTGGTTGACTACAATTTGAATTTCCTCCCAGTCAGCCCGAAAACACATTAGGCCTGTGAGAGAGTACCCAAAATTCAATGGGTTGGGATGGAAGAAGGAGATCATGATGTAACCAGGCCCTGTGGAGAGTGCTCTTTTTCTCACTCTCACGTGTGTATACAGGCACTCTATCACCAATGAACAAAAACAAAAACAATCTTCCCCCTACAAGCATTGGTATACAAATCTCATTTCCTGTAAGTGAGGGCTATAGTTTACAATATGCACATCTGTTCAGAAAAGAATTTCAATAAGCAGAAATGTGAAGCAAAGGCAAGCTCCCAAAAGAAGAGCAAGTGTGAGGGAATGAAAAAAATACTGGATGTTCAGGGAAGCACAAATAGCTTAAGATATGAGAGGACAATGTATTTATATATTAGGGCAAAGTGGGTGAAGAAAGAGGGAGAGGTAGGCTGAGAAGAATCATGAGCTCAGGAGTCAGTACTTTATAAACCTCCTGAAGAATTGATCATTACAGTAGACAGACGATTAAGGACATGATGAGCAGCTAGGATAGCTAGGAGTGAGGGAATTACAGTGGTAGCTATGTATTGACTAGTCATTCAATTTGCCCTCTACCAATACCAATGTGGTAATCAAGTACAAAGTTACTCTGGGCCCATAGTCAAAACTGACAGAACAAGGAGTGAGTGAGCCTGAAACAGTTGAGCCAATGAATTCTCTTCCCTAGGGCACTGGGAATTGAGTTTAAGAGTATCTCTCTCTGTTCTTGGGACCAGCAGATGGTATAATGGTTATTCATTGGACTCCCATATGGCCAACTGTGGTTTGAGTCCCAGATTTGGCAGCTTGAAACTCACAACAGGTGTGTGTGTATGTATGTCTAAAAATCCCAAGAGGAGAACCGAGAAAGGACTGTGGCGTGTTCCCCCACCACCACCACCATATGTGTGTGTGTGAGTGTGATTTCTCCCTTTCTGTCTCTGTCTCTCTGGTAATGTACATGCCCTATAGCAAAAATCTCTTAAAAAAATAAGAAAAAGGGCACCTAGGGCTGTCAGGTGGCATGGTTGTTACGGGCGCCGAACACTTGCATGGCCAACTGTGGTTTGAGTCTCGGATCTGGTGGCTTGCTTTCTCACCCCATCCCCTTTTGAGCTCACTCTCGTTCTGTCCCTCTGTGGTCAAATTAAATAAATAAATAAAGTGAAACAAAATAATTCTTAAAAAAAAAATAATAAAAAGAGTATCTCTGTTCTCTTGAATGGGATATAAACCTTGGGTATTGATAATGGCCATTTCCCACCATAAATTTCACACAAGCAAAACACTGGTCAATAAGGAAAGAGAAAAATGAAGCAGACATGATGAGGACAGGGTGAGAGACAAGGATGGAAAGATGTGAAATGTATAGGCAGACATTTCTGTGTTTTTTCCTGAAGAGTTCTAGGCTTTGCTGCCAGGCTGAGACTCAGTTGCCCTCCTGTCATCATGTTCTGTGAAACACACCTGAATACTTAAAATAATAATAAATCTGCCTTTTGCTTAAGCTGATTTAGAGCAGTCTGAGGAAGGCAAGATCCATTTAAATGTTAATGGCTGAAATAAGACATGAGCCTGAAACTTTGGTTGTGTGTACAGCTATGTAAACAAAATGACCAACAAAGGGTTATAGTGTGACATCTGCTTTTTCTTTACCTAAAACTTGTCTAGTTCATGTTAGAAAATTTTTTTGAAAAAAAGAGAAGGTTTAGCCCATGAGCTGACCATGTTATTTTAAACAGACCAGCGTGAATTCTTGCCAAAGAACTTGTGGCCACCCTTCTCCCTGCCTTTCTCTTGTCTATAAAACTAGCTTTCTTGGTGGCCATTTTCAGTGCACACATTTTAGGCAGCTAAAACTTATGTCACCAGGGGTGAGTTATCCTAAGCCCTGGCTCAAATAAGCCACTTTCATCTCAGTTACTGTGGTTCAGCCTTCTTTTTAGGTTGACAAGTCAATTTCTTTCATTTACAACCAACTGTAAAAGTTAGAAGGAAAAAACCTTCTATCAGTCAAGGTCTAACCAGAAAAACAGAAATCACATTTAAGTACAGAAGGAATTCAATGTAGGGAATTGGTTACAAGAAAGGAAGAGCCAAGAAGAACAAGGAACTGATGGAGAATCACCAAGGGATTACCAACAGCAGGACGCTGCTACCACCCCCAGCTGCAAAGACAAAGAGAAAAACAAAGAGTTATCAGAGCTCAGGAGCAAGGGAGGGCTGAAGCTGGAGTAATGGAGAATATGGTCAATCTGGATTGGGAGAGATGAGAAAAAGCTCCTATTTCTTTTTTCTTTAAGCCTTCAGTTTCCTGGTACCTCTCATCAGCAAAGTCGGAGTGAAGCCAACTGATGATAACATGAGCTATAATTTTCCAAAGACATATCTTTGGTCTAATCCCTCATCTCTCTTCATAGTATAACTTATGCCAACTAACTAACTAACTTTCTTTCTTTCTTTGTTTCTTTCTCTCTTTCTCTCTCTTTCTTCTTTTTTCAAGTTTATTTCTTTCTTCCATAAGCAATGAAGAGAAAGAGACAGAGAGACTGGGCCTCCACACCACAATTTATACAAGGTTCAACATCCCCGGATCATGGGCACAAATGTGCCTGGTGTTCAGAGAAGTCTCCAGACACAAACCTGGAGTCTTCCTACGTGGGTCACCCTTGCAAAATGTGTGCTTTACCACTGTGCCATGGTCTGGCCCCCGCTTATACCAATTTCTGACAATAGGCTCAGGCCTATCCTCTCTATCCAGTGTACCATAACAACTTTAAAATCCACACATAAGAGCCACTGAAAAGGAAGAACACCTTCATTTAGTATTTGATACAAAAAACAACTGTTGGGTTAGTGTGTAAGGGCTGAGTCATGCCTAAAGTTGGTGACCAAGGCTTCCGACTGATTGAGCAAAAATCAGATTTCACAAACCTGAGCTCACCAACATTAAATAATGTCATAAAGACCAGAACAAAATACTACTAGCTGTTTTAATCCATCATTATTGCATTTAATTAAGACTATCAAAATTAAAATAGAATATGGATATTTTTATAGGTAATAGTTGGTAATGTAAAGATTTTAATATATCCACCAAGTATATGTGGCGTAGTTGAAAACTATTAGTTGATCTACTAGTTTGATTCATAAACTCCATCTCTGATTTGGTATTTTAAAAAACACAGGACATGGAACCAGCAGTTGGTGTAATGGCTATGTCGCTGGACTCCCACGTAGTCGACTGCAGTTCAAGTCCTGGACCCGGTGGCTTAAACTCACGCTGGGCGCATGTGCGTGCATGCCCAAGATCCTGAGAGGAGAATGGAGGAAAAAGGACTGTGGCATGGCCATCCCCCCACAGGACATGAAAATCAACATGCTATAAATCGTATATTATCAATAATAATATCAAAAATAAGCAGCCAGTAGGTGAAAAGATTCATTAAGGAATTCGTTGTAAAACTCAATAGATAGTTCCTCTTTTCTTTATATTTGACTAATTTTCACTGTTTTTGTTTTGTTTTTTAACTTTTGTTATATGGTACATGTGCTTGCAGAGAGAAATAGAAACAGCGAGAGAGGGAAAGTGGCAAAGGTGTACCCCTCCAGGGGAAACGGCCAGGCCATAATTCCTCTCCTCCATTCTTCTCTTTAGATTTTGGGGACTCACGCACATGTACTCCATATGTTTTTTAAGTCACTGGGTCCAGGACTTAAACTGAGCAGATGGCCATGTGAGAGCTAGCCACCTCAACTACCACACCACCAGCTGGACCCATATTTCTAGTTGTTAATAAGCTGGGGCCATAAAACAATAATCTGGTTAGACTCTTTAGCTTTTCAGGATAAAAATACTTTTTTTTTTTTTTTTTGCTATAGGGCACGTGCGCTCGCCAGACAGAGAGACATAGCGACAGAAAGCGAGAAATCACCCCCCAGAGGGGATGGTCACGCCGCAATCCCTTCTCCTCCATTCTCTTCTTGGGATCTTGGGCACGCACACGCACCCGGCGTGAGTTCTAAGCCACCGGGTCCGGGACGTGAACCGCAGTCGACTACGTGGGAGTCCAGCGACATAGCCATTACGCCAGCTGCTGGTTCCCAGGATAAAAATACAGTATTAAAACAAATTAAAAAACAAACCCAAACAGTATGATTACCTAAAGTTTTTAATTCATTTTAATGTTATGCTTTACTATAGTAATAAAAATGAGTAATATTATTTTAAATAATAGTAAATATTTGTTATTTCTTACCAATACCTATCCATTTGCTTTTCCTAGAGAGCACTACAAAACACCTGATGGCTGTTTTTCTTGGTTAGTAATTACAGTAGGTGAGTCTAGGGCACTTACCACGTTGCCAGGCACTGTTTTTATGCTTTACGTTAACAACTCATTTGCTCACACTCTGGGATTGGTACTACTATTATTCTCACTATACAGAAAGAAACCGAGATGTGGAGTGGGACGTGGTTTGCACTACTTGTTAGTGGCAGAGCCTTTATTTGAATTCTTGCAGGCTGGTCCAGAGACTCTGTTCTTACCGCGATGCAATGCTGTCTTCATTTGTTTCATCATTAAATACAAATGAAATCTTAAATATTAATGTCTTTCTTCATTTTAACCACTTTTGCAAAGTTGGGTAACAATATTTATTTTTACTACACATACATAGAAATATTTTTAAAGTGATGTAGCTAAACTCTGTACAGCAACAAATCTAGTTTTCCTGATTTTAGAATTGTAACTAATACCTTGCATTTAACTATCCAAAACTTTTAATGTTTCTCATCTCTTTTATAAAACTTACCAATAGTAAGGTCATGCACTGGCTGAAACCTCTTGTCTGTAAACTGTAGCAATAAGCATGATTTACCAACACCTGGAAGTTAAAAAAAAATAATAATTAAGGCAAAACTCACAGAAACTAAGAAACATTTTACAAATATGACATGGAATTGAGGTGGCTAGGGTTTCTAGTGTGAATAATCTACTGTGAGAAATTAGAGGACTCATGATTTAGATTGCATTGTAAACCAATCTCAATAAAAATTCTCTTTTCACTCTTTTTTTATTCATTAAACATTTAAATTTGAAAGATAAATGAGACCGTAAAACTCCTAAAAGACCACTAACCAGGTTCTTCTAGAATCCTCTACCATAGGAGTTATGCAGGAGTTTTCATGCACTTTTTTATATAACAGTGAAATAGTTTTTGTGTAACAGTGAAAACATTTAATGCTTTACATGAATAATAATGTTAATAATTTAACATTATTTAATAATTAAATTATTCTTACTATGGCATAATAATGTCCTCTTTTTTATAGTTTATTTTTATATGTCCCTATGAACAAACAAATAAATAAGCTTGTAGTACTTGAGATCTACTTTACCAAGGAAAGCTGCCTGCTCTATTTTCCAAATAATTCATATCATGACCAACTATAAATATGAATTGCAATCCTTTGCTCTTAAAGCTGACCTCATTAAGGTCATAAAGAACTTCCACATTCCTAAAGTCAAAGGAAATCTTCTATACTCACTCTCCTTGCCCTCTGAGAAGTGGATACTGAACACCACATTGTCCTTCTACTCATTTTCACATTCTCTAAGAAACATTGCCCCCATTTCATGTAAGACCAAGTCTGCTTAATTGATAGCTTCCTTTATTTCCACAAAACACTAAGGAGTCATCATTCATTCACTCATTCAACATCTTCACTCGATGCTAAGTATGAGTGTGCATGGCAGTCGGGGCTTGGAGAGCTAGTGCAGAAAACCAACGTGGTTCCTGCATATGGAACTTACAGTCTAGTACAGGTGGAAAAAACAAGTAAAATCAACACTCAAATAATATGTATGAACTTTGGTTTGAAATAATTATAACGACTGCAATATATAAGAAAAGAATAAAGTGCTATGAGAAAAAGTAACAAAAGAGAATTTAAAGGGATGGAAAAGGTCTTCTGAAGAAGTGACACTTAAACTAAGCTGCTCAATGTCTTCTGGATTATAAACTCAATTAGAAAAATGGATGATGGCCCTCTTGCCACTTTCTAGCTATCTATGGCATGAGAAAGAGACTTGGTAATTCTGCTTACTGATTGGGCCTAGTGTCACTTTACAGTATTTATCAATAAAATGCCCAGTAACAAATCAAAGAAATCCTCGGTAGATAGATAGTTTTGTTTTAAGAAACGCATTACGTGTTTGAAGTTTTAAGATTCTATTAACTGAAAATAAGCTGGAATTTGAAAATATGTGATCTTCTCCTATTATATGAAAAAGGCCCAAAAGTAAACTCATTTTTATCAGATTCTTAACTCTTGAATAGTCTTTCAGGTGTAAGATACAACATGAACAATTTTTCTAAAAGAGTTACTGAATATACAAAAGGAATTTTTTTTATGTTCAAAGTCTAGGATGTAAGAAAAATTATATTTAAGAGGCATGACTGTGCAAGACAGCTGTACAATTGAGATGAATCTTTAGTTTCTTAACTTCTAATATTTTTTACATGGTATAGAAAAAATTATATTAAAAATTATAAGTTTTGTTTAGAGAACTCAAGAAACATGTAGACATTTGGTAATAATTTAAGGGACAGAAGAGCCTGAAAACCCTTTCCTACTTCACAAAATAGTATATACCACTCTAGTAATACTAATCTTATTCTAAGTGCTGGTTAAACAGAAAATATTTATACTTTGGCTCCTCAATTTTAAAGCTCCATATTCTTTCTTTGGGTCCTTAAATTATCTTTTAATGTAGAAAAGACATACAACACAAGTGTCATTATATTGTTTCCTAAGTCTTCAAAATTATAAGCCTAAAGATCATTTGATAGAACTGGTTGTCTTCACAGATAGTTTATTTTATTCGGCATTTGTTGACATTTACTATTTTAATTCTGGGTAAACTTGTTTCCGAATACTCAGGGTGTCTGACTCACTCACCAGTGCTTTTCCAACTTGCAAATGGATGCCAGGCTGTTCTCAGTCTTCACCTTGTCTGACTAGCAAACAGGATCTATTTGTACCCATAAACTATGAAACTTAACACCCTACAAGCTCCTTGAAAATAACTTCTGGCTTTATCTATAACTAACTTTCTGATGTCTTAATTCTGTGACAAGTGATCTTCTCCTATGCAACACTGAAATAGTGTTGGCTTCCTCCTCTACTGCATCTTTAGTTACCTTTCCTTTTCACCAGAAAATATTAATCTAGTCCCATAGCCTCAACCTACTTCAGTAAATGAGTCAGTGATCTACCTCTCTAGATACCACCTTAACTTCCCTATAATTACTTCCAACTGCCTGCTGAGCATTTCCACTTTAATTCCTTCAGGCCTGAAACTCAAACTTCCAAAACTGAATTTATTCTTTTTCATCATTCTGTCCACTGTCTTCCCAACCAATCCTCTCGTCACCCACCCAAAATATGACAAGACAGAAGTCAGCTTCCCCTTTGATATTTCATCTTTGGAATTCCCTCCCCATGTATCAAACTAACAAGAAACTCAAAATCGTCCTATTCCTCCTCTTCCTTAATCGTCTACCTGTAATGGTTCACCAATCTCATCAATTCTCTCTGAAATATTATGAATTTCATGCCCTCTCCTATTTTTGATCCTCTCTTCTCTAGTTTTGGTCTTCGGTAAGATCCAATCTCTTTGTGTTCAGTTTTTTAAAACTATATAAATCAATATGAGAAATTCTGCTAAAATGGAGATGTGATCAACTCGCTCTAATGTTATATTGGCTAAAATACAAAAATTCAAGCACTCCAAAATAGTAAACAAAGCCCTTTACATTTGAACTTGAAAATTAATACTCTAACAGATCGTACTATCACACAACAATCTAAAAACTCTACAGCTAAACACAAAAAGCTATCTCCAGTCTTCTGAAAGGACACCGTATTTCTTCCCTAGTATCTTTTTACTCCTTGGCAAATCTAAATTCATGTTTTAAGAACCAACTCAGGGATTCTATACCCTCTTCAGAAAAATATTCCTGTTACCAAGATTCTAACAATCCCCAAGCAGAACTAACCTCCCAGACCACATGCCCATGGTCTAGGCCAGCCAATGTTAGAGGTAGGTTGTGGCATGGGGACACCATTAGGGATGCCTCCTCCAACTTTCTTTTCATGGAAGAAATAAATAAATAAATACACTTTAAAGAAATCAATCCATTTTAGCCATCGGCTCCCTTAATATTTTGTATATATCTCAACCTTGATTAGAATACAAGCTGTCATTTATTAGCTGTAACATGGGGTAAGCAACTCAATGTTTCTAAGAATCAGAATCCTCATTTAAAAAATGGGGGAAAACCCTATCTCAATACACTGTTAAGATGTAAATGAAATAAATATATAAGGGACCCTTGAAAATACTGTTTACTTGAGTGTGGCTGGTTTATAAAAATTGTTTGAGCTATACACTTAGGAATTTTCAGTATGAATAATAAAAAGACTTTGATAAAACTGAAAACAATAAGAGGAGAGGGTCTTTTTGATGCCATCAATATGGCTAGGCCTCCCGAATTATTCAATGCAACACTAACCTAGGTGTGGTTCTGAAGACCTTGTAGATTTAAGGAAATCCATATCAGTTCATTCTAAATAAAGGAGATATTCCTAGATAATCTGGGTGGGACTAATTCAATTAGTAGAAAGGCCTAACAATTGGATTGAGGCTTCCCTGAGTGAAGAAGTAATTCACTTCTCCACTTCAGTGGAGAGCAGTTTGGCCAGGCCTTTAGACTATAGCCTCTGCTATGAATATTAGACTCACTTGTCCAGCCCCTATAATCACTTAACACCAAATAAACCAATCAGTTCCAATCTCAGTCTATCTATGCACATACATCCTACTGGTTCGGCTACTGTAGCTGATCACCGACTCTTCATATAAGTATCATCTTTCAAAAAGCATTATCTCCCTTACTATATCTTCCTACAGTATAGGAAGGCCCAAGCAAAAGCTATTATTTTTATTGATTAACAATATCATCATACTTTATAAACTCTCCCACAACAGAATGTAATCTCCAACATGAGCTCTATTAAGATAGAGATCAAATTCAACAATATATTCTCAGCACACAGTAGATACAAAGCTAGCATCTTTCAATCCTTGTATTTCTCTTACTAGAAAACCTGTCTAAGTTGCTGATTGATAAAGAAGATAACATGTGCACATATAACCAATTCTTAATTATTATTATTATTTTTTTACGATGTCAAGAAGATAGCTGACAGTTTGGCTAAACTGAGTTGTTTAACTGTATAAAATTGCACAAAACATTTTTGGACATACTTTTAGCATTATGTACACAGAATCAGAGAACTGAGCTATATATGGGAAACAGTGAATTCATCATGCCACAAAGTACAGTAATATGATGAAAATATATGGAAGATTTTCTCTCCCAACCAACAAAACTATCAATAGATCGGATTCTTTTTTTTTTGCAGAGGTTTTTGCTATAAGGCACGTGTGCTCGCCAAAAACACAGAGACAGAGAGACAGAGAGAACCATTGCCCCAGGGGATGGCCACACCCCAACCCCTTCTCCTCCATTCTCCTCTAGGGATCTTGGGCACGCATGCACACTTGCCTGGCGTGGATCTGGGACTTGAACCGTGGTCGATCACTTGGGAGTCCAGCGCCATAGCCATTATGCCAACTGCTGGTCCCTAACTGATTAGATTCTTATGTTGGAACATAGGAAACACAATTGTCAGTAAGGGCTCCAACATTTTCACAAACTTCATGAAATCTGATATATTTTGTGGGATTCGCACTGAATCAATGATTTTCTTTTTAAAAATAATTACTTATTTAATTTTATTTATTCATTAATTTATTTTAATTTGACCATAGATAGAGAGGGAGGGAACATGAGAAAGCAAGCCGCCAGGTCTGGTATTTGAACCGTGGTCAGCCATGTGGGAGTGTGCAAGCACCTTAACCACCATGCCACCTGCTGGTCCCCTCAGTTATTTTCATAGAGAATTACTAGTGGTCAAATGCACTGATTTGATGTTCAAATATGACGAGTTTCTTAGAGGGAGATACTTGGTGAATTCAAGGAATTGTTTTTAAATGGACAATAAATATTTCCACATTATTATAAAAGATTGTTATTTTTAGAAACTTTGAAACACTAAAAATGATAATCCCAAAACAAATATCATCCCAAGCAGATAAAATTTACATAGAATTTATCCTATGACAGACACCATTCTAAGCACTTCTCACAGTTAGCTCGTTTACTGCTTATGCTGTGCTTAAGATTTCTGACTGAAGCTACATTCCTTGGGTTTGATCCCAGTTCCCCTCATCACTATCGACAGACCTTCTTCTTGGTGCCTCAGTTTCCCAATCTGTACTTCATGAGCTCACTGGGAGTATTAGTTAATATTCTAAGTGCTTAAAACAATGTCTGGAACAGAGTAAGTTTCAATAATTAATTCATCAAATGTTTGTTACTATTATTAATAGCACTGCTACTTATTATTATGCCTGTTTATATTTTAGACTACATAAAAGCAGAAATCATGCTTTATTTTTGGCATTAGCCACATGTATCTCCAAAGGAAAGACAAAGGCTCCTGCACTTGCAGAGAAAGGAAGAGATAATACACTTGAATTTTTAAATTTTTTTTTATAGACTACAGATTAGTTTATTTTTAACACCTATCATGCTATGAATTCATAGGGAATAGGTTCCAGTAGCTCAGGCTCCTTTCCATTGGTTCTCACAAAGGGTGCTTCTCTGAGTGGAGCAGGCTGGTGCTTTAGTTGAACCCAGGTACCTTCCTCTTTGGCTACTTTCTTTTTCTGGTCATTTTCCTTCACACGTTTTAGGAAGCTATCTCTGCTCTTAGAATGCTTAATGTGTTCAATATGCACATTAATTCTCTTGGCAAGTAACCTTAACTTGTTTGTTCACAACAATGCCAACAGCATGCTGGGTAACATTGTAGACTCTTCCAATTTTGCCATGGTAACATTTGTGGGGCATTTCTTTTTGAACAGTACCCATTCCCTTGATGTCTACAATATCACCTTTCTTGTAGATTCGCATATTTGTTGCCAAAGGAATCACTCTATAAGGAACCACTCCATGTTTTCTAAAAGGCCTAGAGAACATACATATGGTGCCTCTCCTCTCTCTGTGTTTGTCATTTTGGTTAATTACTGGAAGATGGCAGTTCCGGGCAAAAGGCAGTTTTTTTTTTTTTTCCTATAGGGTATGTGCACTAGTGGAGATGGTGACAGAAGATAGGGAATGTGAGAAATCACCCTCCAGGGGGAATGGCCATGCCACAATCCCTTTTCCTCCATTCTCCTTTTGGGGTTTTGGGCATGCACACACGTGCCCAGTTTATTTTTCAAACTGCTAGTTTCAGGACTTGAACAGAGCAATTGGCCATGGGATCTAATCGCCTTAACTTCAAAGCCATCTATTGGCTCATGACAATAAACTTTATTTAAAGTGTGTGTGTGTGTGAGAGAGAGAGAGAGAGGGAGAGGATGTGTATATAGGGGAGAGGTAGAGCAGGAAAGAGTAGAGGAGAGAAGGGGGAAAAGGAGAGGGGGAAAGGAAGGAAGGACGGAGAGGAAGAGAGAGAGAGAGAAAGAAATGGATGCCATTTTAGTTAGCTGCAGGGTGTTAAATGCTATGGTAAAGAGAAAAGCAGAGGGACCTGAAGTGCTGGGGACAAGGAAGAGCTCTAATAGATTTAAGTGAAGACTTAAAGAATATGAGCCCTGTGGCCTAGTAGTGAGGGAGCCAGATCCCACATGGTTGACCAGACTTTCAAATCCCAGAACCAAGAGGTCTGAAAAACATGCTGACACTTGTGCATACCAGCCAAAACCCTGACAGGATGGAGACATGAAGAAGGGATTGTGGTGTGATAATGGCCCAGTGAGGGTGATGTCTTCTACTCCCTCTTGGTCTCTTTGGTAAGCATACATGGCCTCAGGCCAATAAATAAGAAACAAGCAGGTGGATCACCAAGAAAAGAGTAATCAAGGCTGGAGAATAAGTTTTAAGGTGGGATATGTTACAGAAACCACACTGAAGCCAATATGACTAAAGCATGAAGGCAGGGAAGAGTCACACCCCAAGGAACTGAGGCTGCAGGAATCAGAGGCCTCTAATGCAGACTCCAAGGAACACTGTACATTTATTTAGATAATACGGGCGGTTCACTAGAGAGTTTTGAGTAGAGCAGTATTATAATTTTACTTAAATTCTGAAAGGGTCACCCTGTCTGTCACAGTGAGAATAAATGTATGAGTGGAAGCAAAGAAACCAGTTAGGAGGCTTTCTCAAAGAGGCAAGAAATGTGGCTTGGGCCAGGGTGGTAGCAATGGAGGTGCTTTCAAGTGACTGAATTCTATATATTGTGAAGTAGTACTGAGATAATTTGTTGACAATGGCAGTGTGGTTCTTCAGAGGAAAAATATGTTAAGAATGACTCCAGTGTTATCTACTTATTTATTTGAACTTTTTGCTGGAAGGTGCTTGCACTTACCAGCTGGAGGAGGGAAAAGCATCCCTGATGGAACAAGATCACATCACAATCCCTTCTCTGCCATTTTTACATCTTATCAGGAACTTAGGCATGTATGCACATGTGTCCGGCATGTTTTTCAAGCTGCTGGGGCTGGGATTCAAATAACGTATTCAGCCATGTGGGATCTGGCTCCTTTACCAGCAGTCCACAGGGCTGACCTTCCAATGTTTTTGCTTGATCAAATATTAATAGAGAGTTCGGTGATATAGGAAAAAGTAGGTAGAACAGGGTAAGAGTGGAAAGATCATCAGTTTGAGTCTGGTTATTTTGAGTAGAGATGTCTGTTAGATACCTAAGTGGCAGATGAGAGGCAATTGGATATATGAGCCTCAGGACCAGGAAACATGCTCAGGCTGGAGATATAAATTAGAGTTATATGCATAAACAGTACTTAAAGCCACAGGAAGAGAGGAACGAGTCAAAAAAGACTGAGACAGTGTATATTTACTTTATAATCACAAAACTAAATATAAATAGCAAAAAGGATTTTTTAGTAAAGGCTGACATATTGCAAAACCTGCTCTTTTTAAAGTAAAGAAGGATGGAAAGCTCAGATTTAACCTTTACAAAATCTTCTAGAAAGAAATCCCCAAGTGGTTGTCTTGTCATTACTACAAGTCATTTTCTTTAAAAAAAAAAAAAAAAAAAAGAATTATTTATTTAATTGCACTTGTTGTTATTATTATTATTTTTTATTTGACCAGAGAGAGAGAAAGAAAAAGAGAAAGCAAGCCACCAGGGCCAGGACTCGAACCACGGTTGACCATGTGGGAATCCAGCACCCTTAACCACCACACCACCTGCTGGCCCAACGCTAGTCATTTTCTAAATAGGGATGGAAAATTAAAGAAAAGGCAACAGTCTAGTCTTTATTTTTCAAAATTTGTATGCTGGAATCTCTGATAAAACCAAATCTGAATGGGGTGGGGAGTATTTCCCCTACCACTGTGTTCCATCCTGTACCTGGACCGTGCAAGGTCTATGGCTCCTCTCCCTTCTCTCCATGTGGACAGACTCAAGGTTGGCTTGTCAACATCACCGATGCCTTCCCCTACTATTCCATGTGAAACAGCTCCCTCCTCCAATCACTTTGTACCCACTACTAAGCAGTCTTTGGTCTTTACCAAGAAACCCATAGTTGATGCTCAGGCTTCACACCTCCAGAGATTGTGACTGAACTGTTGGCATGGTGTAGTGGTTAAAAGCACCACCTGGGTGACCTTGGATAAACCACTTGGCCTCTGTGTGTGTAACATTTTCAAAATAAGGATAAGAATATCCATTTCATAGAGTTGTGAGAATTAAGTCAGCTAACATATGTAAAGTACTTAGAATACACAGGATTTAGCACATTTTAGCACATAAGAATCCACTGGTATTATCTCATTAAATCAAAAAAGAGAATAATCCAACATGTTTTTTTTTTTTCCAGTTTTCTAAATTTACTTTTTAAATGCCAGACAGGGGATGGGGGATAGAGAGAGAAAGCACCCTCCAATTGGTCATGCTGCAATCCTTTTTTCCTCCATTTCTACACTGCTCGTAATGCTGCTAGCTCGAGTTCCCATCTTACCTTCTTCCTTCACTCAGGCTCCAAGTCACTGTCTCACCCTTCAGCAGTACAGTGTTCTGAGTTGAGTCCCTAAATACTAAGTCTATGCCTAACTTACAAGTAACACTCATTACAAATACAGATTCCTGATGCTTTACAGAGATCCACTATGTTTTTGGTGGGGCCCAAGGATCTTATTAATAAGTACCCTTGTGATTTTTTTAGGCAAAGGGGACGTCTCTACAAGAAACACTAGAGTAAGTGCCAAGCATTGTAGTGAAGTTTATTTTCCTGACCTTAACTTCTGCCAGTTACAGGATTCTTAAAAACTGGTGATGGCAATATTTTTATAATCACAAGCCAAACAGCTTTCATTTAAAAATGTCAAAAAGCAAAGTTATGAAAAATACTACAGTCAATTCCTAACTAATAAAAGTTTGGTGCAACTATCACCCTCCATGGCTATATACAGTCATGCTCTATACCTGGTTCTCAAAAAAAAAAAAAAAGGAAAAATTCCATGAATGATCAACCTACCTACCTCGGGACTCAAAGTAACCCACTAAAGAATTCTGAGTTATAAATTCATACCAAAATATGACAGAACTCAGTCAGACTCTACAGAGATGTGACACATCAAATTTAAATAGAGCAGCTTATTTTTTCAACATAGAAAATTTTCTTTTTCATGCTAACATTCCAAATTAGATACATGACAAAATAAAGGCTGCCCCTTTAAAACAGAAAATTAACACACTCAGCATGGTAGGTTAAAAAGAAAATGAGTTTCAGAGTTATAATAGCAGTGTTTAAATCCATCTGGATTATTTCATGACTTGTGACCTCAGGCAAATTAGTTATATAAATTGAACTCTATTTCCACATCTATAAAATGAAAAAAGAAAACACAGCATTTCTACATCAAAGAAATATCAGGAAGTGCAAATTATGCAATGCAGAAGAAAGTATTTCACAAATTCATAGTCCTAAAACAAATGTTAAACTGAGTATTCTTCGAGATGAATGAGTTAACAGAGCAAACTCTACCCAAACCCATATAAGCCAGAATTAAAATTTTAAATATTTAGGGACCAGCAGGCGCGGCATAATGGTTACATTGCAGGATTCCCACATGGTTGACAATGGTTCGGGTCCTGGACCCAGAGGCTTGAAACTCACGCCGGCACATGTGTGTGCATACCCAAGATCTCAAGAGGAGAGTGGAGGAGAATGGAAGAAAAGGGGCTGCAGGGTGGCCATGCCCTGGGAGGTAATTTCTCACTTTCTGTCATCTGCTAGTCCCTCAACTAATTTTTAAAATATTTTAAAAAGATTTTTAAGTTTTTAAAATATTTAATTTTCTGTCTCTGGTGAGCACACACACCCTATATCAAAAATGTCTCTGAAAAAAATTGAATACAATATTCTCAATCTATCCCTTTCCTTTTGAGAATGATTTCAGGGTTATTTTTACACTGTTGCTTGCCTATAAATCATCCCCTTACTCCTAAGAGAGCAAACACCCTCCTTACTTTAATCACATCCTGCTCTGGCTTACTGGAGAGGGTTCAACAGACATGGCCCCTGAACAGATGCAAATATATCCAAGTCCCAACTCCAGAATGTGTAAATGTGACCTATTTGGAAAAAGGATCTCTGCAGATATAATTAAGGATCTCAAGATGATTTATTTCAAGATGGGTGTCTTTTTATTTTCTTTTGTATAGAATTATTTTATTTAACTTTATTTATTTATTTATTTTAATTTGACCAGAGAAGAAGAGGAAAAAGAGAGAGAGAGAGAGAAAGAAACAAAGTGAGAAAGCAAGCCACCACGTCCAGGACTCGAATCACTGTTTGCCATGTGGGAGTCCAGTGTCCTTAACCACCATACCAACTGCTGGCCCCAATGGGGGGCTTTATAAGAGGGGGCAGAGGGAGACTAAGGCACCAGGAGAAAGCCATATGTAAAGAGAGACAAGAGACTGGGGTTAAGTTGTGAAAAAACCAACTCCTGGGGTCACCAGAAACTGTAAGAGGCAAGACAAGATTCTCCTTGGAGCCTTTGGAGGGAGCATAGCCCTCTGATGCATAATTTCATACTTATGGTCCTCAGAACAGCCAGAGAACAAACTCTGTATTTGTTTTGTTTTATTTTGTTTTAGAGAGACTTTTACTATAGGGCACATGTGCCCACTGGAGAGACAGGGGGATGGCCACGCTGCAGTCCCTTCTCCATTCTCCTCTTGGGATTTGGGGCATGCACGCAGTCGCACCCAGTGTGAGTTTTAAGCCTCTGCGTCTAGGACTTGAACTGCGGTTGAGTACATGGAGTCCAGCAATGTAACTATTACACCATATGCTGGTCCCAGAATTCCTACAGTTTTAAGACAAGTTTGTGATGATCTGTTACAGTGGCCCTAGAATACTACAATCAAGAGTCATCTTTCATTTCTCTTTCTCAGACTTAACACAGTTAGTGTCGTAGTCTTGTTGACTCTACAGTTTCTAGTGCAATCAGTAAACTGAGAAGCACGAGAAGAGATAGTCATTCAAAAAAGGTTTATCAAATGCATATCTATAAATATGGAACATATCTGGAACATATGCACTATGCTCCAGGCACTGAGCTTGGTACTAAAATCAAAGAAATTAAAATTCTCAAATAGTTATAAGAATGCAAGTCATCTTTTCCCTGGAAATTGGTACACAGAACAAGTGTGCTAACAAGGCTGGGAGAGTTGTTAAACAAGCAATAAGAAAAAAGGTCATTATATAGAGAACTGACCTTTCTCCCCTTAATGAAGATTATCTACTACTAATAATCCTGTGCCTTTCTATTAGAATATTAAAGTACCCCAACACTAAGACACTTCTGGGATGAGACTGAAATCATGAAAATGAATAAATGGATCACCTCAGTTCAAGTTTAAACTCCCTGTGCCAGTACTTCTTACACAATGGACCTCTGCACAACTTAGTTTGTTTTTCTCCAACACCTAAAGTGACCTTTTATCCACTAAGCTAAATGCTACACATCTTTGGGACTGCACTCAAGTGCCACATCCTCTAGAAAGCTTTCCATAACATGTTTCCATAACATGTTTCCCTTCACAAACTGAGTTAGGTATTGACCTGATTTTTAAGTATGGAGATTTTCTGTGAGGTATAAAATAATTGATTTGACTGGTTTCAGGAGAAAAATGTATCTTCTGCTGTCAGAGCTGGAGGGGAAGGGACTTGGACAGGTTTCTTTGATTATCTTGCTCACAACCTAGGTGTGACATGGACTCCAGGAAACCAGACCTACACTCTGGCCAACAGGCAAAGACAACTGGCCTCACTGAAGGGTAAAATGGACCTTAAAAAAAGGCTTCTGGGAAGGCCAGCAGGTGGTGTGGTGGTTAAGGTGCTGGACACTTAACCACGGTTTGAGTCCCGGACCTGGTAGCTTGCTTTCTCATTTCCCCCTTTTTCTCTGGTCAAATTTAAATGAATGAATGAATAAATAAAGTTAAATAAATAATTCTTAAAAAAAAAAAAAAAAAAAGGTTTCTGGGGACCAGCAGATAACTCCCACGTAGCTAACTGTGGTTTGAGTCCTGGACTTAGTGGCTTTAAACTCATACCCAGTGCATGTGCATGTGTGCCCAAAATCCTGAGAAGAGAACGGTGGATAAGGGACTGCAGCATGACCATCCCCCCCCCGCCCCGGGGGGGTGGTGATGTCTCACTTTCTGTCTCTGCCTCTGCGGTGAGAGCATATGCCTGTAGCAAAACACTCCTTTTTAAAAAGAGGCTTATGAAGAGCTGTGAGCACACTATGTATTCAGAAATTATCTACTGACTACTTATGATAGATATACAATAAGGAGTAGTAGTAGTAGTTTATTCCTTACTTGGTACTCTAATTTTTATTATTTTTAAAAAATTGAGCAGATGGTACATGCCCTCACCAGAAAGAGACAAAGGAAAAGGGAGAGATATACAGCCCTCTAAAATGAGGCATGGTCATGCTGCATTTCCTTCTCCTCCATTTCTCCATCCTGTAAGGACTCTGGGCAAACATATACTTGGTATGCTTTTCAAGCTGCCATGGCAGAGATTCAAACTGTGTGATCAGCCATGTGCAACCCAGCTTCCTTAACCACGTGGCCGCGGACTGGCCCCCTTTCTCTGCACTCTTAATGAAATCTATTTGTCTTTAACTCTCCAAACCTTTAATCCCCCCCCCCAATTTTATACCTAGTGTACTCTGCAGTTTTAGGATTCCATCTAGAGTATCCTATTATAGTGACTGACATCTCTCTTTAGGCTCTTCTTGGCTCTTAATTTCTCAGACCTTCCATGTTTTTGATGACCTTGACAGTTTTGAAGAGTACTAGTGAGGTATTTTGTGATATGCCTCTATACTGGAAACTGTCTGGTTTCTTTTTCATAATTAGACTATGGTTTACAGGTGTTTTGGGGAGGAAGACCTCAGAGCTAGGGTGTCATTTTCATCACATGGCATCAAAGGGACCATCAATATGACATGATCACTGCTGAAGTTAACTTTTTTGTTTGTTTTGAGAAATGAAAGGATTTCGCCAGCATTTATATAGTCATAAAACCAGTTACATTTAAGCCTAAATAAAATCAATCTCCAGTAGACTTTGAGATGGCATTCACCATCTTTGTGGAACGATGAGCATCACTAATGAATTACCAATTATCTTTAGAAAGGGCAAATAGTGATAGCCCTTACTGAACTGAAATTACTATCAAAATTCAAAATAAAAAAAATATTAATTTAACCACAAGCCTGTCTTACTTAAATCAGGATCATCAAACAAGAATATCCTGTCAGTGACTCATGATCTGAGCTCTGGTGTAGGAGATCAATTAAAATATAGTACACATAAAAAAGGTGAGACAATTCTATTTTGTCATAAATAAGGCAGTGGCCACTTATTACTCATTAGTAGTTTTTTAAGATAAGCTATCAATTCTGCTCTTTCAGACTTCTTTTTAATGCCAATGAAAATCATTTCTGTTCCAGGGATGTACTTCTTGGGATTCTCCAAATACTCCATCAGAGTATCCTCTCCCCAGGAAATGCCTTTGTTCTTGTTGGCATCTGTGTAAGAGAATCCAGGGGTCTGACCTGTCTTCCACCCAGACAGATCGTGGAGATTTGGACCAGTCCCTTTTGCTTACTTCCCTTTTCCATGGTGTGGCATTGAGCACTTCTGAACAAAAATCTCCTTGCCTTTCTCAACATCACCCATTTTTAATTCTCTCTTTTGTTGCTTGGGAATATAGAGTAACCACTTAGAAGCTAGATGATCTGCTCTTCGCTGAAGTTAACTTTTAGTATCTGGCTGAGGAAGTTTCTCTATTGTAAAGTGCACTTTCCTCCCTCTTTTAAACAAAGATACCATGAACAGCCCACATTTGGGGAGATGACCTCCCCCAAATTTTAACTGCTTATTTCCCCGGACCAGTTGCTGTTCATATACCATCTTTCATCCCTATATTCAATCTCTGCTCTTATTGTCCGAATGTTATCATATATATAGTTTTATATTTAAAACAATGAAAAAAAGAGCCTATATTTGAAATGCATAATCTTTGGAAATGGAAGAATACTTGGAAATTATCTTCATCTTTAATTATTTTCATTTTCTATGATACCCTTCACTGAACCCTGTTAATTCCAATTGTGACCTGTAAGCACCCCTGTCATTTTCACCACCACTGCTTTATGTAACATCTCCTACTGCTTATCTGGACCACTGTAATAACCTTTTAACTACAACTCACATTTCATCTATCCTGCATACAACTGCACCAGAGATGGATGAGAAAAACATAGAAGGAAAAGATTACACATAACATTTAGTATGTCTTTGCCACCATAATTCAATATATTGTTTTAAAGTTAATCATAACTCTTGTTCTGTATTCTTTCATATAAAAAGTTTAGTGTCTTCTACTGTGTACAGAATAAAGTGCAAGCTCCACATCAACCCATCACGATATGTAACTGCCTAGGTCCGACATGTTTAATGGGCTTATCTTCCCAGATTTATTTCCTGTAAGTGCCTAGCACAAGGTCTACACAAAAGTGAAAATGGATTATTTGTCTAGAGAAAGGCACAAGGTGTAGCACTTAGCAGATGTGTGATAAATGGAAACTACCTTTCTTTTTATTTTTACATTTAGATTTTTTTAGTACTTCTACTTGTCTAAATCCTACCCTTCTTTCAAGAACCAGATCAAATGCCATCTTTCCC
>NW_006159926.1:296258-311110 GCF_000334495.1 Tupaia belangeri chinensis | reverse complement strand
TCTGAGGAGAGTGAAAGACATTTCCCATCTTATGAAATGCCAAGCTTTTTTCCAGTTCCTCAATCAGAGCCCCTCCCACATTCTACCAGCACTGCAAGACTGTCAACTCCTTATGGGCAGCAACATACCTAATTCACATTTTAAATCCTTCACAGTAATGCCTATTCCGTGTTTTAAATACCATTAACTTAAAACAAAACAAAACAACAACAACAACAAAAAAAAAACACAACGTTTTTAAAAAAAATTATTGCCAGAGGGTGAATACACTCAACAGAGAGAAACCAGGGGCAGAGGGTGAATGTAATCATGCCACAATCCTTTCTCCTCCGTATTTCCATCCTGTTGGGATTCGGGGCATGCAAACACATTTGCCTAGTGTTTTTCAAGCCACCACACCTGGGACTTGAACTTCAGTCAGCCATATGAAATCTGGCTCCCTTAACTGGTACCGTGGACCGGCTATATATGACCACTTATTACCTTCTGCATTTTAAAGCATGCCACGAATTGAAGAGATTAGAAATAGGATTAGGCTTACTGCTGAGTGAAGCAAGCCATGCTATGAAGGAGAGGCATTGTATGTCCCCACTTAATATATACCGAGTGTCTGCACTCTAAAAAATATAAATATATATATAGATATATATAGATATATATACATAAAAAGAAAAAAAAGAAATAGGATTAGGCTAGATTTGAATTCTGTGTGTGCTAAAAGCTGCTTCAGACATCTAGATTTTGTTTGCTTATCTGTAAGTGATAATCATATAAGCTACTTCATTCATCTCCTATTCTGAGAAATGAAATAGTATGCAGGAAATAAAAGACAAATCTGTGCTTTTTTCATACCCACTACCTAGAGATAGGCTGACAGTTTATCTGCTAAGGCCACATTACTCTTTACGCACTAGGCACTTGGCATACTGTACTTTTATCAGTTTACACATCTAGCTTCCTTCCTCAGTAACAGTAACATTCACCTCTTTGTATCTTGAAAACCATCCTGTACAGTGAACTGGCTTAGCAAGCAGATCTTCAGTGAATACTGAATTAATGTATCTCATGCTCACTGAAAAGATAACAAAGCAATAGACTATTTTTTCCTGTGTAATAACTGTAGTCAACATTTTAAAAAAATCAATTTCTTTAAAATTTTTACTCAACAGTGAATTTTTCAGATAGGAAAATGATGGTAGAGAATGAACATATGACTGCAAAATTACAACCGTGTCTCTGATATCATCGGCCCCTAACTCAAGTGTAATTTTCCTTTGAAAAGGTCAGCGGTAGTGAGTATGATAGGGTGCCATTTGTTACTGACTGCCTCCTAGGTCCCAGCCCACCCTTCACTGCTCTGCTAGTGAGACTGGGACATTTTTTCTGATGGGGGTGGGGGTGGCATGACTGAGCTTCATCAGCAGGAGGCAACTGCACTTGGCACCTACAGAGGTCGACTGCCCCACCCCCACCCCCCAGCACTCCTTCAGGCTGCTTCTGAGTTTCCAAGCACAGTACCGTCACACGGAAGGTTTCCTACAGCACAGGGCAGCTTTCCATCTCAGCCTCACAGGAACCTCTGCCCTCCAGTGTGCCTCAGCCATGACCCTCCAACAAGGTTTAGATGCCAGACTTGTGCTTTCCCCCTCAGACCATGCCTAGCCTTAGGAGTATGGCCACTCTCTATTACTGCATCTTGAAAGTTCTCTCTACCTCTTACCCATTCCAATGGCATGTTACAGAAAACTATTATTTATATTAGACTTGCTCGTTCAAATTCCTGTAGAGTTTCTGTCTCCTAGTTGGGCTCTGACTGATACAACTAGTGTGAATAATACATCCTTTAGTAAGATAAGCCAATTTGCATAGGCTTTCACTTCCAGTCACCTATGGTACAGAGACATATTTTTAAAAAGATCACATTCATGTAACTTTCATTTCAGTGTAATTGTTATAATTATTCTATTTTATTATTGTTGTTAATCTCTTACTATGCTTAATTTATAAATTAAACTTTATGATAGGTGTATATGTATGAGAGAAAACAATATATTCAGGGTTCAATATCACCCACAGTTTCAGCCATCTACTAAGGGTCTTAAAATGTATCTCCCTAAAGATAAGAGGGACTACTGAATAGATGCAGTTTACATTTTTTTTAAAGGAAAGACTTAGTTTGCCTTTTTTGGGGGGGAGGGAACACTGTGCATGTATTTGTGAGAAAGTGAGTAAATGAGAAATCACCCCCCAAGGAGGTTAGTCTTTTTTCTCCATTCTCCTCTCAGGATTTTGGGCAACATGTACTTGGCATGTTTTTGAAGCCACTGCATCCGAGACTCAAATGGCACAGCCTGCCATGCTACCTGCTGGCCCAATCTAGCTTGTCTTTAAGTGCAATACACACACACATATACATATACTTAGACATATATATGTATTTTGGAGAGGTTTTTGCTATAGGGAGTGCGCGCTCGCCAGAAAGAGAGAGAGACAGAAAGCGAGAAATCACCTCCCAGAGGGGATGGCCATGCCATAATCCCTTCTCCTCCATTCTCTTCTCGGGATCCTGGGCACGCACGCACGCACATGTGCCTGGTGTGAGTCTAAGCCACCGGGTCCAGGACTCAAACTGCGGTCGACTACATGGGAGTCCAACGACATAGCCATTACGCCAATTGTTGGTCCCAAGTGCAATATTCTTATTAAATACAAAGCTGGGTACAATTTAAATCTTTCAAATTCAAAAAAAGAAAACAAAACATTAGCCAAATTTCTTAGGAAATGTTACAGAGATATTAAATCTAATAGCAAGAACAATGAACAAAATATATTTAAAATAGCATCTCCATTCCTTTCTTCCAACTCTTGGAACTTTCCTCCGCTAGTTTTTTGGTTTGTTTTTTAGGCTTTTGCCATAGAGCACATGCACTTGCTAGGAAGAGTCGCAGAGGGACCAGCAGTTAGCGTAATGGCTATGTCGCTGGACTCCCACGTAGTTGACCAGGGTTCGAGTCCTGGACCTGGTGGCTTAAACTCACGCCAGGCGCGTGTGCATGCGTGCCCAAGATCACGAGAGGAGAATGGAGGAGAAGGGATTGCGGCATGGCCACCCCCTCTGTGGGGGGATTTCTCCCTTTCTATCTCTCTCTGTCTGTCTGGAGAGCACGCGCTTAAGCAAAAACCATTTTAAAAAAAAAAAAAGAAAGAGTCACAGAGAAGGAAAGTGAGAAATCACCCCCACAGGCTGTTCAGGCTGCAATCCCTTCTCCTCCTTCTATTCTTGGGATTTTGGGCATCCACGCTCCTGGGTCAGGCATGATTTTCAAGTCACTAGGTCTGAAACTCAAACTGAGGTTGGTCATGTAGGAATCCTGCACCTCAATCACCATGCCACCTGCTGGTTCCTCCCACATGTTTGTTTTAATGGTAGAAAATGTCTAGAGTGTTTGAGAAGAATCAGGAAGAAGAGACTGAACTATAGCTACTTCTCAGATCCTAGAGTATCAGTTTTTTGGAACCAGAGAGCTCCTCTGTGTGATGTTTTCTAAATAGTAAAGCTGTAACTAACAGGTCATGAAATAAATTTAGTGGATCACAATTATCATTTTAAAAGAACCAGAACTGAGGACCAGTAGGTGGTTAAGATGCTGGACACTCCCACATGGCTGACTGTGGTTCAAGTCCTAGACCTGGTGGTTGCTTTCTCACTCTCCCCCATGATGCCAATTTTATTCCAGTAACGTTTCGGTTAGGTCATATACAGTAGATAAATCAGGTATCTTAGTACACTTTCATCTGACCATTTTCCTAATCCTTTCATAAGTCAAGATTCCATATAAGAACTTTACCATCTAAGAAATACATTTTAATGAAATAGCTTGAAGAAGATCCTTTTTCATGGTGCTTTGGGAGAAAGATATTTAGATGGCAATGTGCAAAATAATTACAATAATTATTCAGTAAATACAGTAAATTTATCGTACATAATTTCTTATTATAACTGATACGTATCAAAGTCAAAGGCTGTAAACAAGATAGGTATCAGTCAATGTAACAATTAATGTTGAGGTTGAATTTAAGCACATGAAATATATTAATATAACAAACTCAAACTGATATACTGTTTTAAAACATGTATTTTTAATGACAGGCAACTTGACAATATCTGTCAAAAAACAAGGTGTAAATACCAGTTGGCCCAGAAACTTTACTTACAATACAAATGCACAATAATGCTAATAACAGCACCACATATAACATAGCCATCAACAGGGGTCCAAGTGGACATCTGTACTTTCTGGGGCCCTAGCATCAGAGCACCCTTTGAGTTCCCTGGCTGTTAGGGCAGAGACATAAGACCTAGGCTGAGTCAGTCAGACGCTGCTGTCCAGAGCTTGGATCCCAAAGGAGTACTGCAGTACCAGGGACAATTGCGATGACCCACACTGGCTATAGCAGAGATGAGAGTCCAGATGCATATGTCCGGCCTCTTCTCAAGCAAGCTGTGCTGACCTGTTGCCATTTTCAAACTTGATACCATTGCCTCCCCATGAATTCTGGGAACCATCTGATCTTAAAATTTAAGTTAAATCTTTTTAAGTTAACTGATTTCTGTTGTTTGAACCACAAACCCAGATTAACAAAATCAAAAACTGATGATAATCAAGATTCAGCTATATAGGAATTTTTTAAATAAGATAAATGTACACGTTATATGAAAAGACAACCAAGATTTACCCCTAAGTGAAAAATAAAGGTGTAGAACAGTACTAATTATGTTATCCTACTAATGGGATTGGGAAATACACACATGCAGGTGCACAGAAAATGTCCAAAAAAATACACAGCTATTGTTTACCATGCTTACACAAACCACCCAACCTTCTGAACTTGCTCTTTCTCAGATACTTATTACTATTTTCCATTAATACTTCTCCTTTCTTTTTTTTTTTTTTTTTTTTGTCCATTATATCTTCCCCTTTTTTTTTTTTTTTTTTTTTTTGGAGAGGTTTTCGCTATAGGGCGCGTGCACTCGCCAGACAGACAGAGAGAGACAGAGAGATAGAAAGCGAGAAATCACCCCCCAGGGGGGATGGTCACGCCGCAATCCCTTCTCCTCCATTCTCCTCTCGGGATCTTGGACACACACACGCACACGTGCCCGGCGTGAGTTTTAAGCGGTTGACTATGTTGGAGTCCAGCGACATAGCCATTATGCTAACTGCTGGTTCCCACTTCTTTCTTTTAAAGAGGGACTTTTAAAAGGTATACACATAAAAGTTTTCAAAAGATCCATTTTAAAATCAACACTATATAAGCAACACATTTATCGATGTCATCCAGCTACTTCCACAGTGATGTGGCATTTAAATAATCAGAAAAACTTTAAGTGTGACTAAAAATAGTTACATTAAATGCGAGTGTGCTGAGAAAATGACAAGAAGCTTCAAGTAAAATGATGCACTATAAGAAGTGTGTGGGGTTGCACTATAAGAAGTGTGTGGGTTTTTTTTGTTTTTTTGGTTTTGTTTTTTTTTTTTTAATTTTGTTTTAGGTCTTTGCAATAGAACACGTGCACTTGCCAGAGAGAGGCAGACAGAAAGTCAGAAATCAATCCCGGGGGCTGGTCACACCACAATCCCTTCTCCTTTTGGGATTTTTGGGCACATGTGTATGCACTTGGCCTGATTTTCTTTTTTCTTTTTTTTGGAGAGGTTTTTGCTATAGGGCCCATGTGCTTGTCAGAAAGACAGAGAGAGAGAGAGACAGAAAGCAAGATATCACCCCCCAGGGGAGATGGCCATGGTGCAATCCCTTCTCCATTCCCCTCTCGGGATCTTGGGCACGCACGCACACATGCCCAGTGTGAGTTTAAGCCACCAGGTCTGGGAATCGAACCGCAGTTGACTACATGACAGTCCAGTGACATAGCCATTACGCCAATTGCTGGTCCCTTAGCCTGATTTTCAAGCCTCTGGGTCCAGACTTGAACCGTGGATGGCCATATGGAAGTTCAGCACTGTTTAACCATGATGCCGCCACCTGCTAGCCCCCAAGATACACATTTAGTTCCTCTTTTGTCCCCCAAAAGTTTCTGAAAAATAGTACTCATTAGTACCTTTAAACAAGACCCACTCATGGCTAAGGCTGGTAACTCACATACTGGCAACTTCAACAGAATTTTTTTCATTTCTTCTGTAAATTTGCCAAGAAAGGAAACTTTAAGTCAAAAAGGATGAAAAAATAAAAAAAGGTTAAACGGTGGAAGGAACTCACTACTAACCACAAAAAATTTTACACTAAGGGTAGAAATTTACCCCATTTAGAGAATGAGAATTGGTCATTGTCTTTGTAGCTGTCCAGAGGATGAAAACGAATCTCTGTATACTACCTCACACAATACCCTCAGTGTGGTCCCAAGGTTCCTTCTGTCTTCACCCAAATCTTTTACTGCTACACTCTGTGTAACATTCCTGATAAGGCTATTAAGTCTTCCTAGCAAATAAGAGAGAGTACAAATGAAAGAGGGCGCAAAGAGCACAAACTGATTCTACATGATTATTTGGCTGAAATTCTCCAAACAAGTTACTGTAGATTAGGCCTGAACATATCACCTGATTTTTAATTTGTAAAATGGTACCAATAGCTACCTACTAGGATTACTGAGAGAAAAGCACAGTACTCAGCATGTAGTGAGTAGGTGATCAATAAATGGCTACTGAAAGTGTGACTCTGTTACAAGCCATTCACTCGTCAGAAAGAATGCTCGCCATGCTCCTTCAGTACTTTGCACACACCTCTACTTGGAATTATTGCTACAAACTGGTCTCCACTTCAGGTGGGTCTTGGGTCTTACTCATTTTTTCTAACTGCAGCACAAGGATAGTAACCATGATAGTATCTTGTTTCTTTTTCTTAAGTTTCTTTAAAAGAAAAAATAAATGAACTCTAATCATTCACCCTCTGCATAAATTCCATCTTCCAAGCCCTAATGAGGGTCCGTTAAACCCCTGCTTGAGCAGCTCCAGTACAAACCAATTGGTCACTTAAAAAAGTTCTTTCCACTTCTTAGGGAATCCACATCTATCTTCTACTCATGATCCTGGTTCTGCCCACAAAAAGGCATGAAGAGTAAAGTCTAAGCCCTCCTTATATGACAGTCACCTAAGTATCTGAAAGTCATTATTATATTCTCCTTTAAAGCCTTCTCTTTTTTATAAAGTTATGTAATAGGTGATGAGGACAGCCTTCAACCCATCCTTACGGGTCTCCAGAGCACAGCCTCCAGTCTGTAGGTACCTCTGAAACAAAGAGTTCCAGAACTGAACTGCAGTTAAAGCCTGCCAAGGTAGAACTATTCCCTGTCTGTACATTTTACCTTTATTAACTTAGTATCACATTTATTCTTAAATGGCTTTATAACTTATCTGACTAACATCACTCAACTCAGGTAAAACTTTAAGGTTTTAATTCTTGAAATAGAAAATTATACAAATGAAGAATGGTTATCGGGGAATTAGAGGGGGCATGGGATTTGTATGGCTCTATGTGACACAAAGACTTCCCATGTGCTGAGGGAACAGCTCTGTATCTTAATGGCAGTGTTGAGTACTTGAGTCCATGCCTGTGTTAAAATTGCACAGACCTGGGACCAGCAGTTGCGTAATGGCTATGTCGCTGGACTCCCATGTAGTTGACCGCGGTTCGCGTCCCGGAACCAATGGCTTAAAACTCACGCCAGGCGCGTGTGCGTGCGTGCCCAAGATCCCGAGAGGAAAATGGAGAAGAAGGGATTGTGGCTTAGCCATCCCCCTGGGGGGTGATTTCTTGCTTTCTGTCTCTCTGTCTCTGTCTGGCAAGTGCATGTGCCGTATAGGAAACTTCGGGAGAACCCCTAAAAAGAAAAAACTCCAAAAAAAAAAAAAAAAAAAAAAAAAAGGGAAAGAAATTGCACAGACCCACGCACGCACAAATGAATGCATGTAAGATCTGGTAAAAATGAAAATAAAGTCTGTGGTGTGGTTAGCAGTATTATACCACTATCAGTATATTGGTTTTGAAGTAGTACTGGAGAAACTGGGTGAAGGATACATAGGACTTGGGAACCAGCAGTTAGCGTAATGGCTCTCGTTAGATTCCCACGTAGTCGACCGCGGTTCGCGTCCCGGACCCGGTGGCTTAAAACTCACGCCGGGCGCATGTGCATGTGTGCCCAAGATCCCGAGAGGAGAATGGAGGAGAAGGGATTGCGGCGTGACCATCCCCCTGGAGGGTGATTTCTCGCTTTCTATCTCTATGTCGCTCTCTGTCTGGCGAGCGCACGCGCCCTATAGCGAAAACCTCTCCAAAAAAAATAGAGGATACATAGGACTCTATACTGTAATATTTTGCAATTTTCTATAAGTCTACAATTATTGCAAAATAGTTACATGCTTTAAATGGGGGACACGTTATGGTTTTAGACATGTCTTGCTATTTAATTAGCTGACCTTCACCTTGAGTTTGAATGGTTATCTTAAAAGTATACAAGGCTTGGGACCAGCAGTTAGCGTAATGGCTGTGTCACTGGACTCCCACGTGGTTGACCGCGGTTCGCGTCCCAGACCCGGTGGCTTAAAACTCACGCCGGGCGCATGTGCATGTGTGCCCAAGATCCCGAGAGGAGAATGGAGGAGAGGGGATTGCAGCGTGACCATCCCCCTGGGGGGTGATTTCTTGCTTTCTGTCCCTATGTCTCTCTCTGTCTGTCTGGCGAGCGCACACGCCCTATAGCGAAAACCTCTCAAAAAAAAAAAAAAAAAAAAAAAAAAGGATACAGGGCTTTGGCTTCATTTTTATTTAATTCTCTTACTAAAGTTAGCCATGTGTTCTTCCTATCATTGGACTCTGTCTGTTAAAGTTCAAATTAACCATCAGATCTTCCAACCAAATTGGACTTTATCCGCGTAGTTTCTAATGTTAAATGTAAAATAATCCAAGATGCATGTTGCACCATGCTCAGCCCACCTTGTCTACTTTGGAGTACTTTATGGATACAGTTGTTTGTTTAGCTGAAAATCCACTTAGCTGTGAGACTAGTACAATTCCTTCACCTCTTATATAAGGTTATTCTGAAAAAGCGATAGTTAACTTAGAAGAAGCCTGGTCAATCAGCTCACCAGGTTTATGTGTACAATTACTACTGTTTTAACTTGCAATCACTAACTCATTTTGCTATTTATTAATTTCTGTATCAAGTGAAAAAAAGCTTTGAGTGTAACTGATTTGGGACATATGCACTTCTACTTTGCCCTTTGAAACAGTTACAACTGAACTGTTACAACAGTTACTTTATCCAAAGAGAGAGATAAGATAACTGCTGATCAATAGATTCATTTATACCAAAGGTATCTGTAAATCTAAAAAAAAAAAAAAAAAAAAAAAAAAAAACCTCTTTCCAAAGGAATTCAAAATTGAGAGAATTCATTCAATTGGTATCGTGAGACACCAAGAGAGAACGTAGGAGAAATCAAAGTAGAGTACTTGCTCCTTTCCTAAAAACCAGTGAAAAACAGCACCTCCTTCTGCATAGTCTTCTCAGTCTTCAAGATACCTTGTGACAGAAAAAGGCCTTTTCTTTGATTGAGTCTGGAGGAAATAAGGATCTAAGAGCTGCCTTTTTAAGGTAAATACATGATCTAGTTTCCTTCAACTCAAGAAAGCACCGTTAAACTCAATACTGTGAACAGTTTTTACTATAAGCATGACCTACCCAACTAAATTTGGGCATGCACAACGGATAGGGGAAAATAGCTCTAGGATATTGTTATAGTATCAACAAAGCTCTTTGCAGTTTACAAGGCACCTAGAAGTATTGTTTACTTAAAGTTCACAAAAATACTGTGAAGCATAATACATTACTTAAGCTTTACTAGTAGTTTCCAAATGAAAAAAACTGACGTTGAAAAGGTTTGAACTTAATATTAAAGTCACAAATAAGCAGTAGAGTCACCCGACTAATTAAGATAATCTAAGTATAGATACTAAGCTCTTGGAAAATGTTCAAGAGTGTTGTCTAAGCTAAATAACCAGAAGACTTAGAATAATGTATTATTTGCCTTCGAAATGCACAGTAATTATTGCCATAGATGGGTAAATGTAAAAAAGGAATCATCCATCAATCTGAATAATGCTGGGAGCAGCAGAGCAAGCATGAATACATATTACACTGACCTATCAACGGGAAACAAATGAAGGAAACGAATGACTGAAACCTGAATTTCAAAGACAACTATAAATGTAGGGAAAAAAAAACTAAAAAACCTTGTACTTTGGTGAGCAACTCTATAGGGTGCATCAGGCAGGTACTATACCATTCTACAAAGAGAAAACTCAAGAATTTAAATCAATTGTTAACATGCACGAATCAGTTAAAGGCAGGTATTCTCTTTCCATTAGACTCTACATTGTCCCTCAAGAAATGGATGACACGACGTCATGTGCTTGGGACATCTAGCTTACTGTGTAGGACCTGTGTCTGCCTCTACCTACATAGAGGGTATGGGTAGAAGCAGATGTGAGTGGGCATCCCCCGATCTACACTGTGATGCTTGCCTTTTACAACAGACCAGAGTAGTACCTAATAGTAGAAAGAAATCCAAATTAACCTACGATTACCATGCAAATAAAGACATTAAATTCTCCTATTGAAATACAGAGTCATGGACTGAATTATTTAAAAATACATGCGCTACATAAAAACATGGGTCTTAAAAAAGTGTGTGTGTGGGGGAATAGATTGGCGTCAGGATCTGGTTGTTAAGACAGCCAGATCCTCCGTGGGCAACAACACAGTTCAAGTTGCAAACCCAGCAGCTTGGGAAACATGCCTGGCACACGTATATGTGTTCCCAAAATCCCAAAAGAAGGGAAAGATGAAGGAGAAGAGACCTCAGTGTGCGCATTTCCCACGGGTGCCTTTTCCTTTCCTCTCTGGAAACTGTGTGCGCTCCTTAACAAAAATAAACAAACAAAGCAGAAACAAAAACAAAAAAGCAAAAGGTGTCTGTGTGGAAAAGAAGAGGGACCAGCAGATGGCATAATGGTTACATCACTGGACTCCCAATGTAGTTGACTGTGGCTCAAGTCCCAGACCCAGAGGCTTAAAACTCACACTGGGTGTGGGTATGTGCATGAGCATGTGCCCAAGATCCCAAGAGGAGAAGGGATTGTGGCGTGGCCATCCACCCTGGGGGGTGGTTCTCACTTTCTGTCTCTACGGGTAGCACATGCGCCCTATAGCAAAAAAAAAAAACCGGCTAGCACATGCGCCCTATAGCAAAAAAAAAAAAAGAAGAAAAAAAGAAAACCTCTCTCTAAAAAGAAAAGAGGGACTAGCAGTTGGCATAATGGCTATGTCGCTGGACTCCCATGTAGTTGACCACAGTTCAAGTCCCGGGCCTGGTGGCTTAAACTCACAATGGGCGCATGTGTGTGCATGCCCAAGATCCCAAGAGGAGAACAGAGGAGAAGGGATTGTGGCGTGGACATCCCCCTGGGAGTGATTTCTTACCTTCTGTCTCTCTGGAGAAGGCACATGCCCTATAACAAAAACTTCTCAAAAGAATAAATAAATAAAAGGAAAAGAGAAGCTTAAAAACAAGCTTAAACCCCAAGCACACTTTTCTAAACATCTCAAGTGTCAAGAAATAAGTCACAAGAGGAAACTAAAAATTTCATAGTAGTCGGTTGCCTATGAAATCTACTTACACAGTTTTTACTGGCTTCCTGTAATCCTTCTTTAAATTCTCCAACTAGTTGGCATAGGTTTCTGCTCCATGTAATCAAACAAGTCCTTCTAAAAGCAAAATCCTAAGAGAAACTCATTAGCAGATCTGAACTGTCAAATATACTAAACGAAGCAAAGCTGCCAGCATACAGACACCTAGAATAAAATGAATCTTGAGAAACAATGGACAATATACGAAACTTTCCAAAGAACATCTATATGTAAATAGATATGGAAAATACAAAGATAGCAGACTCCTCAAAGTATCAGCTGATCACAAAGGAGCAAGCTAAGCAGGGATGTGATAAAAGGGAAAAATCAACATATTAGGACACACAGAGGACAAAATGATTATTTTTGCTATTGTCAACATTACTCAGACACTAAACTGCACTGGCCAAATTTGGGTTAATTTTTCAAATACATATTGGAAAATTACTAAGAATCTGGGAAAAAATGGGAATGAAATAGTAACCATCTCTTATTCAAGTCACTGCTATGCCTATGATTTCAGCTACTCATTTCCATTTTATAGATGAGAACACCAAGGCTCAGAAAGACAAAATGAGTTGCCCGTGGACACACAGCTGGTAAGTAGCAGTGACTTCATCCCCATTTTATAAAGGACAGTTGTGCCCTGCTTTGCATGAGCAGAGGTCCTATCTGTTTAAAGGGAATTGAAGGACTATGTACTCCCACAGCAACTCAACAGATTGAGCAATTAGTAAGCCAAGATAAGAGGTCCGATACGAAATTTATGGGAATTAAGAAGTATGTATAATTTGGGGGGAGCGCAAGAATGGGCTTTGCAGTCAGAAAGAGTTGGGTTCAAATTTCAATTTGGTCAGTTAGTAGCTGTGCGACAGGATTATTAGTCTGCCTTTTCTCACCTATAAAATGGAATATTCCTCACAGAGACTACTATTCAGATTCAGTGAGTTATGCCACTATAAAAAAATGTCTTTTAAAACCAGTTGTATTTTTACATTCTTTACTATGTTACACTGTGTTCCTTTTAAGAGGGCTCAGAAGAAAAATTTCTCTTAAGACTCAGTATCAGAAGTTACTAAGATATACACACATACACACACACACACACACACACACACGCTGTTGTTTGTGGTCTTTTAACCTTATAATTAGGGTAAACGAGCAGGGTTGTCCTTTGCACTACTTGGTGTTACATACAGTTCAAAGAGGTACACACAATTCCATCATATCATACACTTCAGGTATTAGTGTCCCTTTTGATTTCATCTTACGGTTTCTACCATTTGCTCCTTAGCCCTCTATGGTAGACAGAATGTCCTCCAAAAGATGTTCCACCCTAATCCCCAGAATCTGTGACTATTATTACTTTGCATGACAAAGGGAACTCTATAGATCTGATTAATGAGATCAGAACTGAGATGGTGAGATTCTCTTGGATTATGCAAATGAGCCCAATCTAATTACAGGAACCCTTAAAAGCAGGAAACATTTCCTAGATCAAAGAGATGAGAACTCCCAAGAAGTCAGAAAGTTGGGACAAGAGAAGGACATGACCCATTGCTCCTGGCTCTGAAGACAGACGAAGGGGAGCCAGAGGCCAAGAAATGTAGGTTTATGGGTGGACTCGAAAAACCTGGAAAAGCTTGAGGAGGACAGCCAGCAGGAAACAGGGATCTCAGCCTTACAGCTCTGCCCACTGGACAAAGACTCTCCAGGAGAGAACTCAGTCCTGTTGAAACCTTGATTTTAACTGACACACTTTAGACTTCTGAACTACAGTATGGTGAGATACATCTATGTTGTTTGGGCTGCTAGGTTTCTGGTGATTAGTTATGGCAGCAAAAGAAAATCAATTATACCCTCTGTCTCTCATTTACTTTAAAAAAGTAAAAATATTTATATAAACGCTTTTAAATCCTTTCCAAAACAAGGAAGAATAACTGGTCAGTGCACACAGCCTACATAGCAGAATCTACCTAGCACACATTTACTATTTACTGAAGCACTAACCCTGTGCCACTAACCCTGCAACATGCAGCCATCAATATTCATTCTTCCTTTCTCCCTCAGATTTGGCCAGAAATAAAAGCAACTGTCAGCTATACCTAGAAATGGGAACATTATGAAAAGAAAACTGGGAGAAACCTAAGCCTACGTCATAGCTAGAAGTGAAAACTAAAAGATGGGAGAAAGAGAGACAAAGGAAAAAGGGGGCAGGACACCTGTAGTCCAGAGCATGGCCCTCAGACAGCCCCAGAGGGCTTCCTTCATTCCATCCCTTACTAAAGCAATTTCCTTCCAACAACATAGCTCAGTTTCTTCATCTGTAAAATAGGAACGACTGCATATACCAGTTGAAGGATTAAAAGGTACTAAGTTTTTGATATTGTACAAAAAGCATAAAAAAATATGGAGGATTCCTCATGAGAATCAACTACACAAATTTACTTCCAAATGCAAAGCTAATGAAGAATTCCATATAAATTCAGCCTGGATATATCTTAAGGATTATTTAAATAAATTCCCAGAAAGCATAAAATTTGAAAAAAGTACTGCCAATTTTAGAAAAATAGGCAAAAAAGGCCCATGGCTGACCACTAGAAGGTTACAGAACTACCACTACAAACGGTACTTTTTCCTAAGAGAGATAGCTAGGACTCCCTGTAGAGCTACTAAATGGCATGTCCAAGAATGAGACCCAAATGGCTTGAGAAACATTGCAGGAAGATGCCTATCCTGTATGTAATGGCAGAGGAAATCAAGCATCTTTTGCTACGTACCCTCTACTTACTAGTGAAAGATAACAGCTAAAACAGGAATTGTAAAATGTGCAAATAAACAAGGTTGATGAAGTCAAATGGAGAGTTTCATGTAAAGAACAAAAAATAAGAATGGAAACAAGTGAGGTCTGCATGTGGTCTCACCTTTTGTAGCAAAGGGCAGAGCTTCAGAGACTAAGGATGAGCAAAGAATAACAAAATGGAGTGAGCACAGCTGGGGCCAGAAGGAGAAGGAAAAACAGCTGAGCAGGCAAAATTCAGGTCTGCTCAAATAAAATAGCAAAAGAGAGCATGGGGGAAGGGGACGGGGGGGG
>NW_006159926.1:288179-296227 GCF_000334495.1 Tupaia belangeri chinensis | reverse complement strand
AAATTAATCCTATGCTGGAGCAGGAACGGGGTGTGACAAAAAGGACACGAGCACCAAGGAAGGGGGCATTTTCTGAGATGAGGAGGAAAGAGGTTAAGAAAGGGAAAACGGAATGAGAACAAGGCCAATAGCCTCTAAGGTTTAATAAAAAGTCTCAAGAGCAATTTAACTAAACTAGAGTGAGGAAGCATCAAATAAACTGGGTTTAGGATTAGGAGACAAAGAGACAGAAAAGCAAAGAGCTAGTCAAAAATCTTGAAAGACTACAAATAATATACATAAAGCAAAAATGTAAGTATAACAGAAGCCCATATTATCTGAGTAGTTGAGGATGTTAAAGGCAGGTTTCAGACATGTTCATCTAATAAATGAAACATCTAAACAAATCAAAAACAGGCAAAACTGGGGCCAGCAGGCAGTGTGGTGGTTAAGAAGCTGGATTCCCACATGGCTGACTGCAATTTAAGCCCCAGACCTGGCAGCTTGAAAAATCTCACTGTGTACATGTTTGCCCAAAATCTTGAAAGAATGGACAAGAAGGGACTGGCATGGCCATCTCCCCTGGGGGATGATTTATTACTTCCCACTCGCTGTTTCTCTCCTTCAAGTGCATGCACTCTATGGCAAAAAAAAAAGTAAAACAGGCAAAACTAGGCCAGCTTGTGGCACAATGGTTAAGGTGCTGGATTCCCACATGACAACTGCAGTTTGAATCCTGGACTCGGAGGCTTGAAATTCACACAAGGCATGTGTGCACACATGCCCAAAATCCCAAGAAGAGGATGGAGGAAGAGGGGATGTGGGGTGGCCATCGCCCTGGAAGATGATTTCTCAGTTTCTTTCTCTGTGTCTCTGGCAAGTGAATGTACACTGCGGCAAAATTCTCTCAAAAAAAAAACCCCAAAAAATGAACACACTGGGTACACCAAGATCCTGAGAGGAGAACGGAGAAGGGACTCCTGGGGCAGGGGGTGCTGTTTGCTTTTTTTTTTTTTTTTTTCTTTTTTTGGAGAGGTTTTTGCTATAGGGCGTGTGCACTCGCCAGACAGAGACAGAGAGATAGAAAGTGAAAAATCACCCCCCACGGGGCATGGCCACGCCGCAATCCCTTCTCCTCCATTCTCCTCTTGGGATCTTGGGCACACACGCACATGTGCCCGGCGTGAGTTTAAGCCACCGGATCCAGGACTTGAACTGCGGTCGACTACGTGGGAGTCCAGCGACATAGCCATTATGTTAACTGCTGGTCCCAGGTACTGTTTGCTTTCTATCTCTCTTCCCCCATGAGTGCACACACCCTATAGTCAAATTATAAAACAAGTGACCAGCAGTTAGCATAATGGCTATGTCACTGGACTCCCAAGTAGTTGAGCGCGGTTCGAGTCCCGGACCCGATGGCTTAAACTCACGCCGGGCAGGTGTGTGTGCGTGCCCAAGATCCTGAGAGGAGAATGTAGGAGAAGGGATTGTGGCGTGGCCATTCCCCCTGGGGGGTGAGTTCTCGCTTTCTGTCTCTCTCTGTCTTTCTGGCGAGCACACGCACCTTATAGCAAAAAAAAAAAAAACCTCTCCAAAAACAAACACCACGACCACCAGCATCATAAAACAGGTAAAACTAAACAATATATCAATAGTTTAGAGATATGTAAGTAATATAACAATGAAGAAAAGCAAAGGAGGGATTAATATAAAATTCAGGCTAGTGGAAACCTGGTTGAGAGTGCATAATGATACACCTTTGACAGGGTCTTTGTTATTCTTTAAAATTACAGACTATGCATATATTTTATACATTTAGTCTTTATATGCATGATATAGCTCATAATAAAAAAAAAAACTCCAGTGTAATTTTTCTACCTCTGAATTTCCCAGTTTGTTTTTCTACTGTTTTCTGAAGATAATCTAACAAAACACATATAATAAAATGATATAGTGTTTCTGGTCACAGGTTTTCCAACAATCAGCTTCACCTCAAATACACAGTCAAAAAATCTCTGGAGTTTGGATCACTGAAATAACACAGGTCATTAATGAAATCTAAAATTTTCAAGTTTCTATTTCCCATAGGAAGAGGTCTTCCTTTTGCTAAAATTCCAAACCTCCAGAGCATCTAACACCATTTCTTTCCCAGGTCCTCTAGGATTTTCCTCCTTACCTCTCCTGCTTTTAACTTGCAACTTCAAGCCTCTTATTTTAAAATACATCCATATATACGCATGCACACACTCATATTCCAGCCAGCCTGGTCCTGCAATTCTCACTCTGTACCCTACCTTTCCCTTTCACATTCAGTCTTCAATAAAACAGCCCACACTATGACTCTGCTTTTAACTTCCCAGTATCATTTTTTTTTTTAATTTTTTTAAAGCTTTGCTACCTGGTATATGCACTCACCAGAGAGAGAAAGTAAGAAATCACATAGTGGTTGAGGCACTGGTCTCTCACATGGCCAAATGTGGTTTGAGTTCCGGACCTGGCAGCCCGAAAACCACAACAAATGAATACGTAGTTTAAAAAAAAAAAGTTAAAAAAAAAAAATCACTCTATGCTCAGGACTTGGGGCACACACACACGCCCAGTATGTTTTTCAAGCCGCTAGGTGTGAGCTCAAACTGGAATTAGCCATGTGGGATCCAGTTGCCTTAACCACTACACCACTGGCTGGCCAGCATCTTTTTATTTATTTATTTTTTAAGTGAGATTTTTGCTATAGGACATGTGCACTTGTTGGAGATACAGAGAGGGAGCCAGAAAGAGGGAAAGTGAGAAATAACTCACATACACCACCCCCTTAGGGCAGATGGCCATGCTGCAGTCCCTTCTCTTCCATTCTCCTTTGGGATTTTGGGCATACACATGCGCTCAGTGTGAGTTTCAAGCTGGTTCAGGGCTCTAGCTGCAGTTTGCCATGTGGGCAAACCACCAGACCACCTGCTGACCCCAGTATCTCTTTTTAAAAAAGTACAAACAGATCCATCCTCTATGGTGCATTTAGTAGCCTACCATTCTACAGAACTGGAAGCCTCGAGTCAAATGTGGTTTGAATCCTGGAGGAAAGGGATCATAGGATAACCAAGCTCTCTGGAGGGTGCTTTTCCACTGCACTGTGCACACCCACATACTCTATCATGAATGAAAGAAAAAGCGCCAGTGCTGTATGTAATATTGCTTAAAATTAAGAAAAAGTCAGAGGAACCTTATCATGTAGAAAGTCCTATTTCACCTAAACCAACTCTTCCAATACAAACATATAATTCTACACTCCTGTCCAGAAATAACTGTTTAGCATATAAGTATAGTCTTTAGGATCTTTTCTAAATATTTAAATGGTATATATAAAAGTCTATAGTTTAAAAACAAACATTAGTAAAACCATACCTTACAATTCTGAAACTTGCTTTTCTCTCCTCATTCATTTCTCAATCCAACATGTGGGACAAATGACTAAGAACTTCCTATGAACAGTCCCTGGCTTCTGCTACATTTCACATCCAGAACCACTCCTCTCTGAAGTCTGTTTTTCCTGCAGACTCCATGACACTATGCTGACCAGACGTCTCTTCCTCTTTGATGCTTCCTTTTGCGGTTCCTTTGCTGATAACTTTCCCCCATCTGCCCCAAGAACACTGGTGTCCTCACCATCACATCCAGGCTCTCTGGTCTACCAATATTCATTTTGAAAAATCAATACCTACTTCATTCCAGGAAGACAACTCTTTCAGAGTCCCATCTGTTAATGGTTCTACATGTGAGCCAATGCTTCAAAATAATTTTAATCAAGTAAACAAAAGCTTGTATTTTGGGCATGATATATAATTTCACTTTGCAACTAATTTGAACTATTTCATAATCAGCAAGCTTCTATGCCAAAACAGGAGAATGGGAATTTGTGAAGAAAGCCTGAACAGGTTAATTTCAGTGATAAATTATTAATAAATATTTTCATGTTATGAGAATTTTTGCCCCCATACAAAAATCTCATAATTTCAGAAGTTCAGATAAAGAGGACACCATTAGATTATTAGCTCCCAAATCTCTGACCCGGGTCACTCTCTCTTGAGCTGCAAACATGTACCTCTATCTACTCAGCAGATATTCCCCTTCGTCCATCTAACAAATCTATACTCATCATTCTAATTTCAGTTTAACCATCACCTCTTTGGTAGCCTTGCAGTACCTTTCCCAAGGCCCTATTCACTTATCTATTAAAAATCTCTGGCACTGATTAGCCTACTTTTATATCTAAGACTAAGTCAAACAGCCCCTTAACAAAAAAGATTATTTAAAATGGAAGTGGGAAGGGAAGGGAACAGAAAATGAAAAGAGAAGGGGACATACATTGCAACAGAGAGCAGTGTGGTTTGTTACTACCTTAAAAGAATAGATGCATATCAGTTGACCAAATGACAGTTTTTTGGGTTTTGTTTTAATGGCCAGAGGGTCCATGTGCTTGCCAGAGAGACTGAGGAAGGGAAGACAGGGTGAGGACAAAGAATACCTCAGTGGGGCAGGGTCACACAGCAATGCCTTCTCCATTTCTCCATCCTGTCAGGATTTGGGGCATGCATGCACTAGCACCCAACATGCTTTTCAAGCCACTGGATTGAGATTCAAACCATGTGGTCAGCCATGTGGAATCTAGGTATCCTAACTACTAGGCTACAGGGCTGGCTCTGGTGACAAAGGTTTGCAGTAACATTTCTTTTACTTTTCCTTTTTTTTTTTTTTCTGAGGAGGGGAGCGGATTTGTTGAGACGGACATTTCAGATAAAAAGAATACGACCAGGTATGTGGCTTTGTGTGCCTGGTTGAAAGATAGGGAGGGTAGAGACCAGCAGTTAGTGTAACGGCTATGTCGTTGGACTCTCATGTAGTGGACCACAGTTCAAGTTCTGGACCCAGTAGCTTAAACTTACACCAGACACGTGTGTGTGCATGCCCAAGATCCTGAGAGGAGGGTGGAGGAGAAGGGATTGTGGCATGGCCACCCCCCCTGGGGGTTGATTTCTTGCTTTCTGTCTTTCTGGCAAGTGCACGTGCCCTATCCAAAAAAATCTCTAAAAAAAAAAATAAAAAAAAAAAGGAAAGATAGGGAGGGTGAGTGAGTGATAAGGTTAAAATATAGGCATATCAGAGTTTTAGAAACAAGAATTATATGTTTATTATAATTTTTCTTTTTCTCTATGTTTGACAATTATCTGCTTATGATAATAGGCCAAGTTTGTTAAAAAACAAACAAACAAACAAACAAACAAAAACCACTTTCCACATTATATCTTGATTTAAATGATATTTTTCCTAAGAGATTTTTCAGAAACAAGGGCCTACCAATGTAAAATTTGAAAGCTACATTTTAACAGCACTTGGCCTTACAATAAGAAAAGAGTTCAACAGTATAATCAAGATCATATAAAAATCTCTTCTATTAAACAGGAAACTGGAAAAAGAAAAAAAGTGTATGGTTCCTTTTTCTTGTGAAATCAGAGTATTTTCACATTTATCCTCATTTTATCAGAGAGAGAATGGCTAAGAATGACTCTCTTAGAGACTTGAGAAAGTGAGAGACTGTAAGTTAGTGACTTCCTTCATTCTAAGATGCATGTTTTTCACACTATGACTTAAAAAAATGGAATTAACCAACACCTCCCTCCTACACACACACAAACAGAAATGACCTGTCTAGGTAACAAGGTATACTATAGGACCAACAGGGATATACAGAGCCTGTGGGCTTAAACCTGTTAGGTCTTTTCACATGGTTCTTCCTAAAACACAGAGCTATATAAAAACCTTTTCTGCTCTCAAAAAGTACAGGGTATAAATACATACAGATGCCTATGAAAGTATGTCTAAAACAAATGGTCTGGAATTAACATAAGAAGAATGTAAATAAATCCAGAAAAGGTGAAGTCACTTCCAGACAGGACACCTGGTAAATCCTGGCATATGCTAAAAGCTCAATACAGTGTATCCGACTTTGAAGGCTTTATGGAAGACCTGGATAAGACTCTGATGGGCTGACAGAATTTCCACAGGGAAAGACTGTGGCAGAAGGCACTTGAAGCTCTAACACAGGAAGAAGCAAGGCCCAAGATAAAAACACAGAAATCAGTCACCGGGCTTCACTAGTAGAAGGAAGGTGGAGAGTGGGAAAGAGGCTAGAAAAGTAGATATGGCCTGAAATATGGAGTTTATTGTAAGTCAAACTAAAAAATGTCAGCATGCAGGAGTAGCTTCTGGACAGCATATTTCAGGAGATTAAGCCAACAGTGAACTATACCGGCTGAACTGGAGTGGGGACAAAGTGCTGCTGTATGCAGTCCAGTGTCAAGTATGCAGTCTTGAACTGGGTCATACCAGCAGCAATGGCAAGTAAGTAACTTCCCTTTGAACTGCATGGGGAATGTTTTGGGATGAGGGCAAATCCTGAGAGAACAAAATGCCAACTTGTCAATATTTTGCAGCCCCCCTACGCCCTGCACATTTACCCACAGTAGGTCCTCAATGAAAAGCTGAAAGAAGGCAACTGATGACATCTAATTCACAAATTTTCACTACTGCTAAGGTAGCTAAGTGACCATGGCTACTGTTCTTTGGTATTACTTTTTAAGGTTTTGGCCACACGGCATGAGTGCTCATCAGAGAGACACTGAGAGGTTAGGTGAGAAATCACACCCCTGAGGAGATGGCCACGCTGCAACCCTTTCTCCTCCATTCTCCTGGGATTTGGGGCATGCACTCACAGGTGCCTGGCAAGATTTTTCATGCCACCAGGTACAGGACTCGAACCGTCAGCCACATAGTCTAGCGCCTCAACTGTGATGTCACCTGCTGGCACCAATACACTTCTATTTCTCAAACGTACTCATATCATAATTAACATGACATTCCTTTCCAATTTTGTTTTTATAGCCTAAGTAAATTTTGCCAGAAGGCTTTAAATCTTCCTTCTTTTTCCATTTCAAATACACTACCACATTTCTTCAAGTTTATGCAATAAATTTACTACCAAGCATTCGCAAAAATAGTTTAGCCCAAGCTTTGACATACAGGTTCCATACACATCAACACACCTTGCGGAACAACTGTATGTATAACAAGAAGTTTCTTTCAGGCAGCAGATATTTATTGAGCCTGCTACAACATTAATGTAACCACAGCTGCTGCTTACACTTCCAAAGTTGTGCAAAGGGTCCAAAGTTGTGCAAGAGTCACCACTGAAATCAGACTCTGGTATATTAATAGTTATAACACCTGAACAGACCTTAGGTTTATTATTAGATTCAAAACTATGCCAAAAACACAGGAATTAAAAAATTTTACAATGAGTTTGTTTACTTATCTGTGAAATATGCTAGGATGTCATTTAACATAGGAATAACTGAATCTCTTTACACTTCAAATGTACATAAGGTTACCTGAACATTTGAAGCTGTGATTCCGAACTTGACATAATCTGAAAAATCAGAGTCTCCAACACACACACACTCTCAGAGCACTGAATGGCCTTGCATTACTATCAAATATCCCTAGTTTACACGTGGCAGAAGTGGATTGAATTCTTTTAAGCTTCAATGACCCCGAAAAGGCTTCCCCAGCTATCAGGTAATGGGATGTAACATTCTGATTTGAGAACTGGGTGTTAAAAATAGTTTAAAGAGAGAGCGAGAGGTTTCCTTCTGTCCTTTTCAGCCGACTGAACCACACCACGGAGCGCCTAGGAGGATGCGTGCAGGTGGAAGGTGGAACCACTGGCCAGGAAAGTCAAGACCCTGGGGCTTCACCTTCTACTCTCCTCGGCCTTCCTTTCTTTCCCAGGGGCCGCTAAGAGACCCAAGGTGAGGGGCCCTAGGAATAAGGTGCAGTCATCTGAATCGGGCTCTGACAGCACTGGACTGGGCCGCCCCTCCTGTCACACGCTTGCCGGATCGGCCGTCGCAAACGGCTGCCGCGGCCCTAGGCTGCAGGGCTGGCCGGGGCGGGGGCCGCGGACCGGGCCTGGCCAGGCCGCGGCCGCTCGCAGTGCCCACGTCACCAGCTCCAGCACT
>NW_006159926.1:265145-287758 GCF_000334495.1 Tupaia belangeri chinensis | reverse complement strand
GCCGGAGCCCCGCCCCGCGCCGAGCCTGCGCGTCGCGTCTGCGCACCGCATCTGCGCGCCGCGTCCCCAGCCGGGCGAGACCGGGGCGGCTCGTTCCTGCACGTTTGAGCGGATGACCGCGGCGGCCGGGAGGCGCTGGGGGAGGGGACGGGCGAGTTCGGTTCCGTCGCCGGCCCAGGGAGGGCGCCTGGCGCGTGGCGGGGGGGCGGGGGGGGGGTTGGGTGCGGGGTTCCGCCCCTGCCTCGCGAATAGGTGTTTGAAATGTGGGAGCCACCAGGGGGTTGGGGACGGGAACTTGAAGGGGAAAATGGAAGTATTTGTAGATTGGAAGCTATATGTAGGTGATGTAAGATGAGTCATGGATTTTCCCTACGGTGGAATACTACGCTGCTCTTAATTAAAAATAAATAAGTAAATAAAACAATAGAGCGGTTGCCTGATCTACGTTAAACGAAAACATGGCAACTGTATGGGCATAAATAAATATTTAAGTTATATGTTTTTAAATATGTTATAACAATTACATGAACGCATGCATAATAAAGTATGTGTATATATTGTATCTTATTTTATGTTTTTACCATGTGTAAAAATAACCGAAGTACACTTAAATACCCATATGAAAGGAAAGACAAGCTGTTAAGGGAGGATTTCGGACTGAGAGAATAAAATCTACTTTTCATTAAATGTCTTTGGGTAGCTTGAAAACGTTTTTGGGCAGTATGAAAACTTTTAAAATTATTTACTGAAAAATTCCATTAAAGGAAAAAAATGATTTAGTCATGCAACTAATAGTTGTTAACACAGCTATGTTTCATGCCCTGTTAGATACAGCAACAAGAGGCCATGTGCTGGAGGAGCACAGGTTTGGGAAGAGTAGGTAGAGGACAGAGAGAAGGAAGTGTCCGGAAAGGTTATCTACAGAGGTGATGTCCAAACCAGGAATATGAAAAAGTAAGAGCTTGTCCAAAAGGACAGAAGTTTAGGGGAGGGAACCGAAGGTTCAGAACAAGGAACAATGTGCAAAAATCACAGGTCTGTTGAGGGAGTTAGAAGTTGCAGAAGGAAGCTCATTTTCTGAGCCATTTCCTTTAACACTGGCAATGGAAGGAGAATCTTTGCTGGGGAGAAGACTGGAATTTAGGGGCCCCCATTTCTGTTGCCTAATACTTTCTTTCCCTTTGGGAATCCTCATTATGTAATTACTTCAGTGCCATCATATTGGGCTGGCTGTTGTTGGTCCCCATTTGGTTTGAATGACCTTGTCAAATGTGAACTCACTGGTATTCCTGGAATATGCTCCTTACTTAACAACCTACCTGTTTATCCTCTGGGCTTACAGCCAGTTTTTCAGGAAAGGAAATCCCCTTCCTCAGTCTTTGTCTCATGCCCCCAGTCCGGAGGTATTCACTACACCCAGAGTTCAGAATCATGCAAGGCTAGCTTTCATTTATAGTTACCAAGTCGGAGCTTCCTTTAGACCTTTTCGTTTTTCAGAACAAATAAAATTTATGCTGCATTGATAGTATGTGCCTTGTGATTTCCTAGTGCTCATATAATAAATGCTTTTCATATGGGTTGAATTACATTTTTCTAGTGTAGTGATGTGTGATACTTATCGAAAAATATATGCCCTATGGCACAAGTCATCTGCCTTCAAGCTCCTCACTTGTCCAGTTCGCCTTCACGATCTAGTTGTAGGAATGGAAATCAATTGTGAAGTGAGAATTGCCCGTATTTGGAGGGGGTTTACTAAAGGTTTAAAGACAGTGCACAAGAAAGATATGAAAAGGAAAGATATGAAAAGTTACCTGGAATTGTATAATCTGGTCTCTGATCTTCAGTTTGAGTGGGACATAGTCTCTGCTCAAGACCTCTACCTGAGCGCCTTCACCAAAGTCTTTCCTGACAGAAGAATCTCCAGTTGTTTTTAAAAAAATCTCTTTCCTGTGGGGCCAGCCTTCATAATGGCAATGTCACTAGACTCCCATGTAGTTGACTGTTGTTTGAGTCCCGGACTAGGTGGCTTAAACTCAGGTCAGGTGCATGTGCATGTGTGCCTGAGATCCCCGAGAAGAGAATGGAGAAGGGATTACGGTGTGGCCATCTCCCCTGGGGGGTGATTTCTCACTTTCTGTCTCTGTCCTTCTGGCCAGCGCACATGCCCTATAGCAAAAAAAACTTTCAAAAAAAAAGAAACTATCTTTTTTCTTTTAATTTAATTAATTTATTTATTTTAGTTTGGCCAGAGAGACAGAAGGAGAGGGAAAGTGAGAAAGCAAGCCACCAGGTCCAGGATTCAAACCATGGTCAGCCTTGTGGGAATGTCCAGCGTCCTAACCACGATGCCACCTTGTGGCCTGGAATCTCCCATTCTTATTTTCAGGGGTGTGAACTCTAAGACACGACCTTAACAGAACAGCTCTAATCAGGATACACTTAAAAGTTAGCAGCCTTAGGGATCAGGAGCAAATCCACACACTCTTAGGGGAGGTGAGGAGCAGAAGTCTCTTGTGCTGCTCATGCAGGACATGGTATACCATGTCCATATGGATGTAACACTACCCAGTAAACACAAGGGAAATGGTGAAGGGAAAGAAAAAGGATTGTGTAACAAAAGCCCTGCATGGTTTGAAAGAACTCATGGCAGCGTCACTTAAACTACTCCCTTTTTTTTGGGGGGGGGGGTTTGCTATAGGGCACGTGCGCTCGCCAGAAAGACAGAGATAGAAAGTGAGAAATCCCCCCCCAGGGGGGATGGCCATGCCACAATCCCTTCTCCTCCATTCTGTCAGGATCTTGGGCACACACGCATATGCACCCGGTGTGAGTTTAAGCCACCAAGTCCAAGACTCATACCCCGGTCAACTACATGGGAGTTCAGCAACATAGCCATTATGCTAACTGCTGGTTCCCTTAACCTACTGCTTGCTGCTTGGACTTACAGCCTGTTCTCCAGCATGGGAAATCCCCCTTTCATATCCACAGACATGAATATGAAGCTATAGAGGTTATGTGGTGTAACAAAAAGAACTTTGGAAACTTGGCTTCTGGTCTTGACCCTATTGCTAACTATTGGATGATTGTGACAAATCATTTGGCCTCTCTGAGCTAGCTTCAGTGCACCCATCTATAAAGTAAAGGAATTAAGTGGTACTTAAAAGAGCTATTCCAAGTCTAACATCCTTTAGTTTTATCTCTAGCCAACCTCCAGATCTAAAGCCAGATGCAAAGAAGATAATAATCCGTCTCTCCTCAAAACACAGGATTGCAGGCATCAAATACATATTGTTCTCCCACAGAACTGGAGTATATTACCTACTCCTGAGTAGGAGCTGTAATGAGCTGTTCATAGCAGTATATTCTTTTTTTTTTTTTTTGAGAGATTTTTAATATAGGACTTACACACTCAACGGAAAGACAGAGAGAGCCAGAAAGTGAGAAATCACCCCATCCCCCAGTGGGGAAGGTCATACCACAATCTCTTCTCCTCCATTCTCCCCTAGGGATCTTGGGCATGCATGCACACATGGCGCTGGGTCTGGGACTTGAACTGTGGTCGACTACATGGGAGTCCAGTGACGTAACCATTATGCCATCTTCTGGTCTCATATAGCAGTGTATTTTTTTTAAATTTTTTAATTTATTTATTTACATTTAATCACATATCTCTTTACAGTGTGCAACATTTACTTCCCAGCACTAATACCATGCATTCCACCAAGACAAAGATAATTACTATATACATTATTATCAGCAAATAGCTCTTTATTTTTTGTCAGCTCAACATACTTTTACTTTTTTTCCTCCCCCTTTCTCCTCGCTCCCTCCCTCCCTACTAAACTTTTTTCCTACTTTTTATTGACTCATAGAAGATCCTACTTAAAAATATGGACAAAGCTAAAACCTAATGACAAGTACACTGTAATTGTCTCTCCATTTCCCCTTTTACTAAAGAGAGGTCTAAACTAACTTATTTACAAAAAAATAAATAAATAAAATAGATTCCGTCTCAATTTGGTCTGTCATTTGCATAAAATCCCATAAGAATTCAATTTATGATGTAAGGCAATAGATACTATTGCATTATCGACCTTATGCATATAACCATTCTTCCACAAAATAAGAATGTTCACAAATATTTTCCAACTGCAGAGGGGTCAGGAAGAGAGAAAAGTTTATGTTTAAACTATTAAAAAAATTAACAAAATGCTGAACATGTTAACAACACAAAAGAAAACAAAACAAAAAAATCCTTAAGTCTGGAAGACAAAGCATAGAAGAAAACCAGTAATGTTTTAGTCAAAAGTTACATAATTCTATGTTCGATCTCACGTAATGAGTCTCTTTTGTTAATTTGCAGTGTTGCTATGGTCTGATCTTTCCGTTTAAAACCTGGATGTTAACATTCAGCATTATTATTATTTCTGAACTTGTCCCTACTATTAAGTTGGCCATTTTCTTGGTCATTTTTTGTTCTGTTATTTCTGTCTGTCTTTAGTTTTCCTGGTATAACACTCCTTCAGAACATCTTGAAGAGCTAATCTGGTGTTGGTAAATGCTTTCAGGTTTTGTTTATCTGAGAATGTTTCAGGCTTTTCTTCCCATGTGAAGGATTATCTTGCTGAATACAGTATTCTTGGTTAAAATTATTTTTCATTTAACACTTTGAATATATTTTCCCATTCTTTCCTTGCTTGCATTGTTTATAAAGAGAGGTTCGATGTTAGCCTGATGGGATATCGGTTGAAAGTGACTTGATGTTTCTCTCTTGCCAATTTTAGTATCTTGTCTCTGTCTGTGGTTTTGGTCAATCTAGCTATTGTGTGCCTTGGAGAAGACCTTGGGTTGATTCTATATGAGGCCTTGGTATTTCTTGTGTCTGGACATTTGAACGCCTCTCTAATTTTGGAAAATTTTCTTCCAGGATTTCATGGACTAGATTATTAATGACCCTATTAGTTTCTTCACCTTTTGGAACACCGATTATCTGAATGTTTGGGCATCTAACAGTATCTAGTATTACTTTTATATTATTCTCTTATTTTGGGTTATTTTCTCAGTCTTTTTGGTGAATTTTTCTAGGTCATAGGTTCTGTCTTCTAAGAGAGATTTAGAAACTTTCTAAAAGAGATTTGATCTTCTGCACGATCTAAATTGATTTTAACGCTTTCAAGGGAAGTTTTGATTTCCTGTATTATAGCTTTCATCTCTAATAGTTCCTTTTGATTCTTTTTTATGATGTATTTCCTCTTTCACATAGTGCAAGAACTTCCTCATCTCCTGGAACTCATTGTCTCTTTTCTCCTGCATCTGCTGGAATTTGTTGTGTCACTTCTCTTGCATCTCTGTTGGCTTTGTCACTATGAATATTCTAAATTTTTTATCTGACATTTCCATGAGTTCCATTATACTGTCTGTGGATGATGAAGGGCTGTTTTTTTCTCTTGAGGGGATTCTTGGTTTCTCATATTTCTTGGTTTCTCATATTTCTTGAGCCTCTGCAGTGGTTTCTGGACATCTCATGGATTATATGGTTCTTTCTACTTTCTTGCTGGAGATGACCCACACTATCTCTGCAGTTCTGTTTCCCTGATGCTCACCAAGCAAACTGCACTTGTGTTGCTTTTTTTTTAATTATTCAAAGGAGTGTCATTTTTATTTAGCTTTCTGACTCTGTGCTTGTGCCTTCAAGACTTTCAGGATGGTTTTATGCTCCTCTATAAGGAAAGCATGTTTGATCCGGTTGCGGATGCATTTCACACACATGGAGCCACCGTAGGCCCTGCTGATGTGCTTCTTGGCTTTAGACAGCCTTATGAGAACTTTCGGTCTCACAGCATGAACCCCTTGGAGTTGACCGGGGCACATGCAGCATGCAGATTTGGTTGCTTTCCCAACCTTCTTGGTATAAAGGTAAAAGATCCTATTATCAGGGGTTTGGGACAGCCTAGTCTTATTGGAGGCTGTGTTGTAGGAGAACCTATGCTGGTAGGTCAGACGCTGGACCATCCTAAATGCCTCTGGACACTGTCCCCAGAAGAGATAGAACTTTTCTTCTATAGCTATAGCTCGTATGCTTCACTTTACTCTGAGGTACTTCTATGCCAATTTCTCCTCTACTACTATGTTTTGCAATGTGGTATACACGGAAAAAGGTTTGAGATTAGATTTATGAAAATGAGTTTCTCCCTTTCTGTAGCAGTTCAGTAGGGGTTGAGGTTTTTTATTACCCTAAAAGTATTCAGATGTTTCACTACTGTGCACGAAAATCTGTCTAGACACTCAATATGTGGAAGCTGAGAAGCAAGTGAGAAAGTCAGGTAAAAGAAAAGGAAACAAGAGGAAAAGGCAAAAATAAATACAAAACAACCAATAAAAAGGGAAAAAAATTTACAAAAAATTCAAACTGTATAGCATGCCCTGCACTATGTGGAACGAGCAGGGCCGGGCCCACATCAGATGTAGATGGATTCTGAAATTAGCAAGATAAAAGAGAAGTCAGAAACAAGAGACAGTACTTACAGATTTTAAAAATATATCTATTTAAAAAAAGGAAAATTTTGAGAAAAAGAGACAGAGACAGAAAGAAAACAGTCTGCCCTACCTTACTGGGTGTTGGGCTGGAAGGAGAGGTTGGGGCAGAGGCACTTCAGTTAAAGGAGCAGGGCTGGGCCCACTTCAGACATAGAAAGCAGCAGTGTGTTTTAACGAAAAGAACAGGATTTGATTTTTAAGTCCTCTTCTGAGCCTCAGATTCCTTGAATTATAACTGCCTTATATAGTTAATTTAGTATCAAGTAAGATGATATATGTGAAATATTTTGTAAATTGTGAAAAAATATATACTTCATATGTAAAACTCCTAGTGCTGCATAATTTTTAGAAATTACCTTGAAGTAGTAAAGGCCTAATCACCTTATAAATTTGTGTTTTAAAGCCAGATGCATTCCTGGCTCTATTTCATGTCTCTACTTATGTTTAAATAATAATGTTTTTATTATTTTCTTTTAACATACATGTATGTATTTGTATATGTGCAATTTCATGGAAGAGATTCTTGTAGAAGTCCATGACCCACAAATAATTAAAAACCATTGTGAAATGTTTTCTTTCAGCCATTTGTAAATACAATGACAGAATTAATTTTCTAGCAAATACTTAATAAGCTCAGTACCAATTTTGGAAGATGAAAGAATTAGATTCAAATTTTGAGTTTATTATGTATCATCTGAATGATTTTGGATAAATTATTAAGCTGTCTAAGCCTTGGTTTCCCCATGAGATGACATACGTAAAGTGTCTAACACAATGTCAAGCACACAGTAGACACTAAATAAACATTGAGGTCATTTCTCCTTTCCCTTAGGCTCCTCATTGTCCTTCACCTCCAATGCAACAATAAGAATTGCAGGAGTTAAATGAACCCAACAAGGACCCTGCCTTAAAAAAGGTTCAAGTGTCTTTCTATAAGTTATGAGTAGCTTTGGCCTGATGAAGGCTACAGAAGACGTGTTGTAATTTTTTAGAGGACAAAATTTCATTCTGGGAAATGAGGGTAGGTTTTACAGAGGGAGAGCCATTTAAGCTTGGCCTTCAAGGCCATCATTTTTTATAGTTACTGCTTTGACCTCATCATATTATTCCAGGACTTCCACAATCCACTTTATTGTACTTTGTTTTCCTCTTCCACCTGATCTGCCATTTCTGCTCTTTCGGTAACATTCTTAGTATTCCTTGTTTTGCTTCTCTATTCGTGATCCATTTTTGACCCCTCACCAAAGTCAGAAATGACGTTTTCTCTCTTCTACTCCATTCTGCTCATACTTCAAGAGGTTATTTGAGCTGTCAGAAATAATTGATAATAAATCTAAATCTTTAGTCAATGTGCATGGATAGGGAGCAGAAGAAACTTTCTTTTTTTTTTCAAAGTATAATTATTCTAAGAGTGTAAGAGACAGAGAGAGAGAGATGCAGCACTATGGACAGAGTCTTGATGCTACCATCTACCTCCAGCTTTAACCAGCCTCACATCATGGGCACATGCATGCCTATAATACTCACATATGCTGGACATGCACTGGCAACCTTTTCATGTGGGTTTGCCTCACAGAGCATCTCGTTTTACCACTGTGCCACCATCCAGCCTCTTTCTTTTTATATGTAGGCTATTCTTCTACCAATGGGCAGTAATAAAAGGGACTGACATCAGTGAATGGGCCAGAGAAACAGTAATTATTGGAATAAAAAAAGCTCATTTTATACAATAGTTCATTAAAATTTAATTATATACAATATTTAGAATGAATAACTAATAAAAAACTTGAAAGTGAGTTAAAAACTCAAATAGGGGTAGGGGGTCCAGCAGGTGGCATGGTGGTTAAGGCACTGTACTCCTACATGGCCAGTCATGGTTTGAGTCCTGGACTGGGCAGCTTGCTTTTTCACTTTCCCTCCCTCTTCTTTCTCTGCTGAGTACATATACCCTATAGCAAATTTTAAAACAACAATAATAAATGAAAGTAAATAAATAAATAAATTTATATTTTTAAAAACCTGGAATGGGGGCCAGTCTATAGCACAGTGTTTAAGGGTTGTGCATATGGAGCCAGATCCCAGATAGCCAGCCATGATTTGACTCCTTAACCTGGTAGCTTGAAAACCACACTGTATGTGTGCACATGTGTGCATGTCCCAATTCTGACAAGATGGGAAAATTGAGGAAAATCTATTGCAGAGTGACCATACTCCCCGGGGGTGGCGGGGGATTCTTTCTCTCTTTCACTCTCTTGTGCATGCATGCCCACACACACACAGCAGACACACGTGAGCATGCATGCCCTCTGGCAATAAAAAAAAAAAAGATTAAAATTAAACCAGGATAGTGTTCGTACATTAACTTCTTTTCTTAAGTCCTTAATATTTACGTAATGTTTTCAGAAGAGAAAGTAGTCTGGAGAAAGACCCAATATTGAATTCCATAGACCTTAATTACAATCTCTTCCATGCCACTAACTATCTAACCTCAAGAAAATCCTCTTCCCTCTTCCAACTTTTTGTCATCTGTTCAACAGAGATAATCATTCCAGTTGTTTGCATAATAGAATTGCTAGAGAGAGATGTGAGGACACTCCAAAAACGCATTATTTCTAGAAGAGAACACACACGCTAAATTGCAGGTGGATCATTTTCTACAAATGTATTTCCTATATTGAAAGACTAGCTTCTACAGAACCTTAGTAATACTTGATTAACTGTGTGTTTGATTGTTTTTGTCAGTGGAGACTAGACCTTGCAGTGACATCAAGCCCTGTTCTCTATTTTCTGTTAGTATTTAATGTGTCCTATGCCTTGTGTTAATTAGCAGGTGTTTTCTGCTTTAGAAAATGTGGATTTGGAGTGAGAATGGCGATGCATGGACAGTGTACCTCACATTGTGCTGAGGAGAGAACCACTTACTACTCTCATAGAACTGTCACTTTGTTCGTTTTAGTTTTGCCATAGGACATGTATGCTCCCAGGAAAGAGCCACAGAGAGAGAGAGGGAGAGAGAAAAGAGAGAGAGAGATTGAGAAATCACCCTGCAAGGGGAATGGCCACACTGTAATACCCTCTCTTCCATTCTGCTTTCTGGATTTTGGGAAATTTCATTCTGGGAAATGAAAGTAGGTATTACAGAGGGAGAGCCGTTTAAGCTGGGCTTTGAAGGGCTTTTTTTTTTTTTTTTTTTTTTTTTAATATAGTTACTGCTTTAACCTCATCACTCCAGGTGCTTCCATGGCACCTGGAATTTTTTTTTTTTTTCGTAGCTAAATATTTTAGATAAAGAATGATAAGCACTTACATGCCCCCAGTGTGTTTTTCTTTCTCTCTTTCTTTCTTTTCTAAAGAGATATTCTTGCTATATGGTACGTGCACTTGCCGGAGAGACAGAGACAGAGAGACAGAAATGATCCCCCAGGGGAACGGTTATGCCACTGTCCCTCTCCATCTTTTCTCAGGATTTTGGGCATGCACACACACACACACACACACACACACAGCATGAGTTTAAGTTAGCAGGACCAGGATTCGAAATGTGGTTGACTATGTGGGAGTTCAGTGATGTAACCATTATGCCAACTGCCAGTCCCTAGGTGTGTTTTTTAAATATACTAGGTCCATGATTCAAACCATGCTGTTGACATGTGGGATCCAACTGCCTTAATCTCTGTACCAAGTGCTGGTCTGTCCTCAATTTATTCTTTATTTTAATTTTTAAAACTAATTATTTAATTTATTATTATTATTAAAGTTGCTATAGGGCACATGTGCTAACCAGAGAGAGGCAGAGAGAGCCAGAAAGAGACAGAGAGAAAGGAGGAGAGTGAAAGTGAGAAAGCATCCACCAGGGGGAATAGCCATGCTGTAATCCTCCATTTTCCTTTTGGGGTTTCGGCACATGCACACACATGCCCAGCGTGTTTTTCTTACCACCAGGACTAGGACTCGAACTGGACAGTTGGCCATGTGGGATCCAGCCACCTTAACCTCTCCACCATCTGCTCACTCTCTCCTATATAATCTTCATCTTTACTTCTAACAATCTCATTATCAGAATTTTTATGGAATGTGTGGGAGGAAAATGATCACTGCAGGATAAATGTCACTTCTTATCTGGAGAAAATAGGAATCTATTTTTCCCCAAATTTTCTTATTTTAAAACAAAAGTTAAGTTACCTAAAGAATAAGTCTGTTTTCAAAAAGTGAAATGATGTCTAATGGCCCACAAAACTTGCAAGGTTAATTTAGGTTTGTGCCAAGAAGCATTGCTGCAGGGCCACTTCTCTTTAAATTTCCCAGTTTAAAGAGTTTGGGGATCAATTTTCAAGAGCCTCTACAAATGAAGAGATGATGAGAAAGTACAGTAAGACCTTGAAATAACAACAACAACAAAAAACTCCATTTGTTGTCTCATTTAATTTTTGTTCATCAGAAATCTAGAAGGGCCTTAGCTGTGGTTCTGGCTCAGGGTCTCTCATGGGATTGAACGTAATCTTTCAGCCAGGGCTATAGTCACCTGAAGGCTTGACTGGGGCTGGAAGCCTTGCTTCTGAGACGGCACTCAAATAGCTGTTGGCAGGAAGCCTCAGTTCTTTTTTTTTTCTTTTTTTTTTTGAGAGGTTTTTGCTACAGGGCACATGTGCTCGTCAGAGAGACAGAGAGAGACAGAGAGACAGAAAGCGAGAAATCCCCCCCCCCCGCAGGGGGGGTGGACACGCCGCAATCCCTTCTCCTCTATTCTCCTCTCGGGATCTTGGGCACGCACGCACACTCGCCCGGTGTGAGTTTAAGCCACTGGGTCTGGGACTCAATCCGCGGTCGACTACATGGGGGTTCAGCAACATAGCCATTATGCCAACTGCTGGTCCCAAGCCTCAGTTCTTTACCACATGGACCTCTTTCTAGACTGCCTGAGTATATGTATAGTAAGACAGCTGATTTCTTCTGGGGTGAGTGACCTGGGATAGAGTAAACAAGGCAAAAACCCCAGTGTCTTTTATGACCTAGCTTCAGAAGTCATATACCATCACTTTTACTTATTCTTATTTTTCCCCAAAGTTTATTTTTTCCATGAAAGAGACATGCATCCCCACAGAGAGAGAGAGACAGGCACCTGCAAAAGGGTCCTCATGTCACAATCCACTCTCGGCCAGCCCAGATCACAGTCACATGTGTACCCAATGTGTTTAGAGAAGTCCCAGGACATGAACCCAGGACCTTTCTTTCCCATGTGAGTCCAGGTGTGCCATCACTCACCACTGCCTGGCCTCCACGTCTGCTGCATTCTATTGGTGTTTTATTCTAACCATGATAAAATGAAGGAAGGGACTACACAAGGGCATTGATACCAGAGGCAAAGATAATTGGAAGTTATCTTGGTAGGTGGCTGCCACATACCTGAAGAGATTGAGAAGTAAAAATAAGCATCTAATAAGAGTCTAATCATCTGGAAGTAGACACATTTTTGGGCCAAATCAGATTCATTTAATCTGTTGATTACCATAACATTTTACTATAAACTGTTTAGAAAGACTAATTGTGATTTTGGTTTTATGCACAGCTAAATATTTTAGACAATTAAAAAGTAATTATTTCGTACTCAGAAAAGGAAGAGAAAGCATACTTTTCAGTTTTTAAAGATTATATTTTAAAGCAATTGTTGTGAGGATAGACTATAATGACACAGTGCCTCCTAAGAAGGATTTTTAAACACGAGTTGCTATTTCAGGAGTCACAGCAGCATAAGTGGTAACATGATGCTCTGTGAGGCCGACCCACGTCGAGGCGGTTCTGGATCTGTATGCAGGCCCAACCTCCCTGAATTTGTGGGGTATGCTTGTGTCCATATCCAGGGCTGGCTGGAGCTGGGGGTGGATCACTGCAGAAAGACCTTGTTGAGAGTTGTCTCTCTGACAACAAAAACTAAAAAAGAAAAACAAACAAACAAAAAAGAAGGCCAGTAAGTGGTGTGGTGGAAGTGGTGTGGTGGTTAAGGTGCTGGACTCCCATATGGCTGACTATGGTTCAAGTCCCAGAACTGGAGGATTGCTTTCTTACTTTCCCTCTCTCTGTCTCACTCTGGTGAGTGCATATGACCTGTAGCAAATTTAAAAATAACAATGATAAATAAAATTTTAAATTAAAATTTAAAAAAACTTTTAAATTTAATTTCTTCTTCTTCTTTTTTTAATTTGACCAGAGAAAGGCAGAGAAAGAGAGGGAAAGTGAGAAAGCAAACCACTTGATCTAAGACTCAAACCACAGTCAGCCATGTGGAGTCCAGTGCCTTAAGCACCACACCATTGCCAGCCCCTTAAATAAATTAAGAGGGAAAAAAAATGAAAATAAGAGTGGCTGCTTTCTTCTTGTTTCCATCCCAAGTCTTTCTTTTTCTTTTTTTTTTTTTTTATCCCAATCCTTTAAAGAGTCATATGGACAATAGAGTAAACCATCTATTTCCTCTTTTTCATCAATGTCATTGAATCATTTTATGGAAACTGAATGTTTTCCTGCCAGAGAAAACTCTTACTATCCCAATATTACAGTAGTTATTATGTACTACACGCAACACTATGCATAATACACAATTACGCAGTTTTAGTTTCAGGTTAACCAAATCTGCTTAAATGAGGGCAGTAACAGCACTGCTTTTAGCTAAGCAAGCCCAAGGAACAAACCAGGAGGGAAACATTTTCGTCTCTGAAAGCGTCTTTTTGAAGCTACAGTTTAGTAATCTTTATTAGAATGGCAGGCTATGTCATTTTGGAATCTTGTCTTGAAGTTTTCATTACCAGACTTAATGGAGAACTGTGTTTTACTCCTTAGTAAATGGGTATTTTAATTTTCCCTTTGTCTTAGGACCAGCAGTTAGCGTAATGGCTATGTCGCTGGACTCGCACATAGTCGACCACGGTTCGCGTCCTGCACCTGGTGGCTTAAAACTCACGCCGAGTGCGTGTGCACGCGTGCCCAAGATCTCGAGAGGAGAATGGGGGAGAAGGGATTGCGGTGTGACCATTCCCCCTGGGGGGTGATTTCTCGCTGCCTGTCTTTCTGTCTCTCTCTGTCTGTCTGGTGAACGCAGGTGCCCTATAGCAAAAACTTCTAAAAATTTTTTTTCCCTTTGTCTTTATTCGTAATAGAGGATGTGCACCTGTGAGAGTGAGGCAGCGAGAGATGAGTGCCCTCCGCAGACCCAGTCACATGTGTGGCACCACGATCCCTGTCCTCTATGCCTCTCTCCTCTTGGATCTGGAGCACTCATGGCGATGCCCACCGTGTTTCAGTCTGACCAGGCCAGGGGTTCCAACCTCAGGTATCTTGTAGGACCTGGCTTCTCCGGAGAAGCGCATTACAAGTGCATCATGGGACTGCCTCTGATTTTAATGTTCTTGATACTACAGTTGATGCAAAGTGTAATACAAAAGCATGTGGCAGAGATAGCAAATTATTCAGTATTAAATACTGTACTCTTTTTTTTGTTTCCCTTTAGAAAAATCAAGTACAGACAACAATCCTCTTCAGAACTAGATCCTTCTTCTCTTAGAATTGACTGAAGGTGTGTTTGCAAGGTTTTTCTTTCACTTCACCCCAAAAGACCCTCAATCCGAACATGAAAGGTGAAATTGTCTGATCTGAACCCTGAGATAAGCTATTTCCTTTTTTAAAAAAAGAATAGACTGAGGTTATCAAGTTACACACTGAAGTATAAAAGTGGAGCTATGTATTTTTTCTTTCTTGGAAACAAGCAAAGAAGAGAAAGTAAATACAGAGCATGTTTGGTTTTCGATGACCCAGGATACAAAAACTTTAAAAAATTTTTTTTCCCTTTGTCTTTATTCGTAATAGAGGATGTGCACCTGTGAGAGTGAGGCAGCGAGAGATGAGTGCCCTCCGCAGACCCAGTCACATGTGTGGCACCACGATCCCTGTCCTCTATGCCTCTCTCCTCTTGGATCTGGAGCACTCATGGCGATGCCCACCGTGTTTCAGTCTGACCAGGCCAGGGGTTCCAACCTCAGGTATCTTGTAGGACCTGGCTTCTCCGGAGAAGCGCATTACAAGTGCATCATGGGACTGCCTCTGATTTTAATGTTCTTGATACTACAGTTGATGCAAAGTGTAATACAAAAGCATGTGGCAGAGATAGCAAATTATTCAGTATTAAATACTGTACTCTTTTTTTTGTTTCCCTTTAGAAAAATCAAGTACAGACAACAATCCTCTTCAGAACTAGATCCTTCTTCTCTTAGAATTGACTGAAGGTGTGTTTGCAAGGTTTTTCTTTCACTTCACCCCAAAAGACCCTCAATCCGAACATGAAAGGTGAAATTGTCTGATCTGAACCCTGAGATAAGCTATTTCCTTTTTTAAAAAAAGAATAGACTGAGGTTATCAAGTTACACACTGAAGTATAAAAGTGGAGCTATGTATTTTTTCTTTCTTGGAAACAAGCAAAGAAGAGAAAGTAAATACAGAGCATGTTTGGTTTTCGATGACCCAGGATATACAGCAAATGGAAGTACATTCAGTTTGCAGGCATCCTTTAAGTAATGTTAATTCACTTAAGAAAATTTCAATGTCGCTAAATAAGTTAAGTAAACCACTATTTAATGATTAAGTTAATGTAGCTACAAGAGAGAATATCTGAGGCCAGCAGGTGGCATGGTGGTTAAGTAGTGGACTCCCACGCGGCCAACTGTAGTTTGAGTCTCAGACCCGACAACTTGAAAATCACACTGGACATATGTGCATGCTTGCCCAAAATCCCAGGAGGAGAATGGAGAAAAAGGGATTGTGGTGTGACCATCCCATCTTGGGGGGGGGTTGACTTCTCATTGTCTTTCTCTGACTCTCTTCTCTCTGGTGAACACATGTGCCCTATGGATAAAACAGAAAGAAAGAAAGAAAGAAAGAAAGAAGAAAGAAAGAAAAAGAAAGAAAGAAAGAAGAAAGAAAGAAAGAAAGAAAGAAAGAAAGAAAGAAAGAAAGGAAAGAAAGAAAAGAAAGAAAAGGTATCTGAGACCTGTCATTCACCTGCCAAGCACTATGACAGATGCTGCGAATACAGGGACAGAAAGATTTCCCATGAGGCTAATGACTTTGAGTTCAGGGCTGCTCATTGAATGAACCCCTGCTAAAGCAAATAGTTCACATGGCCCAATTTCTTTTTTTGGTAAAATTTGCAAAAGTAATCTATCTAAACCCTAATCAATTAGTTTTGTTGACTCTCTTCACTCCGATGTCCTCTCTGTCACATTTCTGTTGTGTTGGGAGGTGTTATGGTGTCCACGGATATTTTTCTGGTATCAGTTAAGGAAAGGTTGAGTCATGGGTAAATTTAGTTTCATAGAATATATTTATTTGGTCACTTGTGTGTGTGTCATTGAATTATTGCTGTCCAGGGTGCAAATGGCTTCCAGGGATGCCGCAGTCTGTGCCGTGCTGATTCACACAGCAGCAGGTGATGTGGAGGTCAGATCTTAATAGAAGTGTGTCCTACTGGATTAGTTTTCTATGGCCAAATAACAAATCACCACGAAGCTCGTGTGCACAGCAATACTCATTTATCATGTCATGATTCTGGAGGGCAGAATTCAGGCCATGGTATGGCTGGATTCTCTAAGGTTCTCGCAAGGCTAAAAACAAGGTGTGGGCTCAGCTGTGTTTTCACCTGAACTCAGAGTCCTTTCCTAAGCTCACATGAGTGGCAAGGTTCAGCTTCTTTTTTAATTGCAAGAGGGCATGGACCCTTGAGAGAGAAAGAGAGGGACTAAGAGAGAAGGAGAGAGAAAGAGGGAGAGAGAGAGGGAAAAAAAAAAAAAGAAAGTAAGAAATCCTCACGGGGGGATAGCCATGCCACCATCCCTTTTCTTGCATTCTCCTCTCACACTCGTTGTTCATGGGAGAAAGAAAGAATGTGTGTGTGTGTGTGTGTGTGTGTGTGTGTGTTTAGTTTTTGCTATAGGGCATGTATGCTTGTTAGAGAGAAAAAGTAAAAAATGTCACCCATCCAGGGGGATGGCCAAGCCACAATCCCTTCTCCTTATTTTCCTCTTTGGTCTTTGGGCATGCACTCACATGCACCTGTTGTGATTTTCAGGCTGCTAACTGGGGGCTAACACTGTATAGCTGGCCACGTGGGATCCAGCTGCCTTAATCTCCATAGCACCTGCTGTCTCAGGAATTAAATATTTTTAAAAAGAGATGTGACCTTCTAGCAGGGTGAGGGTTTTTTTGGTTTGGTGTGTGTGTGTATGTGTGTGTGTGTGTGTGTGTGTGTGTGTGAACCAAGAGAGTATACCTGCTTACCCTGGCTCCCTGAAGAACTTAAATAATCACTTGAGCAATTGACTATGTGCATCTGGAACTGAAATCCTGACTCTGCCACTTTCCAGTTGTGTGATCTTGGGCAAGCTAATGAATCTTCTAAGCTTCGCAATTGGGGATGGTCCCACAGCGTAGTGGTGAAAGGAGTCCGGTCCCACATGGCCAGCTGCAGTTTGAATCCTGATGCTGGTGACCTGATGGCACCCAGGCACACGATGATATGTGCTCCAAATTCCAACAGGTTAGAAAAATGGAGACGGGGACTGAGGCGTGTGTCATGCTGGGTAAAGTCGCTTTACAATCGAAATGATGTATAGCAATTAAATGCATAAATAGTAATTAAAATGAATAAATAAAGAAAAATGGAGAAGGCATTGTGACTTGACCATGCCCATTGAGGGGTGCTTTTTCCCTCTCCTCTTTCTGTCTCTTCCAAGCATATGTGCCCTTCAACAATAACTAAATAAGTAAAGCCTTCTTCTTTTAATAAGTAAAAAAGGAATAATCCTCATGTGATCCCTGATAGGATTAATGAGAACATGCACAACGTCTACTTAATGTCCTGGCCCACAAAAGGGGCTCAATGCCTGTTAGTCTCCCTTTTTCCTGCTCTTCTGTGCATTAGTTTACAGGGCAGCCACTTGATAGTATCTGAAGGGATCAGTACCTTGCTATTTCCCACAAATGCTTTCTGCGGTGCTAATATCTTCTAATGAGGGCATGAGCCATCACTGAAACCATTAGATCAGGAACACTGCAGATGGTCTCAGCACAACGCGCTCATGCCACAGATGGCTCCTAACAGCAAGCCTGTGTTAATAAGCAAGAATAGACATAGCAGCTTTAGCTCCGGGCTTTCATTTCCTTCTGAAATGTATGATTGCTGTATGAAATAAATAAAATATGCATACACACCTATGTTTGTCTCTCTATACATTTGGTAATTAGGTAAAGATGCATAAGAAAATGACCTTTATTCTTTTCTTTTAAGTTTATGTATTTATGTCTTCCATTAGTGAGAGAGACAGAGAGAAAAAGAGAGATGGTGCCCCCAACAAGATCTTGACTCTGTGACCCACCCCCAGACTCAGCTAACCCTGGATCATGGGCATGTATGGTGCCTGGTATACTCAGAGAGCTGTTCGAATGTGAGAGACTTGCCACATGAGTAGCCTTGCGGAGAGTTGATTTTATTGCTGTGCTATTATCATTGTTTTTATTGGGTTTTTTTTGTTTGTTTTTTTCTGAGAGATTTATGCGGTAGGGCGCATGTACTCGCCAGAAAGACAGAGAGAAACAGAGAGACAGAAAGTGAGAAGTCACCCCCCAGGGGAGAGGGGGATGGCCATGCCGCAATCCCTTCTCCTCCTTTCTCCTCTCGGGATCTTGGGCATGCACGCACATGCGCCCGGTGTGTTTTAAGCCACCGGGTCCGGGACGCAAACCACGGTCGACTACGTGGGAGTCCAGTGCCAGCCATTATGCCAGACGCTGATCCCGTCATTAGTTTTTTTTTGGAGAGTTTTTTTTGCTATAGGACGCGTGCGCTCGCCAGCCAGACAGACAGAAACGTAGAGACAGAAAGCGAGAAATCACCCCCCCAGCGGGGATGGTCACGCGGCAATCCCTTCTCCTCCTTTCTCCTCTCGGGATCTTGGGCATGCACGCACATGCGCCCGGTGTGTTTTAAGCCACCGGGTCGGGGACGCAAACCACGGTCGACTACGTGGGAGTCCAGCGACATAGCTATTACACTAACTGCTGGTTTCCCCGTCATTAGTTTTTGAAAGCATCCCCATAAATGCAGTTCTTTGTGAATACTGTTCTCTTGGCCTGGAAATTAAGTCACTCATATTTTTCTCTTAGATTCCATATAAACCATTCCAAGAAGGTGGCCTCAATTTTCCAGAATAAGTAGATTCTTTTGCTTTTGTTTTCATAGCCTTGTGGGGTTTTTTGATTTGTTTTTTAATTTGGTAGAAGACAGGTTTGAGAGAGAGAGAGAGAGGGAAAGAAGGAGAGGAGAAAAAATCCCCCAGTGGGATATGGCCACACCACAATCCCTTCTCTTCCATTTCTTCATTCTGCCAGGATTTGGGGCATGCATGCACATGCACCCAGTATGTTTTTCAAGGCCCCAGGGCTGGAATTTGAACCATGCAGTAGGCCATGTAGAATCTGACTTCCTTACCCACCGGACCATTGGGCTGGTCCTTATCTCGTTCTTTTGTTGTCTGTTGCTTTCTTAGAAACTACTATAACCACACTTTTAAAGGTAAGAACTCAGTTGTTCAATTCGTGATCCACAGCACTCATTGCTATGTAAAAACGTCTATCCCAATCTTTTCTCCTGGAGTGTGCTGATGTAACGTTCAATAGTAAAAATAAACTGGTAGTTGTCTCTGAAAACATACTAACAAGCAGATACAGATTTGAAAGACCTGCTTGCTTAAAATTAAAAAAAATATATAAACTGTCAACATTGTTTAAACAAATCCTAAATTTTTTATGTTTATATTTGAGCTCTACAATGGCAGAGAACCCCACTCGTATCACTTATTTGTCCTAAGGTGCAAGGACTCGTGGATGGACTGCCACTGCAGTTACTTTCCTGTAACTGGTTCACATCTGGCACCGATGTAGTCATCAGTCCACTCTAGGAGTATTTTAGTTATGGTTGGACCACAATCAACACCCTTAGCCGCTGTAAGTGAACTTCACAACATTTATAAGCCCTGTACTCAGTGCTGTGGAGGATATAAAGAGATCTGCAAGGAAACCCTCAGTTGCTTTCCCATGGAAGGGGAAGGAAGGATGGGGAAAACATTCCAGACTGAGGACTCAGAGGAGCGGCATGGGGCAGGAGCATTGCGGTGGTGCTTGGGAATGATGAGTAAACCCGGGCTGGAGCACAGCGTGTACGCAGGCAGACACCAAGGAAAGACGAACGAGTGAAGCAGGATCCTGGGAAGCCTCTTTCACAAAGGGATGAGTCATCAGGCTTTCCAGCATAATTGGAGCTCGCTCGACCCTGCTCCGCGGCTGTGTCTCTCTGGAAGTACTGGCTGGCATGGCACTCTGATTGCACAGCGTCTTGTTTCATTCTTCCCTGATGGGACAGGCTCATTTTAAAATGCAAAACAAAGCAAAAAACCTTGTCCTTTAGTGAGTCACCTTCTATTAAGTTTCTCTGTAAATAGCCAAGCCTGTCAGAATAGGTTAGAATCTCTGTCTCTAATTCTTCCACTTTCTTTTTTTCTTGCCAGAGGGCACAAGACACACACACACACACACACACACACACACACACACACACCCAGACAGAGAGAGAGAGAGAGGGAGAGGAAGAAAGCACTTCTCCAATCCAGCATGGTCACACCGTAATCTCTTCTGCATATCTCCCTCTTGTCAGGACTCTGGGAGCACATGCACAAACATGTGTCTGGCATGTTCTCCAAGCTGCTGGGCTGGAATCCAAGCTATGAAGTTGGCCATGTGAGACCTGGCTCCCCTGTCCACCAGGACACAAGGCTGCCCTCCCTTTTAATTTAGAAATCCTCAACCTCACCACTATCAACAAAGAATCCACTTTAAAAAACTTGTGTGAGCGGGACCAGCAGTTGGCGTAATGGCTATGTTGCTGGACTCCCATGTAGTCGACCATGGTTCGAGTCTCAGATCCTGTGGCTTAAACTCATGCTGGGTACGTGTGCATGCGTGCCCAAGATTCTGAGAGAAGAATGGAGGAGAAGGGATTGCGGCATGGCCATCCTCCCTGGGGGGTGATTTCTTGCTTTCTGTCTCTCTGTCTTTCTGGCAAGTAAACGTGCCCTATAGCAAAAACTTCTCCAAAAAAAAAAATTGCATGAAGCTCAGCCCTTTTGGGGCAGATGTTTAGGGCGCTGTATTGCAATGCTGGAAGCCATAGGGGACGTCCCAGGTTCATCCAACACACTGGGTATGTCTGTGATCCTGGCTAGCCAGAGGGTTGGAGGAGAGATTATGGCATGGCAAGACCCTGTTGGGGGGGTACCTGTCTCTCCTGCGCTGTCTGTCTCTTTTTCTCTCTCTCCACCTCATGAGAAAAATAAACTTTAAAAAAATTGCATGAGATGCATATTTATTAGGAAAATTTAGAGAAAACACTTAAGCAGAGTTTAAAATTAAAATATACCCATCACTCAATGCTTCAAAAGCTATTGCAGTGGAAATGCTGGAGTAAGTTCTGTTCTTTCATTTGTTCAAGTATCCATTTATTATCTATACATAAAAGGCTGGATTTATAAAAGCAAATGGATTATTTTATAGCGTGCTTTCTTCACTTATTAATGTTATGTGAGCACCGTTCCATGTCATCCCATGTTTTTCTATAAATTCAAATTTTTTAGGGTTAGATTTATTGAGGTATAATTTGCATGCAGTAAAACTCTTTTTAAGTGCTCAGTTTGAAGATTTTGACAAATGCATACAGTCATGTAAGCAAGTGAAAGCCGAGAAACAGGACATTTCTGTCATCTCCAAATTCCCTTCCCCTTCGTCAGCCCCTGGCAACTATAAATCCGATTTCTAACTTTCTCATCTGATCTTTTCCAGAATGTCATCTAAATGGAATCAAACACCGTGTAGCTTTTGGATGTGCGTACGCCTGGTTCTTCCACTTAAAATAAGGCCTTGGAGACTCATCCATGCTGTTGAAAACATCAGTAGTTCATTTCTACTTATCTCTGAGGAAGTATTCCACTGCGAGACCACACCACAGAGGGCTTATCCACTCACCAGTTGATGGGGACTGGAGTCGTGTTTAGTTTCTGGCAGTTATTTATGGAGCTGCGATAAACATTAATGTACAGATCTTTGCAGGGACCTCTAATTCGATTTTTAGGGGGTAAATTCCTGGGAGTGAGATTGCTAGGTCATATGGGAAATTTATGTTTAACTTTGTAAGAAGCTGCCAAACTGGTTTCCAAATTGGTACTACCATTTTGCCTTCCCACCAGTAATGGAGGAGAGCTCCATTTGCTCTGCACCTTCATCAGCATTCAAAAAAATAATAATAATAGCCCTGCTAGTAGGTGAGTTGTAATCTGCATGTCTCCGTGCCATTCAATATATTTCCTAGAATAAGATGCCTATTTATTTGCCTTTTTTCTTTGAGAGGCTGTTTGTCTAATTGAATGCAAATTAATTTTTTTACCTGTATGAATAGAACTGGAATCCAGGTTTGGAAAGCTTTATATACAATTTGGGGAGCTATCTTTAAGAAAAGACAATGAAACTATTAGTAGAAAATTGTTAAGTGAAGGGCCTAAAACTTTCCTTTTTCTTAAAAATGAAGAACTATTTATTTAATTTTAAAAATTTATTCATTCATTTATTTTAATTTGACCAGAAAGAGACACAGATAGAGAAAAAGTGAGAAATCAAGCCACCCAGTCCAGGACTCAAGCCATGGTTGGCCATGTGGGAGTGTCCAGCACCTTAACCACCATGCCACTTGCTGGCCTTGAGGGGCCTGAAGTTTAACTTTCATTAGCTTCAAGGTAAATGTGCCCTGAAGAGAAATAATTGGTTTACTCAGTATCTTATTATTGCACATTTAGGTCGTTCCTTTTTTTTTTTTTTTGGAGAGTTTTTTTTTACTGTAGGTTGCGTGCACTCGCCAGGCAGACAGAGACAGACAGAGAGACAGAAAGCGAGAAATCACCCCCTAGAGGGGATGGCCAACCCACAATACCTTCTTC
>NW_006159926.1:259447-263914 GCF_000334495.1 Tupaia belangeri chinensis | reverse complement strand
CATGTACTCGCCAGAAAGACAGAGAGAAACAGAGAGACAGAAAGTGAGAAGTCACCCCCCAGGGGAGAGGGGGATGGCCATGCCGCAATCCCTTCTCCTCCAGTCTCCTCTCGGAGAATGCACATGCGCCCTGCATGAGTTTAAGCCATTGGGCCCAGGATTCGAACTGCAGTTGACTACATGGGAGTCCAGTGACAGCCATTATGCCAACCGCTGATCCCGTCATTAGTTTTTTTTTGGAGAGTTTTTTTTGCTATAGGACGCGTGCGCTCGCCAGACAGACAGACAGAAACGTAGAGACAGAAAGCGAGAAATCACCCCCCCAGCGGGGATGGTCACGCGGCAATCCCTTCTCCTCCTTTCTCCTCTCGGGATCTTGGGCATGCACGCACATGCGCCCGGTGTGTTTTAAGCCACCGGGTCCGGGACGCAAACCACGGTCGACTACGTGGGAGTCCAGCGACATAGCTATTACACTAACTGCTGGTTTCCCCGTCATTAGTTTTTGAAAGCATCCCCATAAATGCAGTTCTTTGTGAATACTGTTCTCTTGGCCTGGAAATTAAGTCACTCATATTTTTCTCTTAGATTCCATATAAACCATTCCAAGAAGGTGGCCTCAATTTTCCAGAATAAGTAGATTCTTTTGCTTTTGTTTTCATAGCCTTGTGGGGTTTTTTGATTTGTTTTTTAATTTGGTAGAAGACAGGTTTGAGAGAGAGAGAGAGAGGGAAAGAAGGAGAGGAGAAAAAATCCCCCAGTGGGATATGGCCACACCACAATCCCTTCTCTTCCATTTCTTCATTCTGCCAGGATTTGGGGCATGCATGCACATGCACCCAGTATGTTTTTCAAGGCCCCAGGGCTGGAATTTGAACCATGCAGTAGGCCATGTAGAATCTGACTTCCTTACCCACCGGACCATTGGGCTGGTCCTTATCTCGTTCTTTTGTTGTCTGTTGCTTTCTTAGAAACTACTATAACCACACTTTTAAAGGTAAGAACTCAGTTGTTCAATTCGTGATCCACAGCACTCATTGCTATGTAAAAACGTCTATCCCAATCTTTTCTCCTGGAGTGTGCTGATGTAACGTTCAATAGTAAAAATAAACTGGTAGTTGTCTCTGAAAACATACTAACAAGCAGATACAGATTTGAAAGACCTGCTTGCTTAAAATTAAAAAAAATATATAAACTGTCAACATTGTTTAAACAAATCCTAAATTTTTTATGTTTATATTTGAGCTCTACAATGGCAGAGAACCCCACTCGTATCACTTATTTGTCCTAAGGTGCAAGGACTCGTGGATGGACTGCCACTGCAGTTACTTTCCTGTAACTGGTTCACATCTGGCACCGATGTAGTCATCAGTCCACTCTAGGAGTATTTTAGTTATGGTTGGACCACAATCAACACCCTTAGCCGCTGTAAGTGAACTTCACAACATTTATAAGCCCTGTACTCAGTGCTGTGGAGGATATAAAGAGATCTGCAAGGAAACCCTCAGTTGCTTTCCCATGGAAGGGGAAGGAAGGATGGGGAAAACATTCCAGACTGAGGACTCAGAGGAGCGGCATGGGGCAGGAGCATTGCGGTGGTGCTTGGGAATGATGAGTAAACCCGGGCTGGAGCACAGCGTGTACGCAGGCAGACACCAAGGAAAGACGAACGAGTGAAGCAGGATCCTGGGAAGCCTCTTTCACAAAGGGATGAGTCATCAGGCTTTCCAGCATAATTGGAGCTCGCTCGACCCTGCTCCGCGGCTGTGTCTCTCTGGAAGTACTGGCTGGCATGGCACTCTGATTGCACAGCGTCTTGTTTCATTCTTCCCTGATGGGACAGGCTCATTTTAAAATGCAAAACAAAGCAAAAAACCTTGTCCTTTAGTGAGTCACCTTCTATTAAGTTTCTCTGTAAATAGCCAAGCCTGTCAGAATAGGTTAGAATCTCTGTCTCTAATTCTTCCACTTTCTTTTTTTCTTGCCAGAGGGCACCAGACACACACACACACACACACACACACACACACACACACACACCGACAGAGAGAGAGAGAGGGGGAGAGGAAGAAAGCACTTCTCCAATCCAGCATGGTCACACCGTAATCTCTTCTGCATATCTCCCTCTTGTCAGGACTCTGGGAGCACATGCACAAACATGTGTCTGGCATGTTCTCCAAGCTGCTGGGCTGGAATCCAAGCTATGAAGTTGGCCATGTGAGACCTGGCTCCCCTGTCCACCAGGACACAAGGCTGCCCTCCCTTTTAATTTAGAAATCCTCAACCTCACTACTATCAACAAAGAATCCACTTTAAAAAACTTGTGTGAGCGGGACCAGCAGTTGGCGTAATGGCTATGTTGCTGGACTCCCATGTAGTCGACCATGGTTCGAGTCTCAGATCCTGTGGCTTAAACTCATGCTGGGTACGTGTGCATGCGTGCCCAAGATTCTGAGAGAAGAATGGAGGAGAAGGGATTGCGGCATGGCCATCCTCCCTGGGGGGTGATTTCTTGCTTTCTGTCTCTCTGTCTTTCTGGCAAGTAAACGTGCCCTATAGCAAAAACTTCTCCAAAAAAAAAAAAAAATTGCATGAAGCTCAGCCCTTTTGGGGCAGATGTTTAGGGCGCTGTATTGCAATGCTGGAAGCCATAGGGGACGTCCCAGGTTCATCCAACACACTGGGTATGTCTGTGATCCTGGCTAGCCAGAGGGTTGGAGGAGAGATTATGGCATGGCAAGACCCTGTTGGGGGGGTACCTGTCTCTCTCTCTCTCTCTGTCTCTTTTTCTCTCTCTCCACCTCATGAGAAAAATAAACTTTAAAAAAATTGCATGAGATGCATATTTATTAGGAAAATTTAGAGAAAACACTTAAGCAGAGTTTAAAATTAAAATATACCCATCACTCAATGCTTCAAAAGCTATTGCAGTGGAAATGCTGGAGTAAGTTCTGTTCTTTCATTTGTTCAAGTATCCATTTATTATCTATACATAAAAGGCTGGATTTATAAAAGCAAATGGATTATTTTATAGCGTGCTTTCTTCACTTATTAATGTTATGTGAGCACCGTTCCATGTCATCCCATGTTTTTCTATAAATTCAAATTTTTTAGGGTTAGATTTATTGAGGTATAATTTGCATGCAGTAAAACTCTTTTTAAGTGCTCAGTTTGAAGATTTTGACAAATGCATACAGTCATGTAAGCAAGTGAAAGCCGAGAAACAGGACATTTCTGTCATCTCCAAATTCCCTTCCCCTTCGTCAGCCCCTGGCAACTATAAATCCGATTTCTAACTTTCTCATCTGATCTTTTCCAGAATGTCATCTAAATGGAATCAAACACCGTGTAGCTTTTGGATGTGCGTACGCCTGGTTCTTCCACTTAAAATAAGGCCTTGGAGACTCATCCATGCTGTTGAAAACATCAGTAGTTCATTTCTACTTATCTCTGAGGAAGTATTCCACTGCGAGACCACACCACAGAGGGCTTATCCACTCACCAGTTGATGGGGACTGGAGTCGTGTTTAGTTTCTGGCAGTTATTTATGGAGCTGCGATAAACATTAATGTACAGATCTTTGCAGGGACCTCTAATTCGATTTTTAGGGGGTAAATTCCTGGGAGTGAGATTGCTAGGTCATATGGGAAATTTATGTTTAACTTTGTAAGAAGCTGCCAAACTGGTTTCCAAATTGGTACTACCATTTTGCCTTCCCACCAGTAATGGAGGAGAGCTCCATTTGCTCTGCACCTTCATCAGCATTCAAAAAAATAATAATAATAGCCCTGCTAGTAGGTGAGTTGTAATCTGCATGTCTCCGTGCCATTCAATATATTTCCTAGAATAAGATGCCTATTTATTTGCCTTTTTTCTTTGAGAGGCTGTTTGTCTAATTGAATGCAAATTAATTTTTTTACCTGTATGAATAGAACTGGAATCCAGGTTTGGAAAGCTTTATATACAATTTGGGGAGCTATCTTTAAGAAAAGACAATGAAACTATTAGTAGAAAATTGTTAAGTGAAGGGCCTAAAACTTTCCTTTTTCTTAAAAATGAAGAACTATTTATTTAATTTTAAAAATTTATTCATTCATTTATTTTAATTTGACCAGAAAGAGACACAGATAGAGAAAAAGTGAGAAATCAAGCCACCCAGTCCAGGACTCAAGCCATGGTTGGCCATGTGGGAGTGTCCAGCACCTTAACCACCATGCCACTTGCTGGCCTTGAGGGGCCTGAAGTTTAACTTTCATTAGCTTCAAGGTAAATGTGCCCTGAAGAGAAATAATTGGTTTACTCAGTATCTTATTATTGCACTTTTCGGATGTTCCTTTTTTTTTTTTTTTGGAGAGTTTTTTTTTTTTTTTTCAATATAGGGCGCGTGCACTCGCCGGACAGACAGAGAGACATAGAGACAGAAAGCGAGAAATCACCCCCCAGGGGGGATGGTCACACCGCAATCCC
>NW_006159926.1:237940-259386 GCF_000334495.1 Tupaia belangeri chinensis | reverse complement strand
TAAGCCACCAGGTCCGGGACATGAACTGCGGTCGACTACGTGGGAGTCCAGCGACATAGCCATTACGCTAACTGCTGGTTCCCGAGGTCGCTCCTTTTTAAAAAATTTATTTTATTGTATTTTTTTGAACCACTAAGATCCACATTGAGATGAATGGTTTATTTCTAAAATAGCTAAATCCAATGGTATGATCATATTAAAAACTTTTGATACAGTGACTGGCACGTGGTATAGTGGTTATGTCACTGAACTCCCACATAGCCGACTGCAGTTAGAGTCCTGGACCTGGTGGCTTGAAAATTATGCTGGGTTAGGACCAGCAGTTAGCATAATGACTATGTCGCTGGACTCCCATGTAGGTGACCGCGGTTCGTGTCCTGGACCCTGTGGCTTAAACTCATGCCGGGTGCCTGTGTGTGTGTGTGTGCCCAAGATCCCAACAGGAGAATGGAGGAGAAGGGATTGCGGCGTGACCATCCTCCCTGGGGGGTGATTTCTCGCTTTCTGTCTCTCTGTCTCTCTCTGTCTGGTGAGCACACGTGCCCTATAGCAAAAATCTCTCCAAAAAAAAAAAAAAGAAAATTATGCTGAGCATGTGTGCGTGTGTGCCCAAGATCTCAGGAGGAGAATGGAGGTCAAGAGATTGTGGCATTGGGACCAGCAGTTAGTGTAATGGCTATGTCACTGGACTCCCATGTAGTTGACCGTGGTTCAAGTCCCGGACCCGGTAGCTTAAAACTCACACAGAGTGCATGTGCGTGCGTGCCCAAGATCTCAAGAGGAGAATGAAGGAGAAGGGACTGTGGCATGGCCATCCACCCTAGGGGTGATTTCTTGCTTTCTGTCTCTCTGTCTCTCTCTGTCTGGTGAGCACACGTGCCCTATAGCAAAAATCTCTCCAAAAAAAAAAGAGATTGAGATTGCAGCATGACCATCCCCCCAGGGTGTGATTTCTCACTTTCTCTGTCACTGTCTCTGTATCTTTCTCTCCAGTGAGTGCGTGAGCCCTATGCAAAAAACTCTAAAAAATGTGTTTTGATACAAAAATGTCTACTGTTTACACTTCCAGCAGTGCATGAGCATCCCTTCACTCTCACCAGTTCTGATTACGATCTTTGGTTTTGTTTTGTAATGAGTCCTCCTCTGACTTCAGTCAGGTTTCTACCTCCAGCTTGTCACAAACTGCTTACCACACTGCGGAAGACTTGTCTCCCAAAACAGCCCATTTTTTTCACTTTCATCTTGATTTCTCTGTGTCATTTAATACTGCTGACCACCCCTTTAGGAGGGGGCAGGTGCTGCTGTGCCCCCCTTCTTTTTCTTCCTTTCTTTCTTTGTCTTTCTTTGTTTTGTTTTTTTTCTCCTCTCTTTCTTTTTCTTTGTCTTTCTTTTTCCTTTTCTTTCCTTTTCCTTTCTTTTTTTTCCTCTTTCTTTCTTTCTCTTTCTTTCTTTCTTTCTTTCTTTCTTTCTTTCTTTCTTTCTTTCTTTCTTTCTTTCTTTCTTTCTTTCTTTCTTCCTTCCTTCCTTCCTTCCTTCCTTCCTTCCTTCCTTCCTTCCTTCCTTCCTTCCTTCCTTTCTTTCTTTCTTTCTTTTTTTTTTTTTGGAGAGAGATTCTTGCTATAGGGCGTGTGCACTCATCAGAGAGACAGAGATTTCCACAGCTGTCCAGGGGTCTCATGAGTGCCTCTTTCCTTCTGTCCTGGCCCTCTCTGGCTTTGCCCAGCCCTCCCCTGATGTTGCCTTTTAGGATTCTTTGCTTGCCTCCCTTCTTTTTCTTCCCCTTCTCTTCCTACCCATGACGAATAATTTTATGTGTCATCTTGAGTGGGCCACATCCCTGCTCTACCTGGCTGTAATCTCTTCTTCCCACACATAGGCTTCAGGCATGCCAAGCTGTTTGTAGCTACTACACACCTCAGGCTAGGTTTTTGCATATTCATGATACTGTTGAATGGAATGACCATCTCCCCTGGGGGTGTGATTTCTCACTTTCTGTCTCTCTGTTTTTCTGTCTTTCTGGCAAGCGCATACACCCAATGGTAAAAACCTCTCAAAAAAACAAAAACAAAAACCAAAAAAAAAACAAAAAATAAGCAATGACAGAACTGGCAAGCAGAGTGTGTTGTGATTGTCACATAGCCCCCTCTAAAAATTATGTCATATATTCATTTTTAAAAGAATTATTTATTTTATTTTATTTATTATTTTAAAAATTTGCTATAGTACTTGTATGCTCACTAGTGAGAGACACAGGAGAGAGACAGAGAGAGAGAGAAAGCAAGCTGCCAGGTCTGGGTCTTGAACCAAAGTTGAACATGTGGGAGTCCAGCACCTTAACCATGATGCCACCTGCTGGTCTCCATAAATATTCTTTTTGTTTTTTTTTTTTTAGAGAAATGTTTGCTATAGGGCACATGCACTTTCCGGAGACACAGAGAAAGACAGAGATAGAAAGTATAAACTCACCTTCTGGGGGGATGGCCATGCCACAATCCCTTCTCTGTTCTTCTTTTGGGATGTTGGGCATGCACACACACATGCCTGGCGTGTGTTTCAAGCTGCCGGGTCTGGGACTTGAGCAGTAGTTGACTATGTGAGAGTCCAGCAATGTAACCATTATGCTCTCTGCTGGTTCCTCAATATTCATTTTTTAAAAACAATTATTTGTTTAATTTTATTTATTATTATTGTTTTGTTTTTGTTTTTTTGACCAGAGAGAGGCAGAGAAAGAGAAAGACAAAATGAGAAAGCAAGCTGCCAGGTATGAGACTCAAACCACATAGGGCCATGTGGGAGTCCAGTGCCTTAATCACCACACCACCTGTCAGCCCCCAATATTCCTTTTTTTTTTTTTTTTAAGAGATTTTTGCTATAGGGCATGTGCACTTGCTGGAGAGACAGGGAGAGACAGAGAGACAGAAAGTGAGAAATTACTCCCCTGGGAGGATGACCATGCCACAATCGCTTCTTCTCCATTCTCCTCTCAGGATTTAGGGCACACATGCACACATTCCAGGTCTGGACTTAAACTGCAATAGACTATGTGAGAGTCCAGTGACATAACCATTATGCCATCTGCTGGTCCGCCAATATTCATTCTTTAAAATTTGTATTTATTTATATCTTCCATGAGAGAAAGCAAAAGAGGGAAGGAGGGAGAGAGAGAGAAAGAGAGAGATACAACAGGTCTTCACACGCCATCCAAGCCCAGCCTCAGCCAGTCTGGACCAGTGGCTGCACGCACCGGGTGTGCACAGGGAGGTCCTGGCATTCAAGTTCAGGACCTTCCCATGTGGGTCATCATCACGGAGCATTGTGTTACCACTGTGACACACTGCTGGCACCAATATTCCTTTTTGGACTATAATCCCCATTGCACTGATAGCAAAAGTTTTGCATGCCCCAGAGAACTAAGGCTAAGAGTAATTCGTCTAGCAGAAGTAGTAACAGATGTCCTTCCTACAATCTGGAGAGTGCTAGAAGAGAAACAGACTTCTATATTGACAGAAGCCAGGGAGTGGCCCCAGCCAGAGGGAGAATGGATGTTGGCCTCTGCATTGCAGTTTGGCAGCCAGCACAGGACTGGGATTTCCCCTTGCCTCCTTGCACCCTCGGGGAGGAAGGGATTGATTGCCATCCGCCTGCCCACACGGCACATGAGACTGAGGCTGCCCAGCACTGACGTGTAACCAGAAGCCCTAGGTGGCTGTTGGGTTTTCTGAATGTTTGAGAGGAAACTTAACTCTCAGGCTTGCTTTTACTCAACCACTGGGGGGAAGCAAGTTGAAAGACAAGGTAGGATTCTCAACTAATCTTTGTTTCCATTTCTTTTCCTCGATAGCACTATTTCCCTGAAAGGTTAGAGAATGCTTCCTCCTTGAAGCAGGAGTCAGAATATCTCCCCTTCTTCCAACGATTTCATACTTTAGGCTTTGATATTCCATAGCAACAGTGCTGCCCATGAGGACAACAGTAGCAGCAGTTACAGCAGAGTTTCAGTACACAGTGTTTTCCGGGCACTGTGTTAGCCATTTTGCCCTCATTCCCTTACTTAATACTTGTGGTGGGACCAGCATTTAGCATAGTGGCTATGTCGCTGGACTCCCATGTAGTCGACCGCGGTTCGAGTCCTGGATCTGGTGGCTTAAACTCACACCAGGCGTGTGTGCGTGCGTGCCCCAGATCCCGAGGAAAATGGAGGAGAAGGGATTGTGGCCTGGCCATTCCCCCTGGGGGGGTGATTTCTCGCTTTCTGTCTCTCCGTCTCTCTCTGTCTTTCTGGCGAGCGCATGCGCCCTAAAGAAAAGACCTCTCCAAAAAAAAAAAAACAAACTTGTGGTACCTCTAGGTGAAACTATTCTTTAAAAAATTATTTTTAATGAAGAATTATTATTATTATTTAATTTGCTACAGGGTATGCATGCTCACCAGAGACAGAGAGAGTGGGAAAGCAAACCACCAGGTCCAGGATTCAAACAGTAGTCAGCCATGTGGGAGTCCAGCGCCTCAACCCCCATGCCACTTGCTGGCCCCAGATATTATTCTTACTATCTTCATTTTACAGGTGATTAAACAGGCTCAGAGAGGTTAAGAAACCTGCCTAATGCTACATAGCTAGCAAGTGACAGAAATGAACCTAGGTCTGTCTGGCTCTAAACCTAATTATAGAATCTTCTTTATTTTTCCTGAACTATCTCGACTATACAGCACATGCTTGAAGGCGGATATTGATGACTTTACGTTCCCTGAATTCAAGTCTTTAAGTTGATCAAGCATATATACAGGTATGGTCATGTATTATACAATTATTAGAACCCTTAAGACAACTGGAAAATATATGTCCTTGGATTTTTCTGATTAAAAAAGTCCCAACTACCCAATCGACAGACAAAAATCTCTTAGGTTGGAAGACATTGTCCTAAGTAAAAATACATCCTAACAATTGGTGAAGCGACAGTTCACAGATATGTGAGTCATTGCTGAATCATTTTGCACCTTCAAAGTGCAACACATTCCCCCAAACCTGACTACTTAGAGAGAGGCATGAATCCTGCAAGCTTTAACATTATGCACTTTATGTCTTACGAGCTTAACAGCGGACTGTTTTTCCCACTGATGGTTTTGACTAACCGCTGCTTCAAATACGTTAAATTTCCAGTAATGTTCATCCTCTAATCCTACAAGTTCATCTCTTCTAAGCCCTGTCTCTTACCAAATGCTTTTTTTTTTTTTTTTTTTTTTTTTTGTGGGGGGGTCTTTTTCTCATGCTTAATGCTCTTTCACTGCCAACTTGTGTGAGTCATGGGTGATGGCATGCCTGGAAGGTGAAGGGAAAGACATTCCTCTTTTTGCTTGGTGTGGTTGTTCCAACAGTGACTTTAGGTATCAGCCCTCCTACGCATGCCCATGCTGTGAGGATACCTGACCTTTCTCTTCAAGTCCTAAGAGCTGTGAGATACAGGCCTTAAATGGCAGTGGGAAAGATTAAGCTCATTTTCTGCCTGAACATCAGTCAGGAGAGAGACAGTTTAGACAGAACGACATGGTTCTGCCACAGCCCTCAAGGTCAAGCTTCCAGGCTTTGGAATCATGAATACCTCCAGATTGCAATCATCTTTATGTCCTCAAAGTTTTAATTAAAAAATTTATTAGTATTATTTAATTTGCTACAGGGCATGCATGCTCACCGAAGAGAGACAGAGAGAGAGGGAAAGCAAGCCACCGGGTCCAGAATTCGAACAGCAGTCAGCCATATGGGAGTCCAGCGCCATAACCACCACGCCGTTTGCTGGCCCCAGATACTGTTCTTATTACCTTCATTTTACAGATGATGTTCCACATGCTGCCATCCTGACTGACTTCAAAGTCCCACAGGACACAGCGACAAAATTTGCCCTCCAGCAGAGACCTAGCCAGTAGCTTTGGCACATGGGCAAACCGTATAAAAGTTTCCTTCAGTCAACTTTGTAACTTTATCTAATTACTCTTTTTAATTTATTTTTAACTATTTTTAATTTATTAGATTTTTGCCATAGGGTGCATGTACTTGTCAGAGACAGAGAGAGAAAGTAAGAAATCACCCCCAAGGGGGCTGGCCATGCTGCAGTCTCTTCTCCATTCTCTTCTTAGAATTTTGGGCACACATGCACACATGCACGCATGCACCTGGTGTGTTTTTCAAGCTGCTGGGTCTGGAACTTGAACCACACAGTTAGCCATGTAGGATCCAGCACCTTAACCATCATGCCACCTTCTGGCCCTAATTATTATTTTTTTGAGAAGTTTGTTTTTTTATTTATTTAGAGAACACCTCTAACAAAGTCCTGACACTACAATTCACTCCCTTAAGCCAGCCAGAATCATGGGCCTCTGTGAAGTCTCTAGATGTGAACCTGGAACCATCCCACGTGAGTCAGATATGTAGAGTTTAATGTTTTACCACTGCCACTGTCAGACCCCCTAACTCATTATTTTTAATGATTATGTGTTAGCATTTTAAAACCATTATTTGAAATGGTGTACCCACTACATGTTGGGGGCCTGGGACAAAACGTACTGCCTCAGCCCCCACCCATCCTCAGTAATAATGGATTTTTCTCCCCTTCCATTCCAGAGAGTTCTGTCTTTAAGCAGCTTGTTCAGATCTGCCTCAGTTGGAGAGGGCCACCTGACACAGGTCTTGCTGCACCCCAGAGGCACACACATCTGACTGAGGAAAAGGGATGTAGAGGCCTACCTCTCTCCCCACTGAAGGCCACCATAACGCCAGAGCTCCCAGCAGTTCCAGTGGAGGGTATTGGCTCAGGCTGCCATTGAGATGCTATTGCAACCTGACTCCTTCCTTTGCTTCATCCTGTTTCCAGAGCATCTTTGAATGGTGTGGTCACTGAGGCACTCCCTGACAGACACCTGGATAAACCAACCCATAGCATCCCTGAGCACCAAGCTCTGTCCTCTTACACGAGGGTAGCACCAATGAACAGGACAAGCAGACTCTCAGTTCAGTGAGTAGATAGCAATCAAGAAAAATATGCTCCAAGCCAGCAGGTGGCATGATGGTTAAGGTGCTGAATCCCACATGACCATCTCTGTGGTTTGAGTCCTGAATTCAGTGGCTTGAAAACATATCAGACAAGAATGGAGGAGAAAGGATTGGGGAATGGGCATCCCTCCTGGGGGATGGATTTTCATTTTCCCTTTCTCTCTGTCTCTTTTAGCAAGTGCACACAGCCTATGGTAAAAAAAAAAAAAAGAAAGAAAGAAAAGAAAAGAAAAAAGAAAAAGAAAAAATTAAAAACAAAAAAAGAAAAAAAAAAGGAAAGAAAAGAAAAAGAAAAATATACCAGGCACATATGCATGCATACCTGAAAATTCCCAGAGAAGAATAGAGAAGAAATGAGAACCAGCAGTTAGTGTAATGACTATGTCGCTGGACTCCCACGTAGTCGACTGCGGTTCGCATCCTGGATCCGGTGGCTTAAAACTCACGCCGGGCGCGTGTGCGTGCGTGCCCAAGATCCCGAGAGGAGAATGGAGGAGAAGGGATTGCGGCGTGACCATCCCCCCTGGGGGGTGATTTCTCGCTTTCTGTCTCTATGTCTCTGTCTGTCTGGCAAGCACACACGCTCTATAGCAAAAATCTCTCCAAAAAAAAAAAAAAAAAAGAATAGAGAAGAAATGATTGAGGCATGGCCATCGCCCCCCCACCCCCATTGGGTTATTTCTCACTTTGCCTCTGTTTCTTTCAGGGCACATGCTTATAGCAAGAGATCTAAAGGCAAAAAAAGATAAAGAAAAATGCACACCAGTGACAAATTGACATAATACTTCCCAGCATTAATTCCTTTCTTCTGGTGATAGAACCCATGCATTCTTCAGGTTCTGGCCCCATTCTCCTTTAGGTGCGTGCTCTCCAGGTGGTTGATTCCACCTCAGCTCCACAACGGGCATGTTCCTATGCTAGCCGCTCAGAGTATAGTATTCATGGTCTCTGGCCACAGTGCCTGATCCTCAGATGGGCGTCTGAGCTGAGCCGGCCTAACACGACTCAGTTCCAGGACTGTGCTTCCAGCCATGTGGAAAACAACCGTGTGTTCACTCTGTGCTGGAGGAGGAGAGCGGGGACTGTGGGCTGACTCAGGGAGCACCTGCCCGAGGCTGAAGACGGAAGAAAGCGTAGCCGAGAGAAGAGAGACTGTGAGCCCTGAAGATGTCATTGTTGCCCCTGAAGCCAGCTATGCCCCAAACTTCTTACTGGTGTGAAGTCAGCCATCTTTTCCAATAACCTAGTGCTGAATATGCTAACATTTTTTAAAGTTAACATTTACTGAGTATTTACCATGTTCTAGGCACAATTATTAGCACTTTGAAGACATTCACTCATTTAATCTTATGAGAGAGCTGCCATTATCAGCTACATTTTACAGAAAACAAAACATAATTGTGAGAAGGCTACATAACTTTCCTAAGGCCACAGAATTAGTAAAGAGCTGGAATACAATCCAAGCCATTTGACTCTAGTCTCAATCATCTAAACAATAACCTTAAACAATCTCCGAATTGAAGAAAACAAAACGAAAGCCTGGGCCAGCTCCATGGCATGGTGGTTGAGGCAGCTGGATTCCACATGGCCAAGCACACAGTTCAAGGCACAATCTGGAGGCTTGAGAAACACTCTGTGCGCATGTGCGTGAGTGCCCAAGATCCCAAGAGGAAGGAGAAATGGAGGAGAAAGGGTTGTGGCATGACCATTCCCCATGGGAGATACTTTCTCCTCTTCCTCTTTCTCTGTCTCTCTCTGGCAAACACATGTGCCCTTTAGCAAGACAAAACCAAAATAAAAATAAAACCCAAACCCAAAAGGACTCCAGCCCCAAACCTAATGAAGTTCCTAGGTATTCCATTCTATTTCTTAGCATATACAGAATTTGTGAGCTGGGGCTCACAGGTGGGGTAGTGGTTAAGGTACTGGACTCCCATATGGCCAACTGTAGTTCAAGTCCTGAACCTTGTCAGGGCACATGTGCATTTGTGCCACAAATCCCAGGAGGAGAATGGAGGAGAAGGGATTGCAGCACGGCCATCCCCTTTAGAGGGTGATTTCTCACTTTCCCTCTCACTGTGTCTCTCTGTCTCTCCAGTGAGTGCATATAGCCTATGACAAAAGCCTAAATAAATAAATACTTGTGAACAGAGAATATCAAATATGGACATTCCATAGCTTCTAGTATCATTCAAATTCAAAGCAGCTATGAAGATTGGGTAACATGGTACTAACACCATATGATAGTCATCCTGAAAATCAAGATTGACGTGGTCTCTATGTGCTCCTGAATATACAACTGTCTTCACCAAGATATGCCCATTTTGCCCATTAGCTTAAGTTCTAAATTCCATCTGAACTCTGCTCAGAGTCACTCTTCACTCAGAAAACTGTTGCTAAAGTTTGAACGCTATAAATCAATTCTTACTGGAACAACTGCTGTAAGAATTCAACTTTCTCAAGATGTATAGTTCAGAATCTCAAATTTATGTAACCAGGAAGGTAAGTACCTATGTAGCCTTAAAACGTAAGGACCAGGTGGTGGCACAGTGGTGACATGACTGGACCCATATGAGAAAGGTTCTAGTCTGTATTCCAGGACATCCCTGAGCCTGCTAGGTGAACGAACATACATGTGCCCACCATCTGGGCTGGCTCAGTCTGGGAGAAGACTGCAGCACAAAGACCTGTTGGAGGGTGCTTGTTTCTCTGTCTAGCCTGCTCTCTCCTTCTCATGGAAGAAATAAATGCATACACTTAAAAAAAATAAGAAAGCTTAAGTTGTAAACATTTTTACTCCTGGATTTTCTGTGTTAAAACAAGTTACACAAGAAAAAGACATTGGGACCAGCAGTTAGTGTAATGGCTATGTTGCTGGACTCCCACGTAGTCGACCGCGGTTCGAGTCCCGGACACGGTGGCTTAAACTCACTCTGGGCGCGTGTGCGTGCATGCCCAAGATCCCAAGAGGAGAATGGAGAAGAAGGGATTGCGGTGTGGCCATCCTCCCTGTGGGGTGATTTCTCGCTTTCTATCTCTCTGTCTCTTTCTGTCTGTCTGGCAAGCACATCCCTATAGCAAAAAAAAAAAAAAAAAAAAAAAAAAAAACAAACCAAAAAAAAACTCTCTAAAAAAAAGAAAAAGAAGAAGACATTGTCCTTTATAAGTTTAAAATTTTAAAATAACCTTATTTTGGGAACCTTTTAAATTATTATCATCATGAATAATGTATTAATGGGATCTCAGCTGCAAGGAACAGAAATCCAACTCAAATTGGATTTAGAAAAAGGAGATGCAACGGAGAAGAAAACGGGGTCAATCGATGTCATAAACACATCAGCTCTTTCTCTGTTCCTAATCTCTGTCTTTCTCATAATTGATTCCGTCTCGGACAGACTCCTTTGTAGAGGTGGGATGGATGGTTAATAACTGCTGCAAGCTTATGTTATGTTTTCTCAGCAACCTCAGGAGAAGGCTGCAGGGAAGTAAATGTGTGTTCTTTCCATTAGTTCAATTGAGAGTCCAGAATTGAACCTCCCGGCTTTAATTGTACTCTATAGCTTCATGTTCCTAAACCCTTTGGTAACCAGGCACTTGGATGCTCTGATTCTGTGCTGACTGCCAGGCCCCCTGCTGGAGTAAGAGAATGGAATCAGCCCACCTGAACCATGGAGTCTAAGGCCAGAGATTGTAATTCCAGTAGGACCACGAGGAGTGCTGCAGCTGGATGAAGGGGATGAAAACTGGGTAGGCCCCAAACAACCAGGTCCAACACAGATGGCAAAATAAGAATTAGGAAAATGAATCGTGATTATTTTAAAAGTTTATTTATATTCCACCTAGTTCAAAGCATATATTGATTTTAGCAAAGAGGAAGAAGAAAAAAAACTAAAGCCATAAAACAAAGCCAAGGATAAAGTTGTTGCTTAGAAATACGATAGAAATGGGGCCAGATAGTGGTGCAGCAGTAACAAAACTAGACCCGCATTGGAAAGGTCCTGGGTTCATGCCCTAGGAACTCCCTAAGCATGCTGAGCATGCTTGTGTGCCCATGGTTGGGGCTGGCTGAGACTGGGTATGGATCGTAGCATGAAGATCCTACTGGGAGTGTGGCATGAAGATTCTTTTGGGTGTGCTTCTCTCTCTCTCTCTCTTCCCCTCTCTCTGTCTGTGTCTCTCCTTGTCATAGAAAAAATAAATGAACAAATGTAAGGGAAAAAGTGGAAATGGGTTGAAAATTTGGTTCTGAGATGCATGGCAAGGAAAGTAAAGAGTGAATCACTTTAACTTGGGCAATTCTTATAGTTAATAAGATAAAGATGAAGAACTTACTTGAAGGAGCACAATGTTTTTTGGCATTAAAGCCTGGGAAAACCCACATCTCCACTGCTAGCATATGTCATTACTGAATGATATAATGAATGTCTTAGGCTGCATTCCCAAGAATTGGAGTTCAAGATAGAATTCTTTGCAGAAATAATTCAGGGAGAGAGAGTTCTCAGGAGAAAACTGGGAAGCATGGAAGAAGCAGGTTGGAGGAGGGATGAATCCTAGCAAATTTGTGTCTTGGTTGAAGGCACCCCGGATCCCATGGCAGACTCTGGAGTCTGAGAGGCTCCATGAGGTTGTCCTACCTTGAGGCAAGGAAGCTAGGTTGTTGTAGCTTTATACAGTGGAGGGGGTGCAATATGTCACCTCCCAGACATATTTCCACATGAGAAAGCTCCTGTCATTCAGAGTCATTTTCTAGAGAAGGTGTAGCTTTGAGCTGCTACCAGTCACATTTGTGGGTATGGTACTAACAATGTCTTCTAGAGTGAACATCCCATTAAGATTTCTAACAAACCTGGGTGGAAAATAACTGCTTCCTGAAGGGTCTTTCCAGGCAAGTCAGGAGCATGAAACCAGAACAATTCAGCACACACAATTCTACGAAGTGCCAAGAAAGCGTAAAAGAGACTTAATCTAACACAGAGATGTTATTTAGAAAATCTAAGAAGTGGATGGACTGCTTATCCTTTAGACAAGCTTCCTTGAACACTAAATCTTAGAGCTAAGATTTTTCTTAATTACTTTTTTATTTAATTTTATTTATTCATTCATTTATTCTTAATTTGAGCAGAAAAAGACACAGAGCGAGATAGAGAGAGAGAGAGGGAAACTGAGAAAGCAAGCCACCAGTTCCCGGAGTTACACTGTGGTCGGCCATGTGGGAGTGTCCAGTACCTTAGCTACCACACCACCTGTTGGTCCCTAGAGCTAAGTTTTTAATAAGAAAGGAACTGCTAAGAGCTTGCCAAGAACGTCAATTGCGCATATTCCTCAGTGCAGACCAGGGTAAATCCATAGGCTTTGACAATAAATTAAAAGGCATTTATTTATTTATTTTTCACTTTGTCATTTTCTTTGTGCCAGGCACTAGTCTAAATGCTTTAAAAAATACTCACTTTTAATAATCATAACAACTGTGATGGATTTTGTTATTATATTATTTTGGAAATGAGGAAATTGAAGCATAGAGTTTAAGTAAACAACTCAAGGCCCATGGTTAATAAATGACTTAAGCTATTTATTAAGTGAAGTGTAACTTAGTTATTACTGTTAAGGAACTTAAATTAGGAGTAGTCAATTAAACTTTATATTTTCAACCAAACTTCGAAATGACCCATCAGAATCATGTGGAGACACTTATAATCTTCAAGATGGCTGAAGCCATAGTCTATAACAAATAGAACTAAATCAGCTGATTAACACCTTTTGCTCATCTTTGTGATTTAAACAATTTTTACCATTGAAGATTTTTTTTTCCATGGGTCACTCTCAATTAAAATGAAAGGAAGATGGGAACCAGCAGTTAGTGTAATGGCTATGTCGCTGGACTCCCATGTAGTCGACTGTGGTTCGTGTCCCAGACCTGGTGGCTTAAAACTCACGCCGGGCACATGTGTGTGCGTGCCCAAGATCCCAAGGGGAGAATGGAGGAGAAGGGATTGCGGTGTGGCCATCCCCCCCCCCCCGCCCGGGGGATGATTTCTCGCTTTCTGTCTCTAATGTCTCTCTCTGTCTGTCTGGCGAGTGCATGCGCCCTATAGCGAAAATCTCTCCAAAAAAAAAAAAAGAAAGGAAGATACATAGAAATAAAAAAAACACAAAACAACTAAGACTATAACTAACAAAATGTCAGGTATAAGTCCACATGTGATAACAATGTTGAATGTTAATGGATTAAATTCCTCAATTAAAAGACACAGACTGGCTGAATGAATAAAAAACAGGAGTATTCTATATGCTGCTTACAAGAGACCTTATTGATAAAGACAGAGATTAAAAGTAAAGGCTAGAAGAAGTTATTTCAAGCCAACAGAACCCCCCAAAAGCTGCAGTCATGGCACTGATATCAGACAAAACAGACTTCAAGTTAAAATCTGTAAAAAGAGGCAAAGAGCCACACTATTATATTAAAGGGATTAATTCACCAAAAAGTTTAAACAAATAAAAATATTTATGCGCCCAACACTGGAGCACACAAATACATAAATCAAAGCCTTCAAGATCTAAAGAGAGATATAGACTAAAACACAGTAATTGTTGGGGATTTCAACACTCCACTCTCAGCACTGGACAGAACATCTAGATAAAAAATAAACAAAGAGACACGGGGCCAAATGATACTATAAACTAAATGGACATGACAAACATTAATAGCACAGTATACCCAACGACTATTTAAAATACACATTTTTCTCAGCCCCACACAAAATTTTTTTTTTTGAGAAGGTTTTGCTATAGGGCGCATGTGCTCACCAGAAAGACAGAAACAGAGAGGCAGAAAGCGAGAAATCACCCCCTAGGAGGGATGGCCACTCCGCAATCCCTTCTCCTCCATTCTCCTCTCAGGATCTTGGGCACGCATGCACACACGCCTGGCATGAGTTTAAGCCACTGGGTCTAGGACTTGAACCGCAGTCGAGTACATGGGAGTCCAGTGACATAGCCATTACACTAACTGCTGGTCCTCCCCACACAAGATTTTTGAAGATTGACCACGTGATAGGCCACAAAACATGCCTTTAGAAATTTAAAGGTATAGAAATTATATCTAGCATCTTTTCTGACCACGAGGGGATTAAACTTGAAATCAACAACAGAAAGAGACTTCAAAAATACACAAATACATGGAAACTAGACAATTTACATCCATATGATTTCAAAAGTATTGAAGAAATTAAGACAGAGTTTAAAAAAATTCTTGAAACAAGGGCCAACCGGTGATGTGGTGGTTAAGTCACTGGGTCCCACATGGCCAACTCCAAGGTTTGAGTCCCATACCTGGAGGATTGAAAACTATGCCAGGCACATCTGTACATGTGCTCAAAATCCCAAGAGGAGAATGGAAGAGAAGAAATTGTGGCATGGTCATCCTCTCCTGGGGAGTGACTTCTAACTTTCCCTCTCTCAGTCTCTTTATGGTGAACTCATATGCCTTATGGCAAAAATAAAAATAAAGAAATAAGGATTTGTTTTTAAAAATTTTTCTCAAAACAAATTATAATGCAATCAGAACTGTCCAAAATCTTTGAGATACAGCAAAACCAATCCTGGGAGGGAAGTTTATAGCAATTAGTACTCACGAGGATAAAATAGAAAGATGGCAAATAAATAACCTAGTGATGGATCTCAAGGAACTGGGAAAAGCTAAAAACATAAGCTAAACAATAATAATAGAAAAAAGAAATCATAAATATTACAACAGAAATAAAAGAAATAGAGAATAAAAGACCAAAACAAAAATCAATGAAAGAAAAATGCTGTTTTTTTGAAAGGGTAAACAAAATCAACAAACCATTAGCTAGACTAAGTAAAACAGAGAAAAGAACCAGATAAATAAAATCAGAAGCAGATGATATTACAACAGATATCACAGAAATACAAACCATCATGAGAAAATACTGTGAGTGACTCTATTATCAACCAACTGGAAAATGTAGAAGAGATAGACACATTTCTGGACACATACAATATACCTAGCAATATGTAGCAGGAAGAAATAGAAACCTTGAGTAGACCAACAATAAGCAATGAGATTGAATTAGTAATAAATTGTCTCTCAACAATGAAAAATGTAGGTCCTGACAGCTTCACTTCTGAAACCTACAAATCTTTTAAAGAAGAATTAACACCAACTCTCCTCAAACTATTTCTAAAGATGTGAATGGAAGAAACCCTCCCAAACTCATTCCATGAAGCCTCCATCACTTTGATACCTAAAGTATACAAGGACATAACAAAAAAAGAAAACTACAAACCAATATCCCTGATGAACACAGATGCAAAAATGCTCAACGAAATATCAACAAATAGAATCCAAGAGTACATTAAAAAGATTATAAGCAATGACCAAGGGATGCGAGGATGGTTCAACATCTGCAAAACAATAAATTAACACATCACATTAACAGAAGAAAAGATAAAACCATAGGATCATATCAACCAATGCAGAAAAAAATTGATGAAATATAACGTGTATTTATAACTAAGACTCTCAACAAAATAGGTATAGAAGATACATTTCCTTTTTTTTTTTTGAGGTTTTTATAATAGGGTGCATGCACTCAACACATTTTATCTTTTTATAATAGGGTGCATGCACTCAACACATTGAGTCAGAGACAGTGAGAGGTAAAGTGAGAAATTAACCCCCCGGGGGAATGGCCACACTGCTACCACTTTTCCATTCTCCTTCTGGGATATGAGGAACATATGCACATGTACCTGGTATAATTTTCAAATCACCAGGTTGGGGACTCAAACTGCAGTCGACCATGTGGGAGTCCAACACCGTAACCGTTATGTCACCTGATGGCCCCAAAGATATATTTCTTAAGACAATAAAGCAATAGATGATGAACTCATAGCTAACATCATACTGAATGGGAAAAAGCTTATAGCTTTCTCACTAACAACAGAGACAAAACAAGGTTGTCCACTTTTTCTACTCCTTTGCAATATAGTGCTGGAATCCTAGCCAATGGAATCGACAAGAGAGTGAAATAAAAAGTACTTGACTAGGAAAAGAAGTGAATTTGTCCCTATTTGCAGAAGGCATATTATATAGAAAATCCACAAGAATCCATGAAAAAACTCTGAGAAGTGATAAATGAATTCAGTAAAGTGGTAAGATACAAAATCAATACCCAGGGACCGGCAATTAGCATAATGGCTATGTTGCTGGACTCCCATGTAATCGACCACAGTTGGAGTTCCGGACCCAGTGACTTAAAACTCATGCCGGGCGCGCGTGCATGCGTGCCCAAGATCCTGAGAGGAGAATGGAGGAGAAGGGATTGTGACGTGGCCATCCCCACCCGGGGGGTGATTTCTTGCTTTCTGTCTCTCTGTCTCTCTCTGTCTTTCTGGTGAGTGCACGTGCCCTATAGCAAACCCCTCCCCCCCAAAAAAAAATCAACATCCAAAAATCTATAGCTTCTTAATAGACCAACTATGAATGGACTGAGGATTTAAGAAAGCAACTTCATTTACAATGGACACATACACACAGAGCCTAGAAATAAGTCCAACCAAAGGGATGAAAGATTTTTATAAGGCGAATTATGAAAAGCTAAAGAAATAAAATTGAAAATGATACCACGAAATGGAAAAGCATTCTTTGTTCTTTGATTAGAAGAATCAATATAATGAAAATGTCAATTCTACCCAAATTAATTTACAAATTCAATGCAATTCCTATTAAATCACCTGTGGTATTTTTCACAGAAATACAAAAGATGATCATAAACTTTGTCCGTGATTATAAAAGGTCCCACATCACCAAGCCAGTCCTGTACGAAAAGAATAAAATTGGAAGCACCTCACTATCCAACTTCAAAACGTATTATAAAACAGTGATAGTGAAACAGTGTGGTACTGGCACAAAAATAGACACATAAACTGATGACCAGAATAAAGATGACAGAAATAAACCCCCAACTATACAGACAACTGATGTTTGACAAAGGACACAAGGCAAGTTAGTGGAGCAAAGAAAGTCTTTTCAGCAAATAGTGCTGGAAGAACTGTGTGTTCACCTGCAGAAAAAGGAAACTGGACTCCTATCTCTCATCATTAACACAAGTTAATTAGAAATGGATCAAAGATATAAATGTGAGGCCTCAAACTATAAAGGTACTTGTGGAAAACACCAGGGAAACACTTGAAGACTTCGGAGTAAGCAAAGAGTTTTAAAATAAGATCTGGAAAGTACAGGTAACAATTCCAAAAATAGACAAGCAGAATTACATTAGGCTGAAAAGCTTCTGAACAGCAAAGGAAATAACAAATACAGTTACTCCTCGTTTAACAACTGCTCAGACTTAGAACCAGTTATCTAGCAGTTATCTATATCCCCTGCCTATCCCCGTGCCACTCGAGAATCCCATTTGTTAGTGTTTGTCTAATTCCTGCAGCTGGTTAGTATTCACTACATGAAGCATTCACAAGCATGCAAGACTATAAACTATAATGATAAATTTGTAACTTGTAAGTGCACCCATAGTAGTATTCAAGAGAAATAAAAAAGATGACACTGAATTTATTGTATGTTACTGTGTTGTGGTATGTCTTGTTGCTTTCTGATGCTTATCTAATATATGCTTTTTATATGACTAGAATTACATTCTAGTGGGGTGTCGTATGATATATATTGAAAAATACATGCCCTATAGTGCTATGACATAACACAGACATCTGCCTTTAAGTTCCTCGTTTATCCACCAATTCGCTAAATGACTTAATCACAGGAACAGAACTCGGTTGGTAAGTGAGGGGTGTCTGTAGAGTGAAGAGACAACCTACAAAAAAAGAAAAAAAATGCAATTATGCTTTAGAAAAGGGAGGGGTAGCCAGAATATACAGGGAACTCAAGTAGCTCATCTGCAGAAAAACTAGTAGTCCAATTAAAAACTGGGCAAGTAAGCTGAACAGACAACTCTCAAAGGAAGGCAAACAAATGTACAAAAAACATATGAAAAAGTGTTCAACATCTCTTATGGTAAGGGAAATCCCAATAAACTCACAATGAGGTATTACCTAACTCTTCTCAGAGTGGCTATGATAAAAAAACAAACAAACAAACCTGGGACCAGCAGTTGGCATGGTGGTTAAGAGTGCTGGACTCTCACATGGCCAACCACAGTTTGAGTTTCAGACCTGGCGGATTGCTTTCTCGCTTTCCTTCTCTTTCTCACTCTCACTCTGTCCCTCTCTGGTAAAATTCCAATAAACATAGTAATAAATAAATAAAGTTAAATAAAATAATTTAAGAAAACCCCAAAGAACGACAGGTGCTAATGAGGCTATGGTGAAAAAGGAAACTTCTTGCACTGTGGGTAGGAATATGAATTAGTATACCCACTGTGGAAAACAATACAGTGTTTCCTAAAAAGTTTACAAATGAAATTACTATGTGACCCAGTAATTCCACTCCTGGATTTTACCTAAAGGACATTAAATCACTCAGTTGGAAGGACATTCACATATCCATGTTTATTACAGCATAATTCACAATAGCTGAGACAAATCAACCTAAGTGCCCAAGAAATGATAATTGAATTACAAAATGTGGCACTTATACACAATGGAATACTACAGAGAAACTGTCATTCAATACAAAGTAGATGAATCTAGAAGAGCAAATGCTAAGTACAATAAGCTAGACCGTGAAAGACAAACTCTGTATATCCCCACTCAATATATACTGAATGTCCACACTCTGTGACAGAAATGGAAAGATCTGAACACATAAATGTGAAAGGACAAGTGTAGATACCAGAGACTGTATCAAGGGGGTTGGACGGTGGGAGGTAGATGAGAAGGGCTCAGGACAAAAGCATTTAACAGATGTTAGAATGTAGTTTGTTGTTTGAAAATGACATATATGGTATTATCCTTGATGGCTTATTATCACACATTGCATGCATGCTTTGAAAAACCCATATTGTATACCATAAAGATGTACAATTAAATATAGATATTAATGGTAAAATAAAATTTAAAAAACAGTTTTATTTATTCCTTTCTCAACTATATGCCTTTCTCCTTCTTTTCCTTCTCCTTTTTTTTTTTCCTCTTTCTTTGGAGAGAATATTTACAAGTTTAAAGTAGTGCTACTACTATTAGTACTGCATATATTTATTGAAAACTCACCATGAAACAAAGGCCTTTGCACCTCATATAAAGTTGTCTTGGCTATTCTAGGTTCTGTGCATTACCATATGAATTCTTCAGAATTATCTTGTCCATTTGTACCAAAAACAAAATAAATAAAATCAATTAAAAATCTGATGGGATTTTGATATGGATTGTTTGAATTATAGATCAATTTGGGAAGAAATAACATCTTAACATCTACTCTTTCAACTCATAAACAAGGTATTTCTTTCCATTTCTTTAGGTTTTCTATAAATTTTCTGTAGAATGATTCATAGTTTTCATGTGTAGATCTTTTATATTGTTTGTCAGATTGATTTTTTTTTTTTTTTACTTTTTGATGTGTTATAAGTGATATTTAAAAAATTCCATTTCTGGGACCAGCAGTTGGTGTAATGGCTATGTCACTGGCCTCCCATATAGTCAACCGCGGTTTGAGTCCCGGACCTGGTGGCTTACACTCACGCCGGGTGCATGTGGATGTGTGCCCAAGATCCCGAGAGGAGAATGGAGAAGAGATTGCAGCCATTCCCCCCTGGAGGGTGATTTATCACTTTCTGTTTCTGTCTCTCTCTTTCTGGTGAGTGCACGCGCCCTATAGCAAAATAAATAAATAAATAAATAAAACCTCTCAAAAAAAATTCAATTTCTAATTTGTTGCTAGCATGAGAAGAATTTGAAAACTTCATGAAAAAAATAGAATTAAGGCGGAAATTTATTTTGGTACAGAAATCTTGAAATCCATGCATAGGTTTTTCAAAATATACCTTTTCTATAGTTTCTAAGACCTCTCATATACATAGAAATAAAATTGGTATTTGTATTTTGACCTTTATTTATTTATCTTAAAGAACTATTTAATTGTCTTTATTTTATTTATTTATTTTATTTGACAAAAGAGAGAGAGAGAAAAAGAGAAAGTGGGAAAACAAGCTGCCAGGTCAAGCACTCAGGATGTCTGTTAGGTAGGAGTCTAGTGCCTTAACCACCATGCCACCTGCCAGCTCCAAGGATTTTGATCTTTTATCCTGCAACTTGCTCGTTTTTTTAATTTTTAATTTTAATTTACATTTAATCACATATATCTTTACAGTGTGAACTGTAACAACATTGCTTTTTCTAGTATGAATAGCATGCATATCTGTCAAGACAAAGACATTACTATGTACATTATCATCAACAAATAGCTTTTCTTTTTTTGTCAATTAAACATATTTTTTTCTTCCCCTATTACTCTCCCTTCCTCCCTCTATTACCTATCCTCATATTACCACTATCTTTACTATCTTTGGTATCTACCATTGTCCTCCCTGCTACTGTACCTTCCAAACTTTCAGTTTTTGCTACAGAGCACAGACAACTGGTACACATTGACTGGGGACATACAAAGTCTGTCTTTCATAGTCTGACTTGCTTCACTTAGCATGAAGTCTTCATATTCACCCATTTTGTGTCAATCGTAGGGTTTCATTGTTTTTTAATGGCTGAGTATTATTCCATAGCATATATATGACACATTTTGCAATCCAATCATGTACTTTTGGACATTTGGTTTGATTTCACATCCTAGCAATTATATATAATGCTGTAATAAACATAAATGTGCAAATGTTTTTCTAACTGAGGGTTTTTCTATTCTTTGGGTAAATACCTAAGAGTGGAATTACTGGGTCGTATGGTTCTTCTATCTCTAAGTTTCTGAGGAATCTCCATATCATTCTCCAAAGTAGTTGTACTAATTTGCATTCTGACCAACTGTGTAGGAGAGTTCCCTATCACCAAAGCCTTGTCAGGATTTACCATTATTTATTTTTAAAATTTTAGCCATTCTTACTGGGATTAAATGGTATCTCATTGTGGTTTTGATCTGTGTTCTCCTTATGATAAGAGATATTGAGCATGTTTTCATATGCTTTTGGGTTATTTATATGTCTTCTTCGGGGAATTTGCCTGTTCAGCTAATTTCTCATCTTTTTTTTTTTTTTTTTTTTAGAGAGATTTTTGCTATATGTCATATGCACTTGCCAGAGAGATCAAGAGACAGAAAGGAAGAAATCACCCTCCAAGGGGATGACCACACCACAGTCCTCGCAGGATTTTGGATACACATGCACTCACGGTCAGTGTGAGTTTCAAGCCGTCAGGCCTGGGACTCGAACTAAGGCCAGACATGTGGGAGGCTAGGGACATAACTATTATA